>NC_057864.1:304642824-305009074 GCF_019393635.1 Dromiciops gliroides
ACCTAGCATAGAATAGGTTCTTAACATATGCTTGTTTATTAATTGATTAACTGACCAGGGAGCTGTGGCCACCATTTTCTTTTAATTATGGTAAACATTTCAGAAAATTCCAAATACCAACTTAGCTATGAATTTGAAGGCAGCTAGGTGATATAGTGGGCAAAATGCTGTCCCTAGAGATAGGAAGGCTTGAATATAATTTAGGTGATTCTAAGCAAGTCACTTAACTTCTGACTGCCTCAGTTTCCTTATCTAAAATGTGGATAATAATAGTAGTCAATTCCCAGAGTTGTGAGGAGGAAAAAAAAAAGATATTTGTAAAAGTGCCTTGTAAATCTTAAAGTGTCACATAAATACTATTATTACTAACTTTGCAGACACAAATTCTTTGTAGATTGGAATCTGTCGTGTACAAAGTAGTATGTGTTAAGTAACAAATGATAAAGAATCAGTGATGTGTTTTCCAAAGCAGACTGTGAATGTTTCAGTGTGAGTATTCACACCTTGGCAATCAGCAATCAATACAAAAAGGGACTTGATTTATTATTTTGTTGATTTTCAGACTTCAGAAAATGAAGGATAAAATGGTAAAAATGTAAGTTAAACTTTTAAAAACGGTGTTATAGGTTTTGTTTTGGGGCTTTTGGGGGGGGTACGGGGGGGGGGGGGTTAGGGAAGTTGGTTGTTAAATATTTACCAGTACAACCCTGTACAAAGACTAAATATCGGGGGCAGCTAGGTGGTGTAGTGGATAAAGCACCAGCCCTGGCTTCAGGAGTACCTGAGTTCAAATCCAGCCTCAGCCTCAGACCCTTGACACTTACTAGCTGTGTGACCCTGGGCAAGTCACTTAACCCCCATTGCCCCACAAAAAAAAAAAAAGACTAAGTATCACAAAATGTCAAAGAAGGGAACTAAATACGATGGTATGGTGGATACAGTGCTTGATTTGAAGGAAGTGAGTCTTAGGTTCAAATCCTACTTCAGATGTTTACTATCGAAATGAAAACCTCTTTGGGTCTCAGTTGTCTCATCTGTAAAATGAAGCTGTTGGACTCAGTGGTCTCTAAGATCACTCTAGCTCTAAATCTATGACCCTATAACTGCTGAGGGCTGGAGTAGATGAAGGATGGATGACCTCAGTGGAGAGGAGTTGAAAGATGAATGTGCTTTAAATAGATATAGAAGACTGACAAGGAGGACAACAGTTTAGGGAGCAGCAAAAGTGTATGTTCAAGGGGAAATGAGAAAACTAATTTGCCTTGAAGGGATTGTTACTAAAATAGGAGAGTGGAAAATAAGTTTGGTGATATAGACAAGATCCAGATGATGGAGAAGTTTAAATATCATGCCAAGGTATTTAGACTCAATACAGGAAGAGTGGCATAATTGAAAGAATGGTGAACTTGGAGTCAGAAAGACCTTGTTTGGAATCTGACCTCTGACAATTACCAACTGTATGAGCATGGGCAAATGATTTAACTTCTCTGAGACTCAGGTTCCTCATCTCTAAAATGTGGATAACAATACCTATAGAACAAAGTCCTTGGGGGTATTGTGAGGACCAAAAAGGAGAAAGTATGGAAAGCATTTTCCAAACTCTTAAAGCATAATATATAAATTTTAGCTCTTATTATTGATCTTGCAGACAATGGTGTGAGGCTATTTTTCCATCTTAATAGTATTTTAATTTTTCCCAGTTACATTTAGTTTTCAACATTTTTTTTATAACATTTTGAATTCCAAATTTTTCTCTCTCCCTCCCTTCCCTCCCCACTCCCCAAGACAGAAAGAAATCTGATAAAGGTTATATGTTACAATCATGTTAAACATATTTCCATATTAGTCGCATTGTGAAAGAAGAATCCAAACAAAAGGGAGAAAACCAGAAAAAGGAAAGAAAAAAAAAACCCAAACAAACAAAGAAGTGGAAATAGTCTAGTTTAATCTGCATTCAGATTCCACAGTTCTTTTTTCTGGATGTGGAGAGCATTTTCTATCATTAGTAACTTTGGAATTGTCTTATATCATTGTATTGCTTAGAAGAGCTAAGTCTATCACAGTTGATCATCACACAATGTTGCCGTTACTGTGGATAATGTTCTCCTGGTTCTGCTTATTTCACTCAGTATCAATTCATATAAGGCTTTCCAGGTTTTTCTAAAATCTGCCTGCTTATCATTTCTTACAGTACAATAGTATTCCACTATATTCATATACCACAACTTGTTCAGCCATTCCCAAATTGATGTGCATCCCCTCAGTTTCCAATTCTTTGCCACCACAAAGAGTGTTGCTATAAATATTTTTGTATATGAGGGTCCTTTTCCATTTTTAATTATCTCTTTGGGATATAGACCTCATAGTGATATTACTGGATCAAAGGGTATGCACAGCCAGTGGGAGGCTATTTCAAGTTTTCCAACTGGATGATCTGTATCTGCATAAAACAGGGACATAGCACTGGAGTTAGAGTCCAAATATCTAAGTTTAAGTCTTAGGGTTTATAAATAGAAGACACCTTATACCCCCTCATTTTACAAATGAGGAAACTGAGACCTAGAGATGTTCTTAGGATTATGAATATAGAATTGGAAGGGACATTAGAGGTCATCTAGCCAAATCCTATCACTTTACAGATGAAGGTGTCATAGTGAATAGAGGGGTGGGCTTGGAGTCAGGAAAGGCTGGGTTTAAATCCTGTCTTGGAAAATTATTAGCTGTGTCATCCCTGGCAAGTCATTTAACCTCTCTGAGACTCGATATTCTCTTTTGTATACTGAGGGCATTGGATTAAATGATCTTTAAAGTCTTTTCTCTAAATCTATGATCCTATAATGCTTTAAAAAACAAGGCACAAATAAGGTAAGTGACTTATCAGGGGTCACACAGGTATTAAATGACAGAGCTAAGATTTGCACTCAGGTCTTCTTACTTCAAACCCAGCACTCTTTCACTAGATAATTGTCTCCCTGAATAAATAATATGATTTTACCTGGGATTGAACCCAGTTCCCCCTGCATCCAGAGTGAAGCTCAAAGCCCTACACAAAGAAGCCATGGAAACACTTAAGCATTTCTCCAGGGTCACATGGCTAGTTAATAACAGAATCCTCTCCTTGCCCTTGAACCTTTTCTATGTACTCTCCCTCAAGTCCAGGTCATCTTTACCATCTCCCTCCTCCATTTTGATTCCTAAACTACAAAGCATGATCCAAAAAGTTTACTGAAAAGCTAACCAAGTTCACTACAGATTCATGAATTCTAACCCCAAATGGGCTCTCACAGCTATATAATAATACTTTTATTCATCTCTGATTGACTCTTTTTCAATATCCCCACAGTAGCTGTTCAAAACCTTCATTCTATTTCAAGTGACATAGGGCTTAAAATCAATTAGAGGGGGCTTATCCTATGAGAAGTGGCCTCAAAGATGACCAGATAGCATGACAGACATGCTGAGGAAGTAAAGGGAGATAAAGGTTTATAACAGGAATGTTGGCTGGGTATATCTACAAACCTGGCTAGAGACAGGAGACAGAGATAACCCCAAATGTCAGGACCATCATTAAAAACAAACAAAAAAACAAAAAAACAAAAAAACCCTTGAACTCTCAGGAATATAACAAGCATCCAAGCTTTCCACACCCCACCCCAAAAGGGAACTTTCCAGTTTTCAAGTAGTTACCCCATCTATCCTCTATAAAAGCTTCCCTCTGTCCAGGGAGGAGGAGAATGTTTCTAAGCCCTCCTCCCCAAGGGGTGAAGTCTTTGACTTCCCTCTTGGTCACTTAACCTAGCAACAAATAAAAATTACTTTAATTCTAATCGGACTGTGTGCAAGAGTGTAATTCTTTATTGAGGAATACCTAAGAACCACCACTTCCCACCCCTGGCACAAGCACCTGAGTTCAATCTCTATTTCCTTCCTTCCTTCCTTCCTTCCTTCCTTCCTTCCTTCCTTCCTTCCTTCCTTCCTTCCTTCCTTCCTTCCTCCCTCCCTCCCTCCCTCCCTTCCTTCCCACCCTCCTCTCTCTTCTCTCCCACCTCTCCCTCTGTCTACATAGGGAATCAAACCCTTCCTTGTAGATGCTTGCCCAAAGGAATATAAATTTTGATTACTGAAAACTTGCAAGATATTTTTGAGTTTACAGGCTAGATTTCTTTCTTTTTTTCTCTTCCCTACTTATTTGTTCTACCATTAAAAAAAAAAAAAAAAAGCTGGGACAATTACCTCTTTTGCACCATGTAGTTTCATTTATGATTTCTTGAAATACAGCATTGGAAACCCAAGCTTACATAAAGCCTTGACTATGCCTGAAACCCAAATGACTCTGGCTCTCATTGATTGGCCAACAATAGGGCTCAACCCAAGCCTCACTTGGTCATTGGGTTCTGTTGACTCAGAGGGAGTGCAAATAGCAATTGTTTCTGTTTTGGCCAGTAACCCTTAGGGTCTTTCCCTTCCAGGTTGATTTTGTTTTTGTTTGTTTGTTTGTTTGTTTTTTTAGTGAGGCAATTGGGGTTAAGTGACTTGCCCAGAGTCTCGCAGCTAGTGTTAAGTGTCTGAGGCTGGATTTGAACTCAGGTACTCCTGAGTCCAGGGCTGGTGCTTTATCCACTGTGCCACCTAGCTGCCCCATGATTTTGTTTTTTGACTAGGGAAAAGAGGCCATTTTTTTGTCTCATTTCTTACCTAGCTTTAATCACTGAATGGGTGTTGCCTCAGACAAACTGAGACCTGGAAAAGACCTTAGCTTAAAAAAGTCACAGTCTTCCACTGCATCTGGGCCATCTCCAGTCATCCTGATTGTGAGAAAATGGGTAATTGTCTACTCTCAATGAGGATATAACAGTCAATCATACTCCTCCTGACCTGTTTGTAGGACAAAGGTCTCAGATCCCCTCTTCCCCCTCTGGCTAACAAAATCACATGGTTCAAGGAGCCCTGGTCTCCATAAGGTCCCCTCCTGAGTTGTCCATATAAGGAAGGTCCATATAAGGAAAAATAAGGTCTGCTCCTCAGTTGTGCCCATATAAGGAAGAACTGATTAAGGATGGGAATATTGTGCTCTGATTAGCTAGTTTTTGCACATAGATTGTAACCCTTGAGTAATCGGATCAATGATGAAAAAGGGGAGGGTCCATTTGTTTTAGGGACGAGGGTTTAAAACAGGGCCTCTAAGTGCCCATTCTTTGCACCCACTAGCTGCACACTAGGGTGTCTCCTTCTCACGAGAAGGAAATAAATAAGCCTTTGTCACATCACTGCTGAGTTCCCAAGAATTATTGAGAAGAGGATAGTTTTTCCTCACACTGATTTACATCTTGCCACTGGACCCATATGGCTCAGGAGGAGTGAGGCTGATGATTTTTCACACCCCTGCCTCACTTAAATCCAATTCACTTGAAAGACATTACCTTCTTGATGTCATTAGTCCTCTTCTAGTAGAACAAAAGAAAACACCACTCATCTCTTTGTTTCTCATTTTATGAGAAGTTAGAGGCCATTCAACCAGTGTAAACTCCTTCAGTTCCTCTGTCCATTCTTCCAAAGTATGCTCATATTTATTGCTGTTATTGTGTCTGTAATCTTGGGCAAGTCACTTAACTGATGTAAACTGAGTAGGCTGACCTAAATAATGTCTAAAGTCTCTTTCAGTTACATGTCTTATTAATTTAGCAGCATCCACAAAGGACTTACTCTGAAGCCAAATCATGGGATACGTGTAACTTCATTTTTGAAGGCTATGCCAGAGGGTATCATTAGTGTGGTATGAAACCATATTCTAAACTGTCTTGTCCAATAGCTTGTCAACACTATAATTCCCATTTTTTTCCTAATCTTTAAACTCTCCTTATATATAGGCTCTTTCCTTGCTGTCTACAAACTTCCTCATGTCTTCCTCATATGTATATGTATATGTGTGTATATGCATATATATACATACATGATACACAAATATGTGTATATGTATATATTTATTTGTTCATTTATTTATTTGTCTGTCTGTGTGTGTGTGTGTGTGTGTGTGTGTGTTTAAAAAAGACCCTCACAGGGGCAGCTAGGTAGCACAGCAGACAAAGCACCAGCCCTGGATTCAGGAGGACCTGAGTTCAAATCTGGCCTCAGACACTTGACACTTACTAGCTGTGTGACCCTGGAAAAATCACTTAATCTTCATTGCCCTGCAAAAAAAAGTAAAAAATAAAAAAGACCCTCACTTGATCTTGTGACAAATGAAAAGTATAGTTTCTGGGTGATTAATAATAAATCTATTAATTATGCCTAGCAAATAATTAATAAAAGGAGGTTATTGGCCTTCTTATGCTGCAAAGACAAACCCTGGAGGCCTTTGAATGATTAGATACCATTGGAAGAGTGGGTGTTCCTTACAGCTAGAAATCAACTCTGGTTAACAATGAGAGAATGAATACTATAATGAGAGATGGGTTTATTCTAATGAAGGTTTGAGGAAATATGACTCTGATTATGTCACTCTTGAACAAAGAGATTCATCTCTACCCAGACCACACCCACCTGGGCAATCTAGACAAAGGGATCCACCTCTACCCATAACATTGATCTTTTTGAAGAGTTTGGGCAGCTTTCCCACTTGGGTGGAGTCCTACCCAAAACTGAGGAGAATGTTAAGCCAATCTCATCAGCAGCCATGTCCTTTAAAGGCTGCCTGAATAACTTATGGGTCAGCTAGGTTGCATAGTAGATAGAGCACTGCCCTTGAAGTTGGAAAGACCTGAATTCAAATCCCACCTAAGACACTAGCTGTGTGACCCTGGGCAAGTCACTTAACCCCAATTAAGTGTCTGAGGCCAGATTTAAACTCAGGTCTTCCTGATTACTGGCCCAGTGTTCTATCCACTGTCCTACCTAACAGCTCCAATTCTATATTGAGACAACTGCAATTGTTAGGAAATTTTTTTCTAGCCAAAATCTGCATCCATGTAAATTGTACCCAAAGCAAAATAAGTCTTACTTGAGAACAGTGAGACATCTAATTTGAATTGATCAGATTTCTTTGTTGTAGATGAAATTTGTTGGATAATTAGTCAACTCACCAACTTTAAACTGAGTATGCAAATGCATACTTTTTAAGGGCAATTTAAATGTTATTGATGTGGGATGGAATTTGGGGTAAAATTGATCATGAGTTGTCCCAAAAGAATTACAAGACTCAGTGACTCAGTTTCCCAAATTTTATTGCAATACTGTGAGTAATCACAGGGAGAGAACTAGAATAGTGGAAAGGTATCTCTCAAATAGTGAAAGGAAAGAGTTATATAGTATAGATTCATTGATTTATCAGTCTCATTATAATATTCTCCACCTTTGGGAGGTACAGGGGAAGGATTATCCTAATTTGGATTTCCTGGGGTCCTAAGTCAGGCACCTTTTTCAGTGTAGGTATGTTTTTGGGATTGACATGTCATAAGGTGAATATGGGGACAAATTTGGTCTTTTCTGTGCATTTTTCTTTATAATTTCTAGGGGGGGGGGCACTAGGTAGCACAATGGATGAAGCTCCAGCCCTGGATTCAGGAGTACCTGAGTTCAAATCTGGTCTCAGCCACTTGATATTTACTAGCTGTGTGATCTTGGGCAAGTCACTTAACCCCCATTGCTCCGCCCCGCAAAAAATTGTATTGCCTGTCATTTTATTTAAGCTCTTCATGGCCCAGCTCCCTCTGTTCCCATTATGGGTACTGATTACTGTGGGTACGAGAACCTAGCATCCTGACTTCTAAGTTATCCATTAACTAGGGTCTGAAACCCTCTTAGTGCTCATATCTGAATTAAAGCTTCGATCTTGGGTTTTTCTATTAACCCCTTTTTTGCCTCCTACATCATTATGATTTTGATTATTTGGTAGAGAAAGCAGATGTGAAAACATTGCAACTCATCAGATCTGACTCTTTTGTATTTCTGATGAGCATCACTCTCTAAACACAAAAAATGTATTTCTTATGAAAATAGGCTTGTTAATTGTTTTATATTCCTTTTCCCTCAGAATAGAATCACTATTTCAACCTAAAAAAAAAAACATGACTCATAAAAGTATAAATATGCATGCTTTTGACACAAAATTATGACATTCAGCATGATATGGTTGCCTTAGTGAAAAGTGGTTGTCCAAAAAGATACACATACACACACACACACACACACACACACACACACAAGCACATCTATCTTATGAAGTGAATGAATAAAGTATTTTCAATGAACCACATTTGAATTACACAGAAATGCAGACACTAAACCAAATAGCGATTTTTATTTTCTGAAAACTTACCCTGACTGGGAAGTAGGGGGAAACTATGCTGTTCTTGCGCTTAATTTCATAAACACTTAGACATGTTCACAATAGTTTCCTTTAAGTTCACAAGAAAATTTGAATTTTTGATGTAACCTTATTCCTTCTAACAGGCTGAATTTGTTGCTGGCATGGGAATGATAGAAACCTTAGGAGCTATTTGACCTCTCCTTCCTACAGTTTGCGAAAGAGAGAGATAGGCATAGTTTCACACATACCCTGATTAGAGATGAATGAATTTCAGTAGGTTCAGAAGGATACTATGGGCTAAAATTCTACAGGGGAAGCTGAATAAGGATGGGAAAATTGCAAGAATGAAATTTGGAATTCACAAAGAAATAATTCTGATGCAGAGGGGGAAAAAAGAGTTTTGTGAATAGACCTATGTGAATCTCTAAATGGACTACATGCTCAGTCATTGAAAAACCTAGTAGATCTATTGCCTGAACTACTGTCTCTGATTTTTAAATGGTTGTGTCGAATACCACAGAACTGAAGGATACATATTGTTCTGCTCTTCAAAAGAGGGAAGGGAATGTAATTGGCAAACACTGGTGCAGTGAGTTTGACATGTGGTCCTAAGGAAATTAAAGAGATGGTTAGTCAAGATCTAGAAAATGAGTCAATAATCACAACAAGCCAATGGCTCAATTGAGAAAAGGCTAACTTCATCCATTTTTATCAAGGTTACCTAAGGAGATACTATAGTTTACCTAGTTGTTTTTTTTCAAAGTATTAGATAAAGTATCTCATCCTAATCTTGTGAGAAACAGATGAGTTTGAAACTGGTTGAACAGTCAGATTCAAAGAACAGTCAATAATGATTTGGTGTCTTCTTAGGAGACTTCCTCTGGGATGCACCAGGGTTCTTTTCTTGCTTTGTGTTATTTAACATGTTTATCAATTATGTATATAAGGGCACCCTAATCAAATATGCAGGTGACACAGGGCTGGGAGATATAGCTAACACAGTGAATGATGAAGTTAGGATTCAAAAAGAACTCCATAGGCTGGAGCATTGGGTTGAATCTAGGAAGATGAAATTCATTAGGGAGAAATCATCTTCCTTCGGAAGGCATGATTAGACAGTACTTATTCTATGAATGGTCTGATGGGTTTTCAGAGGACTTTACAGGCTCAACATGAGTCAGCAGTGTGATGTGACAGCCAAAAATGTAAGGCAATTTGGGGTTACATTAAGAGAGGCAAAAAAAAAAAAAGAGAGAGAGAGGCATAGTTTCCAGGTAAAAGGAGGTTTTACTCCCACTGTATTTACCCTGGTCTGACCACATCTGCTATAGTGTATTTAGTTCTGGCTGTCATGGTCTAGGAAGGACATTAATACCCTGGGCAATACCCAGAGGAAGACAACTAAAACAGTAAAAGTCTTCAAGTCCATACTAGATGAAAATTTGTTGAAGAAACCAAAAAGTTTTAGTGTAAGGAAGGAATAATTTGGGGGGAATCATAATTGCTGTCTCCAAGTATTTGTAAGTCTTTAATGTGGGTGAGTTATTACACTTTTTCTGTTTGCCTTTAGAGGACAGAACTAGTACCAATGGATGTATGGCAGCTGAAAAGAGACAAATTTAAGTGTGGTATATTTCTAATTTTTTTTTTTTGGTGGGGAGGGGAAAGGATGGGGGCAGAGAGAGAACCAGATCTATAATTTCATTGGTGTATGGAATGTCCTGTAAGAACTATATTGACCTAACTACTCTGCAATTTAGTCTTAAAGAGTTATATGAGAACATTAAGAGGTTGACAGGCTTATTCATGGTCATAAAGGTAGTTTGTGTCAGAAGTGGGACTTGAACCTAGGTTTCTGACTTAGAGGTCAACACTCCATCCATTGCACCATATTGCCTCTCTTCCAACTAATTAGAACTACTCTAAAGTAGAATGGAATACCTCATTAACTTTCAGGCATCTCATCATTGGAGGACCTCAAGTAGAGACTGGATGACCACTTTCCAGCTATATTGTACTAGAATTATTTTCCAGATACAAGACTGGACTGTATGATAGCTATTATCTCTTCTGATGCTAAAATTGTATGATTCTTATTTTTTCTAATAAACAGCATATTTTCTAAGTTAAGTATCCTCCCTAATTTAATAATACACTATATAGATATGTAACTAAATAATAAAATATGTATTTTCCATTTCCTGAATATATGGCAAACACACTAATCTAGAACATAATAAAGTTGTTGTTTTTTTAAATCTTATTTTTGTTCAGTTAAAAACATAAATTGCACAGGAAAAGGATAAATAAAATGGCAAGCTTATGAAGGTTATGTTTTTTAACCTACAAATAATTTTTGGACAGAAAAGGTCTGTATACTTAATAAATTAGTCTATCTTTTTCAGTTTGAGTCATCTTTAGAAATATTCATTAATGCCCATTCTATGTAAAATAGTGTGCTAATCTTTTGGGATAAAAGGCAAAAAACAAAACAGGCCTGTCTTCAAGGAACTTATATTCTATTAGGGACATGGGAAACAAAGTCTGTACACATATAAACATGAAGAATACACAAGGTAACAGAATATTTTCAAAAGGATTAAAGCCCTAGTAACTGGAATATTTGGAAAGGCCTCCTATAGGAGGTGCCTTCTGATATGTGCTTTGAAGGAAGCTACTGATTTTCTTTGGTATCCCTAGTCAAAATAATTCATTACTGAGTACCCAACTTGATGGCAATTAGCTTCTTCACATTTAGATAGGTTGGTCTTTGAATAACATATTAAATTTCTTCATAGATCTTTATCCAATACCTTCACAACTTGGAGGAATCTATCAGAACTTGGACACTATAGGCATAGTTTTCTGGAATCAGGGTCATTTCTTGCAAACACAATCAGCACAATAACTATTTACTTACTGAAGGAAAGAGATAAAAGAGAAAGGGATAGAGTGATGGAAGCAAGAAAGAAGGAAGACCATTGAAAGACCAGTGAACACAGAAAGGAGGACAAGCAGAATGGTCCATGCCATATAAGAAATTGGGAAGGTTGGATCTAGAGAAGAGAAAACATCATTTCATAGCACACAGGGAATAGGCACCAAGGACTTAGGGAATAATCATAGGTAAAGAGAGATTAAGTTAAAACATATACCTTAGGGGCAGCTAGGTGGCATAGTGGAAAAAGCACCGGCCCTGGATTCAGGAGGACCTGAGTTCAAATCCGGCCTAAGACACTTGACACTTACTAGCTGTGTGGCCCTGGGCAAGTCACTTAACCTTCATTGCCCACACACACACACACACACACACACACACACACACACACACACACTCAAAAACATATAGCTTAGACTGCTTTCATTTGTTAACATTTAAAAAAAAAGAAACCCAAGCAGAAACCTAGTTGAAATGAACATCAAGAGAATACTTGGAGGGAAAAAAAATGTGGAGAAATCACACAAAAGAGTAACAAGCAACTTGAAGAGTGTATATAGGGCAGGATAAATTTGCTGGCTTGCTAGGCAGCCAGACTCAATCCCTCCCATGTTGATTATATGCAATATGATCCTCAGTTGTTTGTTTGTTTGTTTGTTTGTTTGTTTGTTTGTTTGTTTGTTTGTTTGTTTGTTTATTTATTTATTTATTTATTCATTCATTCATTCATTCATTCATTCATTCATTTATTTATTTATTTATTTATTTATTTATTTATTTATTTATTTATTTATTTATTTATTTATTGGTACCAGCTGGTGATGTTTTCTCCTCCTCCTCCCTCTCTCATTGTTTGGTCTCATTCATCTGGCACCCAGAGAGATTGGTTCCATTCTCAAATATTAGGAATTACTTTACTTATGGAATAAAAGTACAGGATCATAGAAAGCTTTATAGCTGAAAGCAACATTAAAGGTCATCTAGTCCCAACCCCTTCATTTTATTACTAAGGAAATGGAGTCCCACAGAGGGGAAATAATTTGTCCAATGTCATACAGAAAATAAATGGCAGAGCTGGGATTTGGATTGTTATTTTTAGAGAAAAACATCTATTGAAATATAAACTCCTCAAGAACAGACATTGTGGGCAGCTAGGTGGTACAGTGGATAAAGCACTGACCCTGGATTCAAGAGGACCTGAGTTCAAATCTGGCCTCAAACACTTGACAATTACTAGCTGTGTGACCCTGGGCAAGTCACTTAACACTCAATGCTCGGCTGAAAAAAAAAAGAGCAGATATGGTTTCGATGTTTTATTTGTATCCATAGCACCTAGAACATTGCCTGGCACATAGTAGGTACTTACTAAATGATTGTTGATTGTTTTACTGTTTTCTTGACTCTCTGAATGATATGTGAAGGAGAAAGTTATAATTAGGACAGGACCTTACATGTAATAGCCCTTAATAAATGTTTCTCTTTCTTTAAAAAAAAAAATTCAATGTGAGCATTTATTTTTTTTATATTTAATCTTTTTATATTTAGAGTTTTATTTTCACAAATTACATGTAAAATACAAATTTTGACATCCATTTTTTTTAATTTTTCAACACAAATTCTCTTCTTCCCTCCCTCCCCAAACCCCTCCACACCGCCCACACCCCCATCAATAACTCAAGCAATTCAATATAAGCTATACATGAGCAGTCATGAAAAACATTTCCACATTAGCCAGGTTGTGAAAGAAAACAGACAAAAACAAAACTTCAGATAAAGGAACTAACAAAAATAATTATGCTTCAATCTGTATTCAGATACCATCAGTCCTCTCTATGTAGATGGATTACATTTTTCATAAGACCTCCAGAGTTGTCTTGCATCATTGTCTTGCTGAAAATAACCAAGTCATTCAAAGCAGATCATCTCACAATATTGCTGTTATTTTTTTTACAGTACATTTCACTTTGCATCAGCTCATGCAGGTCCTTCCAGATCTTTCTGATAGCAACCTGCTCATCATTTTTTATATTAAAATATATTCATATAATACTTTAAAGAGAGATTTCCTTACAATAAATCCATGAGGTTTCTCATTTTTATAACTATTTTTTCAGTGTAGAAAATACTTTCTTGAATTTACTTAGACATTTTTTCCACTGAGGAAACCAATAAAAGAGTGTTAGGATACTATTAGCCTATAAGAAGAAGCTCCAAGGATTTAGTTTGTTAATACCTACAGATGAATATATTTCAATAGATTTGTGAACCTCATCAATATGGGTTCAGATTGTAAACCATCCACATGTTTTCTTTTGCTTTTCCTGTGGGACCATTCTGCCTCTATTCCTATAAATTCTCTTAAGAGGGTTCCATGTTTGTATCTTTCTCTAGAACTCTTGATATCATGTAAATAATAATGAAGGACATGGACTGTCTATTGGTTGTCCCTCATTTTCACCCTCTGACCATTCCACTATTTTCCTATCAACCAAGCAATTAATAAACATTTATTAAGTACCTTCCATGTGCCCTATCATAACATAATTCATGACATCCTTTTTGCCACTTCTCTCATACAGTTCTTTGTTGATAATATGTGATAGCCTAATCATATCCACCATATATGCTTCTCCACTACTCTTTAGATGACCTTCAACTTTAATTCTTTGAAGACAATTATATTCCATGCCACATCAACACAGTCAAAAAGGTAGGCCTCAATATTTTTTTAAATGTAATTTGAGTATTTTAAAAGGTTAATTTATGTTTGAATAATGAAAATATAGCCATATTAGTTCATGTACTAGTATGAGCCTCATATGGAAATAGGAATTTACCTTTTACCTACTGATTTTCATTTTTATCTAATAGATTATCTAAAAATTTTCATTTTTATCTAATAGCACTTAAAACTTTGAATTTTAAAAGATGGATAATCCAATTGGTGTGGGTGCCTCCTTGACCTATACAAATTATAGCCCTAACCCTTCATAAAATCATGGAATTACAGATCTAGAGTTGAAAAGGATCTTCAAATCTAAGTGATCTATTTTACAGATGAGGAACTTCCTTAGTAACTACTTCAAGGAATCGTCCTGGCTGAAAGCATTCATTCACTGATCAGTATACAAACATCGGAAAATGAGTCTCCTATCCATAATAGAATAATCCTAGGGCAGCAGAAATATAGTCCTTTACCTAGTGATTACTAAAACCCTTGTTAGTCTGGCAGGATGTGCCATAGATAGCACACCATTGACAATGTCTTTGAGAAACTAGCTCAATAGTAAGGTATCACCATTGGATAGTAGTAGAGGCAACATTTAATCTATTTTTTTTTTGGTGAGGCAATTGGGGTTTAGTGACTTGCTCAGGGTCACACAGCTAGTAACTGTTAAGTGTCTGAGGCCGGATTTGGACTCAGGTCCTCCTGAATCCAGGGTCAGTGCTCAATCCACTGTGCCACCTAACTGCCCCTAATCTATTTTTTTTAAAGGAGCCACCTGCCTGATATGGAAAGCAATTCCTTTACTTGAGCACTGAAAGATATCCACTTTCCTTTCAATTAACCATTGGTTTTCTAAACTAAAATGTTTAATCAAATCTAAATCCCCAAATAACCATTAATTCTAAAGAGAGTACAGAGAACCTCTCTGAAGCCTTTACTCCCTAAATGGATTACATTTTATACTTTATATTGCTCTCAACTATCCCTTATGTTCCAATTAGCATATTAGATAAGGGCTCCCAGTGCAGATTCAATTAATTTTCCTATACTTCAGTTCATAAAATTCATTTGCTTTTCAATGAGAGCATCTACTTTGGCCTAAAAGAATATTAAGGATCAGGACTGGATCTATGATTTCAATGATACTGGGAATTCCCTAGTGAGGAAACTCCTATCAGGATATATCAGTACCTTCTCTGTAATTAGAAAGAGTTGTCTCTGGTATTGCCAGGTTAAGTGACTTTTTCAGGATGACATAGCCAGTAGGTTTTCCAAGTTATTATCAATTTAATTAGTTAAAGAGCTACAAAATGGAAAAGGGAACTACATGTGACATGTAAGGACAAATGGTAAGAAGATGGCTATGGTAGGATGATAAGCATGACTGTGTCTAATTAAATATATTAGAACATGTGACATACATCAATGATAGCATAGACCAGAGATGAGAGGGCTAAGTTCCCGGGAGGGCACAGTGGTAGGGGAGATAGAAATTTCCATTGATCACGGGTACAGCCAGTAGCATAGATGTGTCAAGAAGATGTAAGGAATGCTTATATTCTACTGAGAGATGTATACAGAGATGAATAAATGTAAGGGGAATTGATAAGGGTAGTCTTTGATCAGTGTTTTGAGTCCCCAATTCAATTTGATGAAATGACAAGAGTAGATGTTGGGTAAAAAATTTACTAATGTGTGGGCAGCTAGATGGCACAGTGGTTAAAGCACAGGCCCTGGATTCAGGAGTACCTGAGTTCAAATCTGGCCTCAGACACTTGACACTTACTAGCTGTGTGACCCTGGGCAAGTCGCTTAATCCCAGTTGCCTGCCCCCCCAAAAAAAATTTACTAATGCTTAGTAACAGGAGAGGAAGAGATGGAAGAGGTACTTTTGAAATACAATTAACTTGGCAACTGACTAGATAAGGAAGGTGGAGAAAAGTGAAAAGTGGAAGTTGATTACAAGGTTAAGAACCTACTTACTTGGTAAGATTCTGGTGACTTGAACTTACAGAGGATGTTGAAGAAACCATTTTGGGGGGATGATAATATTGTTTAGAATGATAAAAGCCTTAGATGTTACCTAATTCTATCCATTCCTTTTACAGATGCCCTTTTTCCTGAAACCCAGAGAGCTGAAGGGACTTTTCCATAGGATAGCTTAGATTCCAACTTAATTCCTCATCCTCCAAATCCAATTCCTTTCCCATTACACCTTGTTGTTTATTTTTAATATGAGCATTCTTCCCTTAAATTGAGCTCCTATGTCTCAAAACACTATGATCATTCTTTCCTAGATCTGAAAATTAAAATATCTTTTGACAGAATCTTCCTATAGCTCTCTAAGTTCATTTCACAGCATCTTTTCTTCTATTTTATTATTCTTGACTTCTTGTTCCCTTAAAAATGACCTCTAAGCCTTAATATATTTATGCAACCATAAACAATACCTTTTTATACCCAGTTTTGCTGTTGTTGTTTATACAAATTAATACAAGCACAAATCCTTGAGGCCGGTGTTATAGGATTAATTAAAATGCATGGAAAAAACAAATATATAGCTTAGTTGAACAAAAATGATATGACAGCTTTTCAGAGACCCAGGACATCTGAGTTTCCAAAAGGTCTTTAAAAAGAGATATAATTTTTAGCTCTCATTTTAGGCAACAATTTGGAATTCAGAATAGAATATTCCCCACCAAAAAACAAAATGAAACAAAACATTAACCTATTAAGAAAAAGAAGCCAAGAAGTGGTAATAATGCTTTTTTAGTCAATTTCACTACAAAAGGCAAATAAGTTAGTAGTAGCTTTAATTTTACCTAATGCTATTCAAGTAATTATTTAAAACCATAGCACTTTCCAATCCAGTCAATGAACTAATCAACAAACATTCATACAGAGCTTATTTTGTGCTAGACTCTGTACTTGACTGAGCTGGGGATACAAAGAGAAACAAAAACTGCCTTCTAGGAGTTTACATTCTATGGGAGGAGATAGAATGTTTACAAAGTATATACAAAATAAGTGTATACAAAAATATACAAAATAAATCCAGCCTTTACACAGTGACTAGTATAAATGCATGTTGATTGACTGACTATATACAAGATAATTTCAAGGGGGGAGGGGGCAGCTTTAATAGTCAGGGGATAAGAGAAAGCCATATATGAGGTAGCAGTAATTGAGTTTATCTTTGAAGGAAACTAAGAATGCTAAGAAGGAGAGGTGAAGAGGGACTGCATTCCAGGCATGGGGTACACCCCATGCAAGGTCAAAGACATAGGTGATGGAATATTGTGGTTGAGGAACAGCAAGAAGACTGGTGTCCCTGGAACAAAGACTACACAAAGAGGAATGATATATAATAATAAAAATAATGCTAGAAAGAAAGGTTGGAGAAGGTTGTGAAGAGCTGTAAGTGTCAAATAGAGAAGGTTGTTCTTGATTTTAAAAGTCACAGGGAGCAAATGGAGTTTATTAAGACTCTTCAAAGCTCCTTCACAACAACATTTTTTTCAAGTAATTTTTGTCCAATTTCATATAAAACATTTTTAATTTTATTTTTTTTAATTAGAGTTCCAATTTCTCTCCCACTTCATTGAGAAATCAAGCAATTCCATTATAGTCATGTTGTGAAAGAAATCACAGGCCAAGAAAAAAAAAATAAAGTGGAAAAAAATGTATGTTGTGATCTTCATTCAGATTAAATCAGTCTTATCCTGGAAGTGGACAGCATTTTTCAACATGAATCCTTTGGAATTATCTTATATCATTATATTACTGTGAATAGTTAAATCATTCACAACTGATCATTGCACAATATTGCTGTCACTGGTCTCCTGGTTCTGCTCACTTCACTTTGCATCAGTTCATATAAGTCTTACCAGGTTCTTTTGAAAGTGTCCTGCTCATCATTTCTTATAGTAAAACAGTATTCCAACATAATTATATACCACAATTGTTAAGCTATTCCCCAAGTGTTAGGCATCCCCTCAATTTCTAATTTTTTTTGCTACCACAAAAGGAGCTGCTGTAAATATTTTTGTTCATATAGGTTCTTTTCTTTTTTAAAAATCTATTTGGAGGGCAGCTAGGTGGAGCAGTGGATAGAGCACTGGCCCTGGATTCAGGAGGACCTGAGTTCAAATCTGGCCTCAGACACTTAACAATTACTAGCTGTGTGACCCTGGGCAAGTCACTTAACCCCAATTGCCTCATCAAAAAAAAATCCATTTGGGATTCACCAACTATTTTATGAAGTGGATAATGTAGAGAAAGCATAATCATCACCATTTTAGAGAAGAGGATAATGAGGTTCAAAGAGGTTGTGACATGCTGGTCACATAACTACTAAATGTAGGGTGGATTTAAACCATCATCTGACTTTAATCCAATGTACTTAAGACTAACCCACCCTGGTTCATGGAAAGCCCCTGTTTTTTGGTCTTTCCACCCTTGTCTTTCCTCATCAATTTTTCCCCCCTCTTAACTGATGCTGATTATTATGACTTTAACTCGTGTTTTCTGTCCATCATTCCTAAAGAGGACCATGACATCTGGTGATGTTGTGACTTGCACTGAATTGGATTTAAGTGAGGGAGGGCTGTGCAAAGTCACCAACCTCACTCTCTCCTACAGAGCCATCTGGGTCCAGTAGCAAGACATAGATCAGGATGACTATAGATAACCCTAGATCTTTAAGGCAACTGGGGTTAAGTGACTTGCTCAGGGTCACACAGCTAGTACGTGTCTGAGGTGATATTTGAACTCAGATCCTCCCAACTTCAGGGCCAGTGCTCTATCCACTGTGCCATCTAGCTGCCCCATGCCTTTAAGCAGGTGATGTGAGAAGATATGTGTACATGAGTCTAAATCTGGCATCTTTCTATGTAAGTTAAATTTCATAACATGACACATGCTTTCTCTTTTGTGGGAAGATTATTGTCACAATAACCTTTATACCAGTATTAATATCATGCATTGAAAACCATTCCCATAAATAAGTCATTGCAAAGATAAAATATTCCAGCAAAAATATCTTATATGTAGCTTTTCTCTAAATGTTTATGGAAATGTATGAGAATTTGTGCAAAACTGAGCTTCTAGAGATAATGAGAGAAGAAGGTTCAGCTGAGTATGTGCTCAATAATGCCAGAGAACTTATTCTGCTCTTAATGAACAGGCTTTCTGAACTGTCACATTGCAATCACATTTGTGACCCAAATTATCACATTCTTGTCAGTTGCATTTCATCCCATTAGCAAAGTATGGAACCTGGCTAAATGACCTCACAGTTGTTGCCATGGCCCTACCATCTTGGACAAACCAAATATGCAAATCCAACTTTCAGATTTCTGCTTCAATATCAATTTCTCTCCCTCTCCTTTAAATCAGGGCCATTATTGTAGATTTAAACACTTAATCCCCACTAGTCCCACTGATCTTTGATTTCTCAATGTTTCTGAATATCATATGTCATTTATGCCCCCTCAATTGAATAACCATGCTAACCATAAACATAATTAATTTTTCAAATTTCTTTTTGAAAGAGAAATTCAAACTCTTTCTTCCCTAACATAACATGACTGAATACAAGTTATTTTATTTTACAATTTGTCCCAACAGCAGCAAATTTACAAACATATTTCTCACCAAATTGAAGTAGAGAAGGCAACTGTGATTCCCTTAAAAATGGGGGTGGAGGGGCAGCTAGGTGGCACAGTGGATAGAGCAGCAGCCCTGGAGTCAGGAGTACCTGAGTTCAAATCCGGCCTCAGATACTTGACACTTACCAGCTGTATGATCCTGGGCAAGTCACTTAAGCCCCATTGCCCCACAAAAAAAAAAAAAATGGGGGTGGTGTTTTGCCCTTCTTTATAGCCCCAGCAATTAGCATAAGAATTGACACAGAGTAGGTGCTTAATAAATACTTATTTATTGATTCAGACTTGAGGTCTACCTAAGGAAAAACAATTGAATTAATATAAACACACAATGCAGGTACCTCCTAAACAGGAGTTCTCCCATCATCAAGACTGTTCAAACAGAAAGTGGAGCATAATTTGTTGGGGTGGTGGTAAACTAGGTTCATACTTTAGGTAGATATTGGATTACACAAGTTCTAATATATAAACCCCACCACCAACCTGAGACTATGAGTTATACTGCCTCATACTGATGGTAAAGAATTAGGATCATTGTCACCCAAACCCCTTTTTTGACAACCAACCACAAGAGCCACAGTTGAAGACTTTTTAGGTTCAGATCTCTGATTTAATGGCTTATCAAGTACCTGCTGGGGAAACTTCTTGCATTATTGAATATTAGCAACTTCTCTGTAAATTGTAGTCTTATACAGTTTCCTAGAGCACTGAAAGGCTGAGTGACTTTTCTTTCTAATAACAGACAATAAGTATCAGGGACAGCATTTGAACACAGATCTTCTTTCTCTAAATCCAGTATTCTTTCTACTATTAGAAGATAATTATTAATGATTTCCTCCCTTTAGTACCCTGTGCCCAGCATCCTAAGAGAAAATAAATCTCTTTGGAATTGTTAATGGACCCTGTAGTAGACCCTGGCTCACTTCTTTTACCTAAATGTTTCTTTTATCTTGATTTTGGTCTCAAATATAAAGAAACCAGGGGTTGCTAGAAGTAATAAAAAAAATTAATTAGGACAGAGACTTAACCCTCTGAGTACTGGGAATTTTCTTAATTGACGGTTCTGAGCTTTTGTAATTGCATTAATAACTTTTCATCTGATATGAATTTCAAAAAGTAGGACCACTTGGACTTGAGGGTCATTATATTACTCGTAGGTTAAAAAGTAAGTTCCTTGATATAATGAGATATGGCTCATTCAATCTCCAGAAAGAGGAGGGATTGGAATAAAAAGGTGGTGACCAAAGAAAATATCATACCCTATACTATCCCCCTGTGAAGGAAAGAGATAGGAAAGGCCTGAGAAGGATTCAGATCCAGCAAAAAGAAAGGAACTATAAAGGCTGGAATTGTTGCTTATCAACTCTCTATTCCACAATTATACCCACCAATATCATACTCATGATCCAATGCTGTGTGGTCTGGGATCCCTAGCATATCCCCAAGATCATCAAGGTCAAAATTATTTTTATATTAATGTTAAAAAAAATTGCCAATTAAATTGTTCCTCTCTTTTCCAACATCACACCTGTGTAAAAGCAAATTTTTTGCAAATACTTCAAAAGAACATATCACAATGGAATGAATGCAGAAACATATATAAGAATCCAAATGTCTTCTATTAAGCCAGACATGCAAAAATATATCAACAATTACTATTTTGGGAGGAAAATGGTATTTGTCATGAAAATATTTATAACAGGTAATAAATTTATTGTTTTTATTACTTTAATGAGTTAAAAAGTATTTTAAATTTATTGGTTTTTAATTTTAAAAATTATAAATATCAATAGATATAAGCTACATAAACAAAGTTCTCAATAGATTTTAAGAATAAAGGGAGGGGCAGCTAGATGGCACAGTGGTTAAAGCACCGGCCCTGGATTCAGGAGTACCTGAGTTCAAATCCGGCCTCAGACACTTGACACTTACTAGCTGTGTGACCCTGGGCAAGTCACTTAACTCCCATTGCCTAAAAAAAAAAAAAAAAAGAATAAAGGGAATCAGGTAAAGGAGCTTGGAGTACAACCAAGAATCAACTACCCAACAAAATTGAGCATTATCTTTCAGGGGAAAAGATAGACATTCAATGAAATAGGGGATTTCCGAGGTTTCCTGAAAAAAAGACCAGAACTGAACATAAAATTTGATCTTCAAATATAAGAATCAAGAGAAGTATAAAAAGGTAAACAGGGAACAAAAGGTTATTCAATAAGGTTAAACTGTTTACATCCCTATGAGGGAAGATAATACTTTTAACTCTTGAGATCTGTATCTCTAATAGGGTATAGTTACTAAATAGACTTTGATGTGATGATATAAAGAAACTTAAGGGGCAGAATAAAAGGAGAACAGGGGGAAGACAGGTAATGGGAGGTAGAATGAGGTTACTTACATCATATGAAGAGGCACCTATTACAATAGAGGGAAGCAAGAGAGGGGTGAGCATTGTTTCAACCTTACTCTCATCAGATTTGGTTCAAAGAGGGAATAACATATGTACCCATTTGTATAAAGAAACTTAACTTACTCTTTAAGGAAGTAAAAGGGTAAGGGGAAAAGGATAAGGGGGAAAGGGTGGTACTGATAGAGGGGAGGGCAGAAGCAGGGGAAGAAAGGGGAAAGAAAAGGAACAGTGGCTGATAAAAGGGAGAACAGATTGAGGGAGGCAGAGATCAGAAGCAAAACACTGGTGAGGAGGAATGGGATGAAAGAAAAAAAGAGTACAAAGAAGATAGAGGGAAATACACAGTTAGTAATCATAACTATGAATGTGAATGGAATGAACACTGAGCCTGTAGTCAATTCAAAATACAGTCTCAGACATTAGCTATGTGACCCTGGGCAAGTCACTTAATCCTTTTTACCTCAGTTCCCTTATCTGTAAAATGAGCTGGAGAAGGAAATGACAAACTACTTTAGTATCTTTGCCAAGAAAACCCCAAATGGGGTCACAAAGAGTCAGACAACAACATAAGGCTCTTATACAATGCTGCAACTTTTGGCAAAAGCCTAGAGTCAGAAGAAGCACTTGGTTTGTTTGCAGCTGAAAACAGCTTCCTACATGCAATTGGAGGCTTCACAATGCTTCTTTGAAAAGTGTTCACTCTTTATCAACAAATCCCACATTACAGAAAGCTTCTCTCAAACATGAAACAAGATGGCACAAATAATCAGGTAAGGGGAGGAGATACGTTCATTGTAAAAATGTACCCAAAATGAAAATTTCATTCATGAGATATACATAAACAGAAATGGACTATTTTGTTTCATTCTTTTCAGGGTATCATGTAATATGATTTCATAAATGTGCAATTGCAGTGACCAATCAATCATCAACCAGAGCCAAACATAGCAGTGAGACCTTAGACAAGTCATTTAACCTGTTCAGGCCTGATTTTCTTTATTTCCTAATTGTGTGTAGGGGATGGGAGAGGGGCACAAATTCTAACATTCCATTTTTCTGTAAAACAACTGATCAATTAATAAGCAGGAACTACACCAAATGCTGTTAGTATAAAGACAAAAAGGAATGTTATAAAATATCCCCTTCCAATTTTTGTATAGCAAAGCTAGGTGGCACCATGGATATAACACAGAGCTTGGAATGAGGAAGACTCATCTTTATGAGGTAAAATGTGGCCTTAGACAATTATCTATGTGACCCTGAACAAGTCACTTAACCCTGTTTGCCTTAGTTTCCTCATCTGTTAAATGAGTTGGCAAAGGAAGTGGCAAACCACCCTGGTATCTTTGCCAAGAAAACCCTAAATGGGCTCACAGTGTCAAACATGACTGAACTACCTAATGTGTGAATTTTATTTTTTCATTTTAGGGGCTTTAATCCAATGTGTTTTGTTTTGTTTTCCCAGTAGTCATTCAGATTAATCCTTTATAGGGCAAATACATTTACATGTCCAGAAGCTTTCTCTCTCTGATAATCTAGCAGACTTTATTGCACCCCTTCCCCAGACATGTTGAATTATATACTTATAAAGGGTTAGGGTCTCTTAGAATTCTAACACTTTGTTTTTCTATGTTGATCAATGGACCCATCAATAAGCATTGATTAAGTGTCTATTATGTACCAGGCACTGTGATAGGTGCTTGGAATTTAAGACAAAAACTGAGCATTTTGGGGCAGCTAGGTGGCGCAGTGGATAGAGCACCAGCCCTGGAGTCAGGAGTACCTGAGTTCAAATCCGGCCCCAGACACTTAACACTTACTAGCTGTGTGACCCTGGGCAAGTCACTTAACCCCAATTGCCTCACCAAAAAAACAAACAAAAAACTGAGCATTTCCTGTCCTCAAGAAGTTACATTCTATCAGAAGACCACATATGCTTTAAAAATAAGTACAAAATTAGTATAAAATGCCAGACCATAATGCAATATGCCTAGGCAAATGGGGTAATAAAGGGTGCCCCAAAAGAAAGCTTAAGATCATGTATATCTATACATGTGTCATAATGGGATAATCTGAATAGCTACCATAGAAAACATAGGGTTCCATTGTGCTGATGTCAAGTATATGGGTTTTTATGAAAATTAATTTCATTTTACTATTGGCTATTTCATGCTTTCAGGAGCCATGCAACAGGTACAAGAAAAGTGACAGAAAAATTATTATTAAAAAGATAGATAGCTACTAAGACTTTATATACTATTAAAACATCAAAGGGAAGTTAATAAAGTCTTTACACTGTAATTTCCCTTTTATTGGAACAAAACATCTCCATCACTTGTATTGTATAGAACATTAAAAACTGGGTGAAAATTTATCTTTAATTTGTGGGGACCAATTTTTAATTGGGGAGTGCTAGCTATGCGGCTCGCAGCAATATTGGGGCAAGGAAGGAGACTGGCAGCCTCTCTCAAAACAGAACAAGATTTATTTTAACAAGAACAAACTTAAAAAAAAAATACAAACAGGATCAGTAGGATCAAGGGAAAGGAAATAAAATGGGGAAAGGGAAATTATAATACCTGAAAAAATACCACCACCCAGGAATCCTCTGAAAACACGCAGCAGAACACCTGTCCCTTTCCAGCTTCCACCTCGAATGCCCAATTCTCCTCCCCCAAACCTAGAAACACCCCACACTGCCCCAGCCAATGGGATGGCCGCTCTGACAGTCACATGACCGCCCTCACTAGGCTTCCAATCATTATAATTTTGCCAGGCCCATGTAGGCGTTGGTGAGTGGTAATGGCATGAGGTGCCACAGCCCTGGCAAGGGCTACAACCAGTGGGTGGAGCACTGTGCGGTTTGCGGAGCCCCAGGCCAATGCACGCCGAGGCATAAAAACCTCAAATAACAATTAATTCTTTACAAATTGAAGCTTCCAATTTTCAGTGACATGCTTCAAAGGTTGGTGTATATCAAGGTGATGTCTTGAGGGATCACAGAAATGGCAGAGGCAATGAAATGAATCAAAATAAATTCATTCCCTTGACACTTGCTAGAGAAGGGATAAGAAATAGGATGGCATTATCCTGAAAGCTGTGGCCAAGACAAATCATGATAAAATTATCCTCTAATTGGTCTGTGATTTATCATTGTGTGACTCTCTGAGGACCTGAGATTGTCTTCTGGGCTGGTTAATAACTTGCTAACCAGCTGTAGAATCCAGAAAAAATGGCCAGAAGAGGGGTTTAAGAGGAAAGTCTATGATCTAGAATTTTGCCTTCAGCTATTTTTAAAAGTTATTTTATTTTTCATGTTGATATTTTCTCCACAAAGTACCTGCCTCGGAGGAGCCTTTGAGAAACTATGAAGTAGGTAAAATTTATCTACCCCCTCCCTTTTTTGTAACTACTTTCTCTCTTCTCCTCTAATGGTATCCCCTACCTCAGTGTAAAGAGGCAAGGAGGGGGTGAGCATAGCCCAGAAGAACCCCCAGCTCTGAAGCTTTCCTGAGTCCCTGAGGAAATTTACCAGTGTCCCTTAGTCTTTGAATGACATTGCTCTTACTAGGTGATGGATCATTAATCTGATAAGTAAAACAGATTAATGTATGTGTTGCTCCTCTGAGTAAAACCATGCACATCTGAGGAAAGAATTTCTTCAAGTACTAATCATGAGAAAGTCATTTAATTTGGCTGAGACTTGAGTTTCCTTATCTGTAAAATGGTAATAATAACATTAGCAGTACTTACCTCATAGGGCTGTTGTGAAGAATGTGTGCCATAAATTGTAAAACATTATGTAAATATCAGCCATTCCCTTTAACTGGGAGATGCAGAAAACCAAAGGAATGATTCTGATATAGGGAATTCAAGCATTATGGAAGACTGGTTAGGGCTGTTTTTTGGGGTCCTATGAAGCTTAGTTAAAGCTTTCAAATCCTATAATAGAGGCAACCATATACTCTGCCTCCTAGGTGAGCAGCCCTAGATGAGTGAAATTCTCTGAATCCCACCAAAAAAAGAGGAATCCTGTGCTTGTAGCATAGGGCTACAAGCACACTGAAGTATGACAAGGTATTGCCATACCTGAGGTCAGATGGAATGCCCCCCTTCTACAGTTAATTCCATTGCTTTTTTAATTGTTTGTCTTCCTCTTATAACCAGGGATGTAGTAAATTGACTATTATTGAGTTACAACATTAGGGTCCCATAACATTGCTGCAAGTATCTTTTGTTAATTTGTTTGAAAACTAAATGTCTTATTCTTTTTAATCTTTTACATGATCTTTTGTAGGACATAGTGGCTTATGCCACGTGGGAGGCTGAGGGTCACTGGTAGATCTCTTGAGTTTGGGGATTCTGAGGTGCAACATGCTAAGCCAATCAGCTGTCTGCATGAACTCTGGCATCAATATAGCAAACCCCTGGCAGGGAGTGGTCACCAGGTCGCTCATGAAAAGGTGAAATAGCCCAGGTTAGAATTGGAGCAGGTCAAGACTCTAATGATCAGTAACGGGAGTGAGCCCATACATGCATAGCCCCTGTACTTCCAACCTGGGCAAAATAGGGAGACCCATTGTTTGTTTGTTTGTTTGTTTGTTTTTACAGTATTGTTTGTATTGTGAACCTAGCAATTCTCAACAAATATGCTTATTTTTTTAAAGGACACAAATAGGACAATTTTATTAACATTCTCATTTCAAGTGTTAAACTGCCTTTCTCTTTATAGTTTCCACATCATCTGTTTAGGGACAACTATGTTCCATAGATAAAGCCTGGACCAAGGTAAAGGATCTGAAAGAAAAGAAAAACACAACTCAGTTTGTCTCCCACTGTGTATCTTGGGCAAGACATAGATCCAAATTCCTGGGTATCCTTAGTGAGAAATCCGGGCTTGGGTGGGTATGAATAAGGTACAGAGACCCAGAGAAACAGACTATAATGTAACTTCATTAAGGAAGGTCCTGAGCAAAATATCCTCTTGTCAAGTAGTGCAGTGTGGGCCTGGAACTGCAAAAATCTGTGCGAGCCCGCGCACGCACACACGCGCACACGCACACACACACACACACACACACACACACACACACACACTCCAGTCACTCTTCCCGGCAGCACCCCTATGTCAATAGATGTGCCTTCATAAATGTGTTTGCAAGGAGCTATCTCTGCTTTCCTAGAATGAATGAGCCTCGCTCAGAAAAGCCATTAATCCAGGAGCCCTGGAAAAAAATATTTTTGAAAGTCTTCCATTTTAGTCAGTGGCAGTGCCCCATCTATTGCAATTTGTCAACATGGTCCAGACACTGAATGTGTCCTGTGTATGGCACAGCTTGGCACTGCCAGTCTCCTCAATGAGTTCACTTTCTGTCAAACAGGTTGCTGTTTTATTTTATTAGATGCAAACTGGGAAAATCCCAATTTTTTTATGGCTTCCAAAAGTCTGTGTGCATATTTCAAGCTTCTGATTTATATATTTTTCTACCTAGTGCCAGAAAGAAAATATGATCATTTATAAAGGAAAGGCAGAGGGTGGAGGGGGAAAGAGGTGGGTGCTATATTTTATTCCAGGCATCTGAAGCAATGGATGATTTGAAACACCTTGGCAACTTCAGTTCTGCAGAGTACTCACTTATTCAGGCATGGTGGGAGGCATTCAATTCTTGCTCCCCAAAGGGAATCAATGAACAAAGCTACTCCCCAGTACTTTGAGGAGGCTTGTCCTCCAAAAGATCATGTGGTGATTATTTAGGGGGCTACAACAATTCTTGGACCAGAATAGTTTGGAAGAATTATTTTCCATGTTAGCAAAGGGAGTTCCCCAAATGATAATGATAATACCAACTCATGTTGCTCCATCTTTTAAGATTTACAAAACTTCTTCCACATGTCCCTCACAAGAGCCCTGAGGTGGGAGGTATGTTTACCCTGATTCTATATGTAAGAAAACTGAGTATCAGAGAGGGAATCATAAAGCAATCTAGACCTGGAAGGGACACTGGAAGCTATTCACTCCAACTCCCTCATTTTATAAATGAGAAAACCAGGAACTGGGGAAATTAAATGATTTTCATGAGGTGACACAGGAAGTGACCATGACAGGGGGGATTTGAGCCTTGGTACTCTGACTCTAGGTCAGTACTTTCCCCCGTATCACAATGGTCAGTCAATTAGTTAAAATGTATTTATGAAGTACTTACTATGTGCCAGGCTACAAAGAAGAAGGAAAACAGCCCTTCCCCTGAAGGATATCACCTCATATTTGTATTCCCAACTTAGCACAGTGTCTAGTTCATAGTAAGTGCTTTATCAACTCTTGTTTCCTCTTTTTTTTTTCTTCCTTCTATCCAACTTTCTTTTCTTTATTTTTTCCTTCTTTCCTTAAACCAATGAAATCATAGGTCCAAACCCTGCTCCACCCCCCCCAAAAAAAGATATAAAGTGAAGATTAGAATGATGATTGATAAGTATTTCAATTAAATTATTCAAGGGGAAATATGTTGAATTAGACAAAATAATAGTAAAAATCATTTAGAATAACAAAAGCTCTAGGAATCTCAAGTGATAGATCAAATTTAAAATATAAGGCAGTTGGGGGCAGCTAGGTGGTGCAGGGGATAAAGCACTGGCCCTGAATCTCAGACACTTGACACTAGCTGTGTGACTCTGGGCAAGTCATGTAACTCTCATTGCCCTGAAAAACCAAAACAGACAAACAAAATAAAATATAAGGCAGTAGTCAACTCTTTTGTATTACGTTTTAAAAATGAATTTTAAAAAATGAAACTGTGACCATGCCATTAGATATTAATAAAACAAGGGTGCATCTTTTTGGATAATTCATAATGCCAAGATGGAGCTATTTAAAAGTTGAAGCAGAAGTTAAGATAAAATGATTACTGGAGCAAAACCAGGAAATGAAGTTCAAGAAGGAAAACACAGAAGGAAGATGGATTGCCAAGTTATTTCATTCCCCTGCCTACCAATTCTTTTACCTGGGGATTTTTCTTATGGACAAACACTGGTATAAGAGTGCTTGATTTAAACTCAGAGACCTTGGGTTCAAATCTCAGCTATACTGTTTATTATCTGTGTGACCTTTAGCAAGTCAGTAACCTTCTCTGGCCCTCAGTTTCCCCATCAATAAAATGAGAGTGGATGGTCTACACAACTTCTAAAGAAATATAAAATCTGATAGTTCTGCCTTCTATACTTCTGCCCACCTTCTTTATCTGTACCAGTCAAAGAATCCAGGAAGCTCACCTCATATCTGAATCCGTAGAGTGACCATCTAGTAAAGGCTTGCCAGATGAGATTTTTTTTTTGGGGGGGGGGGGTGGGTAATGAGGGTTAAGTGACTTGCCCAAGGTCACACAACTACTAAGTGTCAATGACTGAGGTTGGATCTGAACTCAGGTCCTCCTGAATCCAGGGCCAGTGCTTTATCCACTATAACACCCAGCTGCTCTCAATGAGATTTTGTTAAAAAATAAACAAACAAACAAAAATCCTTTGAGTTCCCTCTCAACTAATTAAACCACAATATGTTAGAAATGCCATTATAATAGCTAATATAACAGCTAGCATTTCTATAGTACCTAATGTGTGCTAGGTACATGCTAAGTACATTACAAATATTATCTCATGTGATCCTCAAAACAACACTGAGAGGTAGGTGCTATCATCATCCCCATTTTACAAATGAGGAAACTGAGACAAACAGAGTTTAAGTAACATAACATAGGTCACACAGCTAGTAAATAACTGAGACCAGATACAAACTCAGGTTTTCCTGAGCCCAAGCTTTATCCATAGCACCAAGAGACAAAAAACAAACAAACAAAAAAACCCGAATAAATGAATGAATGAAATATTAATCAATCAATCAATCAACAAATGAAAAATGGTTAGATGGATGGATGGATAGATGGATGGGTGGGTGGGTGGGTGGGTGGTGGATAAGCAAAATAACATAAGGAAAATACATGTTTCTAATTTTATCCAGATATAGGAAGACAATTATTTATTCCCAATGTAGAAGGATTATCACCTACTTATAAAGTAGTTGGGATATTAGACTATAACTGTATAGAAAATTCTTAAATCAAGGTCGAGGGATGTTTGAAATGCAAACAAGTAGAAGATAGAATACTAAACTTGGAATCAAAAAGACCATATTTCAAATCTCACCTCACATCCTAACTGTGTGACCCTGAGCAAGTCACTTCATTGCTCTGAGTATCAGTATCTTTTCTACAAACTGACTAATGACTTCTAAAAGTTTTTTTTTTAAATCTAAACCTATGATCCCATGACTCAATTATAAAAAAGGGTTCCTCTGTAGACTCAGGACAGTTAACAGTGATCTTAATTGGCTAAAAAACAAAATGGCAAATTCTTAAACTTCATAGACATATTCCAATTAATCTTAGCCATCTTTTATACTTTTAACTATAGTACATTTAATTTAACAAAGAATTCATTCTTTTTTTATATTAGAATGTTCTTTTTGCTTTGGTTTTAGTGTCCAGAGGGTCAATGATGAGAGTCTTAATAGAATATCCTTACAGGTATCAAGGAAGAAGAATCACAGTCTTTCTTTCTCCTTGTTGTGGTTCTTTCTACTAAGCTAAATGGAAGTAAACAAGTTCTTATTGGTGTCTGCTCCATCCAGTCTTCAAAATTGGATACTGTTGGGGGCAGCTAGGTGGCGCAGTGGATAAAGCACAGGCCCTGAATTCAGGAGTACCTGAGTTCAAATCTGGCCTCAGACACTTAACACTTACTAGCTGTGTGACCCTGGGCAAGTCACTTAACCCCAATTGACTCACTAAAAAAAAAAAAAAAAGATTGGATACTGTCATAAAAGTGGTTCAAATTGAAATCCATTGACAAGAGAATTCACAGAATCTCTAGTCATGTTATTGTTGGCTCAAGCCACATGTGTGAGGCTTACCCTCAATAAATAAATAAAAAAGTCTTGCTTCAGAAATGCGCATGAGAGGCACTAGACATGTGTTTTAGCTATCCTATTTCGTCATGGTATGGGTTTGCTCATAACTTTCTTGGCTCAGTAATAAAGTATCCCCATTGACTTGGTAGGATACAGGGAAGATTGTTCTAAAGTGACTACCCTGTGGTATGACACAATTATACTCAGTCTTCAGGTCTATACCATATTTCTTGGCTGCAACTTTTAGAACATAAGTTCAAACTGTGAATGAGCTGAAATTCACATGGAGTACAAATGACATTTTTCTTGTGAATGTGTATACTGTACAGGAAATACTTCTAGTTACATTTTCCATGCTGCATTTGATTGATAAAGCCAATAACAATTTCCCTTTTCTTCTATCCCCCAACCCTCTTTTATTTCTTTACTGTTTATAGAGAACAAAATATGAGACTTCTTTTTTCTACATTGTAAGAGACATTACATTGTGATTTAAAGATCTATGCAATACAGACAGAAGTTGGATGTGCATATGTTTCTATACATTTATACAGAAGCTCTTTGATCAATCAGTCCACAAATATTTAGTCCCTACCAAGTGTTCAGCCCTACACTGGGCATTGTGGGTAACAAAAAGCAAGTGTAAGATATGATCCCTGCTAGAGAGGAGGGGATCATCCAGTTGTGGGGGGGAAGGGCAAGAAGGGGAGACTGAAAAAAAATGAAATGATTAATGAACAACATATGACAGTGCTTTTTTTAGTCTAAGTAGAGAATTACTTATTATGTATAGCCTTGAATTTCAAGGAGTTTAGGACTATATTTTGTAAGGCTCTAGAAGCCATACAAGGGAGTTTAGATTCAATGTGGCATTCAATGGGAAGTAACTGATGGTTTCTGGACCTATAAGTGATATGACAAGAATTAATTTTAAGGAAGATGGTCTACTAGCGGAATAGAGAGTGGATTGGAAGAGTCTAATAGATTATAGGCAGAGAAGTAAACTAATAATCTATGACAAATTCCTTTGCAAGTTGGTAAGATAATACTTTAGATTAAAGTGAAAAAAGTAGGAACATAGAGGGAAAAGTAGTTATGACAGAGGATCACAAACAATCAAAGTGACAAGGCATCTCAGAAGTCATCTAATCCAACACATACCTGAACCCTCTATAATATCCCCAATGATTTCAAAAGAAGAACTCATAGGATTTGATTATTACAAAGTTAAAAAAAAAAACTTGTGGCAACATTAATAGAGAAAAATTGGGAAGGAAGCTGGTTTCAGAAGCAAAATGATGATTCTGTCATTGTATATTAACAAAGGCAGTTGTATGGAGTATTGGAGAGAGACATGGTGTCAGAGTTCAAAAGGCAAGGGCTCAGATCCCATTTTTAACACATATTATACAATATTATATGATCAAATCTGGCTTTAGACACTTACTAGCTGTGTGACCCTCGGCAAATCACTTAAACCTGTTTGTCTCACTTTCTTCATCTGTGAAATGAGCTGGAGAAGGAAATGGCAAACCACTCCAGTATCTTTACCAAGAAAACTCCACAAGCAGTCACAAAGAGTTGGAAATGACTGAAACTACTCAACAAAAACAACACATGACCCTATGAAAGTTCTAAGACCATAAATTGAAGAATTAGGTGCCAGTCTTCACTGATAGTTTCCTCCCAAGTGTACCTTCCACCAATTACATCTATTACACATTTTTTTTAAAGTTGTTTGAAATGTCAAATAGAAGAAAGTTCAAGTGAAGATGTTCATTAGGTTTGAAGGTTTTGGTGAGAAGGTTTGGGTTTGGAGTTATTGAGGTTTAAGAAGCTGAAATCATATGAAGTCACTTCCCAATCTGCTCCTATCAAATATATTACTTCCTTACTGACAAACTGGATTCTAACCTTGTCCTTCAGCCCACAGCTAGATTAAAAGTCTAGCTGTCTTTCTAACTTTATCTTTCTAGGATCCAGGCCTCTACCCACTTTTTGGACTATCATACCTTGCACTACTCCCTTCCCCTTTTTCATCTCCTTTTTTATGTGTTGTCTTCCCCATTAGAATGTAAAGTTCTTGCATAAATGTAGTACTTTTTTTGTTTTTATTTGTATCCCCATTGCTTAGTACAATGTCTAAAATATAGGAAGTATTGAATAAATGTTCAGTCTGTTTGTCTATTATCTCTAGATATTATGGATGACTCTGTTGCCTAACTGTCTTTCTGAAGGGATATGGTCCTTTAAGCCAATTAATCAACTAGCATGCATTAAGTACCTTATGTATGGTAGGAACTATGCTAAGTGTTAGGGATACGAAGAAAGGCAAAAGCAGTTCCTGCCCACTCAAGGAACTTACATTTTAATGAGAGAGACAACACATAAATTATTACTTATACATGATATGTACATAGTAAATGAAAGGTAATCTCAGAGGGGAAAGAATTATGTAAAGAAAAAATTAAAGATGGAGAGCCAAGGCCTAAAGAACTACCCATGGGTAGGGTGAAGGAGGAAGAAGTCACAAAGGAAGGAGAAAGGAAACACTTAAGAGAAGTAGAACAAAAGCCAGCCAAGCAGATAAATTAGCTCTGACAACCCAGGTTCCGGGCACTGTCAAATGGTTTGGTATTCAAAATGGTTATAAATTCATCAACAGGAATAACACCAAGGAGAACTTATTTGTGCACTAAGTAGACATTAAAAGAAATTGGGCTAAGGTAGTAGAAAGTTTTAAGTACAGGATGGGTAATCAATAATATTAAGGATCAGGAAGCATGAAAATGAAGAATAAACAAGTAAATTTAGTAATAAGGAGGCTGTGTATGCTCAGTATGAGATACTGAGTAATAATATTCAGGGCTATTACTCCTATTTTATGAATAAATTACACTTCCTGTCAATGTCCCTCTGGTTCATTCAATAATTTCCCCTACTTGTTCTAAAGCCTATGATTGATTGAGTCTACAGTAGAAATCAATTGCTTTTCTCCCCTTCATCAAGTACTCCAGAAGTTCTCCTTAGGCATGATATAATTCCTGCTAGGGTCTTTAAGGGCCTTTTAATCTGCCTTACCAAATCAAATATGGTCTATTCATGGTCATTCATATAGATGCTCCTGTCAGGCACTGCTGTCCTATGAAAATAATGTCAGGAGACTGATGGTAAAATGAAAAGTCCCAAATTCTCTGAAGTTCTCACAGTCAAGGCCAAGTCCAATAGGGAGGAACACTCCTTCCTCCTCCTCACCTCCTAAAAGGATCCCTCCTCCATGGTTTTTCTGGAATTCTCTGCTGTCATGAGTTTGCTTCAGATCCTTAGATCTGACCTGGCATCCTGGTTTTTACACAGGCTCTGCAGGGCATTTTCCAAGCTTCTAAAGCCAATCAAGCTTCTGTAAATGTCCCTCTGGTTTATTTGATAATTGTTCCCATTTATTCTAAAGGCTATTATTGATTGAACCTACAATTGAGATCAATTGCTTGTTTTCCTCCTTGTTATATACCAGCACTTTTTCACTCACTTACGTGGGGTGGGATAACTTGATTGACTTTCTCATTTGAGCCCAAATCTTATAGAAAGGGGAGAAGAAAGGAGAAAGAATGGTAACAACCTAGAAAGCAAGGTGGAAAGAGTCTGTTTTATGCTGGTATTCTATTCCCTGTTGCTACCTTTTGCATCTGCATTCACATGGCTTTTTCCAGTCAACATAAAACCATGAATGTCTTAATTTTGTTTTTATTTTTGTTTTTGTTTTCTATTTTTGCAGGGCAATGAGGGTTAAGTTACTTGCCCAGGGTCACACAGCTAGTATGTGTCAAGTGTCTGAGGCTGGATTTGAACTCAGGTCCTACTGATTCCAGGGCCAGTGCTTTATCCACTGCAGCACATAACTGCCCCCATGAACATCTTCACTAACCAAGACCATCCTTTCTAGGGCTTTTAGATGCCCATACTGTCAAACTTTATACTATACATTCAGTATATCTTGGCAATTATTGAACTAAACTCTTTATCTCTCTACTCTTTGTCTTCCTCTTCTCCTTTAGTACTACCCAGTGTCTAGGGCAGGTGGTCATTGCAAGATCACAGAATCAATATTAGAATTTTTAAAGCTATATGTAATTAAATCAACAAATGACACATGTTTGTTAAGTGCCTACTATGAGGATGACACTATACTAGATTCTGACAAGGCAAAGATAAATATGTCACAGATCCTGTCTAAAGCAAATGCTAATATAACAAGGAATTGGAAAGAGGGACCTAATAGATAATTAACTGCAGCAAGAAAGTAAAAGTAGTGTGACAGAGTAGAATGCCAGCCTCAGAATCAAAAAGACTTGGATTCAAGTCTTTTTTTTCTTTTTGACATAAATTGATTTTGTTTCCATGGGAAATTTACTTAACCTCTCATTGCTCTAACCAACTCTCTAAAATTATCAACTGCAGAGAAGTTACTGAACTACATTGGTAAAGGGAGTTTCATCTTCTGCAGGTTACCAATATTAAAGAAATCACAGATTCCATCCCTATCCTATATCTATAATGGAGTAATGTTAGTACAAGGAAAAGTTAGTTAAGTGCAAAGAACAGGTTAAAGCAAAGTCTTGTGAAAAAATTAAAGGAGAGAGTGATTCCTTCACCCGGATGAATCAGGAAAAGATACCTGATTGAGGTTACTCTGGAGTTTGACCTTGAAGGAAAGGAGATGTGGTAAAAAATGAAAGTTTTTAACTAAAATTTAAGAGTTGGCTAACATACTACTGAAGGACCGCCGGTTTTTGAAGGACTGCCCTTTTGGGGAGGAGACCGTGACAAACAACTCTGTGCCTGCTGCTGTTCAGGAGAGTGTGGCCAAGCACTGGAGACTTCCAGGACTCAAGCTTAAAGATGAGGAGAGAACGGAAGTGGTCTCTCGCTCTCAGCACACACACGCTGGCTCAGGTTTGACGGGTATTCGGTGATCGGTTCTGGTCCTCGTGGCAGCACGTGCTTGATGCTGTTTCTCAACCTGAGAGGTAACTTTGGGATTCGATGAGTTTAATAAAAGAATGTAGGCTAAGCTTAGATCTAAGACTATTTATTTGTATTTCTACTTTCCTATTTCTCTAATCAATATCACCTGTTTGTTGGCTAATTAATTCCCAAACAATAAAAGCTAAGTAATCCATCTCTAATTAAAGCTCAGAGGTTTCTTTCTCTTACTGACCTGGGAGATATATGGGGGAAAGCTTAAAGGGGAGTTTAATGCTCTTATATCCAATTTTAAATCTCACAGAGACATAACAACAAATAGAAAGGGAATGTGAATGAAGTCCACTCCGGGAAAATGCTCAGGGATCAGATAGTACAGAAGAAGAATAAGGGATAGAGAGTAAACCAGTTTACCTGATCATGTGGAACAATCTAAGACAAAGTTGGAAAGGTAGGTTACAGAAATAGTACAGAGAGTTTGCCATAGATTCAGGGAAGCTGGGGTCAGCCCTACCCGAAGAGGAGCATCTGAATAGTGTTGTGGTGTTGTTGCTGTTGCTGCTGCTGCTGCTATCGTTGCTATTGTCATCACCATGGTTGTAGCTGCTGCTGTTTTTGTTGTTGCTGCTGTCATCACTGTTGTTGTCATGGTTGTCCGTGTTATTCTCTTTGCCATTTTTTCAGACAAGCACTGTGAGAAACCTCCTTTGTTCCCATAAGGTGAACAATTCAGACAATGATAGACAATGAGGAATATTGGAGAGGAGAACACAGAACTAGGATCCCCTGAGGAGCCATTAAAGAGAGACCCTGGCTTTAAGTGATTCCTTTTCATTTCAGGTGTTGGCAAGTGCTTTCTGTTTAGACTAGAAAAATGAAGTGAAGACAAGGGAATACTGTTACCTTGTCCTCATCTGACAACAGTGGCATCCTTTCTTCCTTCTTCATAGTATCCAGCCCAGATCCAAGGTGCTAAGTTCTGAGCAAATTCCTCCTTCTTGTGTTTTTCTTTCTCTTACCACTCAGCCCTCCCTCCTTCTCCCTCCTCGCCCCCCCCCCCAACCAGAAGTTTCTTCCTGCCATTGCAAAGCCACTGCAGAAAGTAGTATGCTCTCTGCTGGGACACAAATAGAACCTTCCTCCGCCTTTTCCCAGTTGAGCCTCTCAGTTGTTATAGATTTGGCAACTGTTAAGCCAAGAAAACATTCTGATAACTAGTGACAATTTTCACTTTACATGTGGACATTTTGTCATCAAGTTGAGCCTAAAAGTGGGTAATTAAGCTAATGACTTTCAGGATAATACACAAGCCAAGAAAAATTTCCCAATCATTATGTGGGAAAAATCGATGTTCCCTATGTACACATACTCATAAAATCTTGGAACTTAAAGGGACCCTAGAGATCACCTAGCCCAACCCCCTCTCATTAGAAAGGGAAGAATTCTGGAGAAAAGTTCAGGGAGAATTTAGGTAATGTTCTCAAGGTCACACAACTAGCAAGTAGAACCCCAGGCTTCTGTCTCCCAGATCAGTGTTTTTTCCAATACATCTCACTATGTCTACTTATGTAGAGTCCAAAGGCAATAGTCAGACATTTTAGGAGCCTAAATAATGCCTCATTTTGTCCATACGTCTAATCAATTTAGAACCTTGTTTTGCTATGCAAAGAGGTAATGAGGGGGTCTGATCAATTTGAAGATTTCCACCAACCCCTCCTCCATCAGCCTGATAAGATTATCTCACAAAGGCCTTTTTTTTTGCAGGATTCTGAGGGGCACTTCCTCATGAAATATGGGCTTCCTTACTAACACCTTGCTGAGAAGACACAAGGAATATAATTAACTAAAAACTCAGAAGGATAGACAAAGAGCATCTCTTTCCTGTGGTCTATAAAAGTGAAGTGACAGACCAGACTTCCTCTATGTACTTAAAAAATAAATTTATAAAAATTAGAGTAATACTACACGGCAGAAGCAATATTTTAACCTCTCCTCTTATATGAGCTAGACTAGTTTTTCCTTTAAATAGATTAAGACATTCTTCAAATTGGCCCAGGGGACTAAGGGCTCAGGCTATTTTAATGTCATTTCATCTCCTGAACACGAAGCAGCCGAGACAACCGAGCAGGGCTCCCTGAGGTTTGGCGGGTAGATCACACAATTGGTAATGCTGGCAAGGGAGCTTCACTCAGCTGAATCACTTCAATGCCTATCTTTATAGAATATCCTTCTGTTGTGGTTAAGTAAATCTCTTTTTGTTAGCTGCTAAATGACTTACAAGTGTTTCAATTTGTTCCAAGATCAAACCTAATCTATGGGGGGTACTGGTGGGGGGAGTGGCTTGAGTTACATCCAGCAAAGAACAAACTATAATTAGAATTCATCCATGTCCACGGACCAAGTACTTCAATAAATTAGAATCTTGGTCTTTTTTTACATTGGATGTCCCTAGTGATGACACAGCATTCACTTTTGAAAAACAGGCACTGAATTTATGCTATTGGGTCATAGACTTCAAATTTATCCCTGGCTCAGACAGTCATTTGGTTGCTACAAGCTCTCAGATTTCCTCATTTTCTCCATTGGAAAGTTGGAAATAATATGGCTCAATATCAACCTCACAGGCATGAGCTGTTGCACAGACTCTCAGAATGCTCTGTCCTTCTCTGATGTGATTTGCTAGGTAATTACCAAACCTAACAATTCTCACTATAACAAAATGTTTTCTAATGTGCACCCTGGAGTTTTCCAACAGACTCATTAATTGTACAAACTGATTTAGTTGCTTGCAACACTATGTGTGATAATATTTTATTTTCAATGTTGCCCTATCCCCCATGGCCCCACTTCTGAAATGTAGCTTGCTTAGCCTACCTATATATCATTATTTTTCATCATTTGATAGATATTGAATTTTTTATTCTTTTATCAGGTTGGCCTTCCTTTCTTTGAAATTCCTTATTCCTCCATGATTTTCTAACACTGTGATGTCAAAATCTCAGATGACAATTTATTGTTGAAATAGGAAGCCTAGTGGGAAGCCAGGTGTCACAGTGGATAAAGCACCAGGCCTGGATTCAAGAGGACCTAACTTCAAATCCAGCCTGAGATGCTTGACACTTACTACCTGTGTGACCATGGGCAAGTCACTTAATCCTCATTGCCCCCCCCAAAAAAAAAACACCCCAAAACCAAATAGGAAGTCTATCTACCTCCACCCTGGTCCATGATGTACCTTCCTCTGTCAGCCAAAGTTATATCAACATTTTCTTGATGCTATTCCCCATTATGATAGTGGGGTTTTGGTTTTTTTTTTTGTCATTATAACTTTTAAGGTTTGTCTTACCGAATACTTGTGTTTTGGATTATTCTTTCCCAGATCATTATTGCCTTACATTTTCCTATACTTGAATTCATTTTGGTAATCAGCTAGCCATAATTACATTGTAAAGAGATCCTTATGTCATTTTGTTTTTACTGGACTTTGCAGCACTTCCCAATGAAATATTTTTCATTCATGTTTTATAAGGATATTAATAAGAATTTAGGAATATAAATCCTTGTATAGTGCATTTTATTATTTTTTGCTAAAATTATATAGGCCTTTATTACTGAAAAGTGTCAAAGCATGGAATAATTCTTTAAGTACAAGCTTAGGAAAGCTCATGTTGGAGAGGGGATTCAACTAGCAAGGGGCAGAAAAGTGAGAGAAAATAAAAGCTTGCAAATATATCATGCAAAAGAAGAAATCAAAAGATTATTTTCCAGTAAGTTCTATGGAAAAGGAGTAGTTTCAGACCCTGGATTTTCTACTTATTATCTACTTAACCTGGGCACATAATCTCTATGGGCCTCAAGTTCTTCATATGTAGAATGCATAGGGTAGACTAGGTGGCCCACAAACCCCATTCTAGCTCTCAGTCCATGATCTATGATCCCACTGTCTGTCCTCTAATGGACAAGACATAAGAGTAGAGAAAAAGTAGAAATATTTAATATTTTCTTTATTTCTTAGATCAAATCTGAAAAATTTATCAGAATATTTATGATGGAAAAATGGAAAGCCAAAATGTAACAAGGAAAAAAAATGATTAAAAAGTAGTTTTTAAATGAGACATATTAAATTCATAACCAGATGCATGATTCTTTTGAGGACCTTAGAAATTGGTTGATGCCATAACAGAAAAAAAAGTTTTTATTTTTAAATGCAATAGAAAATGAATTTTGGAAATATTTTTTTAATTGGGAGAAAAATCTCTGATAATTTCCTGTCAATAGCAGAACATCAGGACTGGGGAAACTATCAAATTCTCTAAAAGGACATGGTATTATGGAATTTTAAAGTTGGATTAGGGAATTTTACAGTAGGAAAAGACTGTTGTTGTTGAGTTAAGTCCAACTCTTCATGATCTCATTTGGGATTCTCTTGACAAAGATACTAGAGTTATTTGCCATTTCCTTCTCCAGTTCATTTTACAGATGAGGAAACTGAAATAAATAGGCTTTAATGACTTGCCAAGAGTCACAAAGCTAGTAAGTGTCTAAGGCCAGATTTGAACTCAGGTCTTCCCAATTCTAAGCCCAGTACTCTATTCACTGCATCAAGCTACCTATAAAGGCTTTCATAATGTTGCAACAGGGGCAGCTAGATGGTGCAGTGGATAAAGCACTGGCCCTGGATTCAGGAGGGCCTGTGCTCAAACCCAGCCTCAGACACTTGGCACTTACTAGCTGTGTGACTCTGGGCAAGTCACTTAACCCTCATTGCCCTGTAAAAAAAAAATCATCTAATAAAACCTAGTTACTGTGATAAGTAAAACTAAATGTGTGGTTACCTTATTCCTGTCCCCAGTGTAGGGAAAAATAGCTAGGGTTTACTTATAAATTAGAAGCTTTAGCACCAGTTTTTGGGCATTAAGCATAAAGAGTAAAGAGAAAACACATGGAGTTCAGACAGTTAAGAAACCTATCTACCCTAGAGGAGAGATAAGAGTTTGGCCTGACCTGGTTCTTCTCCCAAGTCTCCTGCCACCAAGCCTGTTGGAGAGACTCAAACTGTGTATGTCCAAGCCCCTTCCTGCATCCCCAGAAGAGGCAGTCCTTACATGCTGCTTCAAGCTAATTGACTAGTGTCACTGGACTTGAGGGTAGTCTTGTGTTGAGAACAATACCTTCTTCAGTCAGGCAGGTGTAGCTTCAATTGAATTAATTTTAAGTGGGTTAATCAGTAAAGTCAATCACTCTCAGTCAGTCTAATCAGTCCAAATCAATCTGGGGCTTTGGGGCATTGGTAAAAAGCCCATTATTTCTTACATTACAAAACTGACAATGGCATGATATGTAACCACAACTAGGTCCTTATTATTTCTCCATAACCTTTTATGTGACATTATTTTCTTTTTTTCATAAAAGTATTTTATTTTTTCCAGTTAAAGATGGTTTTGAACATTTGTTTTCATAGGACTTTTAGTTCCAAATTTTTCTCCCACCGTTCCTTCCCTCCCCTCCCCAAGACAGAAAGAAATCTGATATAGGTTATATATGTACAATCACATTAAATATATTTCTGCATTAGTCATATTGTGAAAGAAGAATCAGAGCACAAGGGAAAAACCTCAAAAAACAAACAAACAAACAAAACCAGTAGAAACAGTATGGTTCAATCTGCATTCAGAATCCACAGTTCTTTTTTCTGGATGTAGAGAACATTTTCTATCATGAATTCTTTGAAACTGTTTTGGATCACTGCACTGCTGAGAAGAACCAAGATGTAACATTATTTTATCTAGGTAGCACATAAGGAGCTAGGTGACACAGCAAATAGAATCCTGGTCTGGGGGCCCTGAGTTCAAATCCAGCTTTAACTACTAACTGTGTTAATTCCTAGACAAGTTACTTAAGCTCTGTGTGCCTCAGTTTCCTCCACTATAAAATGATGATGATAATAATAGCACCTACCTGTCAGGGTTGTGAGGATCAAATGAGATAGTAGTTATAAAGTGCTTAGCACAATGCCCGGCACATAGTAAGTGCTCTCTCTATAGATATAGATATAGATATAGATATAGATATAGATATAGATATAGATATAGATATAGATATAGATATAGATATAGATATAGATATAGATATAGACATAGACATAGACATAGACATAGACATAGACATAGATATAGACATAGATATAGATATGCGAGAGACCACTTACTCAGTTTGTCTCACAAGCTTATAACCTTTCTCTTGTGTATATTTAATCTCTTCCATTCCACTATATTCTTCACTATAAACATTATTTTTTTCTCCTCAATTCTAAGCAAAAAAATAAAGTCTTAACTTTCTCTTCCTTCCCATCTACCTACCATTTTATCCCTTTTCCTCTTCATAGGTGAACTTCTTGAAAAGTTGTTTATTCTTAATATTTATACTTTTCACTACATACTATCACCTCAATCCATTCTAATTGTGTATTTGCTCCCAAATACTTTTTAAAAAGAACAAATATTTTTATTTAAAGTTCTGAGTTCCAAATGTATCCCTCCTTCCCTCTCTCCCCTCTTCCCCTCCCTGCGGTAGCAAGCAATCAGACATAGGTTATACATGAGCAATTATGCAAAACTATCATATTAGTCATTTTTTATTTTTTTGTGGGGGGCAATGAAGTTTAAGTGACTTGCCCAAGGTCACACAGCTAGTAAGTGTCAAGTGTCTGAGGTCAGATTTGAACTCGGGTCCTCCTGAATCCAGGGCCAGTGCTTTTATCCACTGTGCCACCTAGCTGCCCCAATATTAGTAATTTTGTACAAGAAAACTTGAATAAAAGAAAAAAACTAAAGAAAGTTAAAATAGCATGATTCAGTCTGTTCAATCAGTATCAGTTTTTTTTCTTTGGAGGTGGATAGTATGCTTCATCAGTAGTTCTTTGGGATTGTCTTGTAACATTGTATTGCTGAGAATACTTAAGTCATTCACAGTTCTTCATAAAACAATATTGCTGTCACTTTTCATAATGTTCTCCTGGTTCTGCTCACTTCACTCTACATCAGTTCATATAAGTCTTTCTGGGCCTTTCTGAAATCATCCTGTTTGCCATTTCTTATAACACAATAATATTCCAACACAATCACATACCACGGCTTGTTTATCCATTCTCCAATTGATGGGCATTCCATTGATTTCCAATTCTTACCCACCACAAAAATTTTTGTACAAATAGGTCTTTTCTGGTTTTGTTTTTTGTTGTTTTTTTGGTTTTTTAGTGAGGCAATTGGGGTTAAGTGACTTGTCCAGGGTCACACAGCTAGTAAATGTTAAGTGTCTGAGGCCGGATTTGAACTCAGGTACTCCTGACTCCAGGGCTGGTGTTCTATCCACTGCGCCATCTAGCTTTCCCTTTCTCTGTTTTTTATGATGTCTTTGAGATTTAAACCTAGCAATGGTATTGCTAGACCAAAGGGTATGTACTGTTTTATAGCCGTTTGGGCATAGTTCCAAATTGCTCCCCAGAATGGATAAATCAGTTCACAACTCCATCAACAGTCAATTAGTGTTCCAGTTTTCCTACATCCCCTCCAACATCCCACATTTTCCTTTTTACCCCCTTTTTTTTACACTTTTTTTGGCTGGGCAATGAGGGTTAAGTGATTTGCCCAAGGTCACACAGCTAGTTAAGTGCAAAGTGTCTGAGGCTCGATTTGAACTCAGGTCCTCCTGAATCCAGGGCTGGTGCTTTATCCACTATACCATCTAGCTGGCCCCTACTCCCAAACTCTCTTAAGAAAATATAGACTCAAAGATCATCAGTGTTCCTCAGATTATTGAATCAAATGTCCTTTTGTCTTTCTTCATTATTTTTTACTTTTTAAGGCATTTAGTGATACTGACCAACCTTTTCTTCTAAATACCTTAATTTCCCTTGGCTTCACAGGACTATGGAATGATAATATATTTAGAACTGGAAGTAATCTTAGAGATCATCTAATTCAATCCCTTCTTTTACCAGATGAGAAGACTAAGGTCTAGAAAAATTAAGTAACTTGTTCAAGGTAAGTGGGGGAGGTAGGAAGTGGGGGAGGCAGAATTCAAACCCACATCTTATAAATTCAAATCCAATGCTCTTTCTATCACAACACACTGTGTCTTTCAGAGAAATAATATTCTATTGTTTTTCTTGCTTATCCATTTCTTCCTTATCTTCTCAACCAGCTCTTTTTTTATTCTTGGCCCTCATTTCTTCTGACTCTACGCTCACTTAGCAAGGCTATTCACTTTCATAATCTCAGCTCTTGTCTCTATGCAGATGAATCCAAAATCTGTGTCCCTAGTTTTAGACTCTCTTCCGAGACCTGTATTCACATGTCCAGATCCACTTCAATAGTCCACCGTGACTCACCATGGTGAGTAACCATGTCCAAAATTTCCAAAATTGAGCTTCTTATCTTTACCCTAAAATCAAGTGTTAGACACCTGCTTTTAGCTGGATGTTGACCACCACACTCAATTCCACTTCTTCAAATGAGATAATATTTGTCAAGTGCTTAGCACAGTGCCTGGTACATAATAAGGCTTTAACAAACAAACAAACAAATAAATGAATGAATGAATGAATGAATGAATGAATGAATATATATGTACGTTTATATGTGTATATGTATATATATATGTATATGCATGTATGTACATATACACATATACACACATACATACACACATGTGTGCATGTGTGTGTGTGTGTGTGTGTGTGTATTCTCACTTTCTTTTTCCTGAACTAACCTAGAGCTCCAATTCTTGAGACAACCACCCATTTCTCAAAAGTCATTGTTCTGGGGTTCTGGCACAATCTGCCCTGAAACTCCTCAGACTCTTCTGGGTCTTACCACCTGCCCCAAAGCTGAATCTTCTTAGATGTGTTCTACTTCCTAATTACATTGTGAGGTTATCAAATGCTTGTCTTTTTCACCTTCCTATCCCTAGCATCTAGCACAGTAATTGGCAAGTCTAAGCACTTAGTAAATGCTTTTCTGTCCTATCCCTCATAAAATGTGGCAACCAAAATAAAATACAGTACATATGGGCTAAGCAGCACAGAGTAGATTGGGATAATTATTTCTGTTACCTAAAATTTTGTTAGTTTGTTTTTAAAAAAAATTTTTAAGCAACCACATCACACTGAGAAATAATATTGAGCTTATATTCCATTAAAACCTCTGGATCTTTCCTCATATTAGATTTTTTTTTTTACATGAACCTAAATAACTGTGTGTTGCTATTTTTAAAATAATCTACTAAAGATCTTTACTGTCACGGGGAAATTGGTTGGTAGGGGTGGGTCCTTAGGTATTCCTCTTTAAAGAATTACACACAAATCCAATTTGAATAAAATAATCTTTTATTTAGGCACTAGAGAAAGGAAACAGAAGGTTCAGAGACCTGGTTCTATGAGATATCTATCTCCTTGAACAGGAGAAAGACAAAAGCTTTTATAGAGGACAGATGGTGGAGGGGCAGATGAGGTGATCATCTGACTGTGGAAAGTTTCCTTTGGGGGTGGGAGAAGCTGTAATGAGGGGAGGTGGTCCTGACTTCTAGAGTTATCTATCTCCTTGGCGACACTCAGGTAGCAGTCATGCATAATGGGCTTATCTCTCTTGCTTCTCCAGGTGTGTCTTGTCCTTCAGTTTAGCTGGTGTGACAATTGGAGTGATGCCACCTGCTGGTGAGTTACTGTAGTAAAGCTCCGCCATGACGAGAAAGCATCTGAGGGCAAGCCATATGGCTTGGAAGGTCAGTTCCTTGGCATCAGGAAGTGACATTTGATGTTTCTGGTTTAGACAAGAGTCTTCTGGGAGGAGGAAGGAAGCACTGGGTCCCTTTTTGTTCCTGACCTCACTATGGCAGGTCAGATGATGGGGTCTTTTAGAAATAGTTAGATTTTTTACGGGGCAGCTAGGTGGTGCAGTGGATAAAGCACCAGCCCTGGATTCAGGAGTACCTGAGTTCAAATCTGGCCTCAGACACTTGACACTTACTAGTTATGTGACCCTGGGCAAGTCACTTAACCCCCATTGCCCTACAAAAAAAAAAAAGCTGCTAGTTAGATTTTTACCTTTCTCTCTGATCATTAGATCCTAATGCTCTTTAATAAATACTTAAAAGTCTAAACTCCTGCTAAAGCTTCTAATTTATTGGTGACCACTCATTAGATTTTTAGATAGTATAGCGAGATAACAACTTTACACTGGCCAGTTTAAACATTAATCCTAAACCAATAACATTTACATTTCATAAAATCTTAGATATTGAATCAAGAGTGATCTGGTAAGATTATCAAATCCAACTTCCTCACTTTGCAGATGAGGAAATTGAATCCTAAAGAGGTTAAGTGATTAGCCCAGGGGAATTTGTGTGAGGAAGGATTTAAACCAGCTTGTCTTGATACCAAAGTCTAGTACTCTACACCAGGCTTCTTAAACTTTTTCCATTCATGACCCCTTTTTGTCTAAGAAATTTTTATATGACCCCAGGTATATAGGTATGTAAAATAGGTATACATAACCTTTTACTATTGCCAAATTTTTCACGATCCCCACATTCAGTTATGAGACCCCCACATGGGGTCGTGACCCACAGTTTAAGAAGCTAGGCTCCACAATACACATGTTACTTCTCTTTCCTTTTCCCTATCAACATTCTCCTCGTTTGTTTCAACCCAGTATTCTATATGTACACAATCCACAAGTGTTCTTTTTATCAGTTCTCTCTATGGGGGTGCATAGTAAGTTTCCTCATTAGTTCCTTGAGATTGTCTTGGATCATTTCATTGCTGAAAGTAGTTAAGTCATTCACAATTGCTCATTGAATAATACTGCTGTCACTATGCACAATGTCCTCCCTGCTCTGTTCGCTTCACTATACATCGTTGTTCATTAGTTTTTCCAGGTTTTTTGGGGATCATCCTGTTTGTCATTTCCTGTAACAGCACATCTTTTCCCATTATTCCTCAATTGATGGACATTCCCCTGATTCTCAATTCTTAGCCTCCACCAAGAGTTGCTATAAATATATTTTGTACAATTTTCCCCCTTTTCTCTTTTTCATAATTACTATTGTTAACTGTTTCCCTTCCATCCTATTCCCTTCCCCATGATATTTATTCTATTATCCATCTTCTTTCATCCTATCACTCTTCAAAAGGGATTTGCTTCTGTCTCTCCCCTCCCCCCACTCTGCCCTTCCTTCTTTTGCCCATCTCTCTTTATCCCCTTCCCCTCCAATTTTCCTGAAGGGTTAGAGAGATTATTCCACCCAATTGAGTGTTAGGTTCTCATTTACTGCCCAGATTAAATAGATTACTCCACCCAGTTAGGGGTGTGTGTGTGTGTGTATGTTAGTCCCTCCTTGAGGCAGCTCTGATGAGTTTAAGGTCTTCAAAGGCCTTTCTGATGAGTGTAAAATTCATTTACTGTCCTGTTCCTCTCCTATCTCTTCGCCCCACTCCATAAGCCTTTTCCTGTTTCCTTCATGTAGGATTTCACCTCTGCCCTTCCCCTCCCCCAGTGCATTCCCTTCACCCCTCAATTTAACCCTAAAGATGTCATCACCTAGCTAGGTGACACAGTGGACAAAGCATCACCCCTGGACCCAGGGGGATCCCAGCCAAAACCCATCAGCCCAGTATTCTAGCCCTTTCAGTTCATGTAAAACCTTGATTCTGCCATTCATCCGCTTAGCTCTCTCACTTCCTGCTTTGTGTCATCTGTAAATCTGAAGGCATGTCTTCCCATGTTTGCATCCACATCATTCACAAAAAAATTGAAACGCTATCTTATGATATATTTGGAGGCTCTGTGAAAAGAAAATCTTGTCAGAACAATTTATTTTCCTTCTGTGTTTGTAACAAGCCTTGAAGCCAAGGGAGAAGTGATAAACATAATCTGTCTTGACTTTAGAAAAGAAAAAGATTTCGATCCTGTCCTATAAGACATTCTCATCAAGAAGCTAGGAAAATATTCTTTTGAATGTACTCTTACATGTATAAACAGATGACTTTAGGGTGCTTTTTTAAAAAGTACTTATAAACAGACTAGTATTAACTAGTTCCCAACAAAAATCACTCATGGAGACATTTAGTTTCATTTGTTTATTGATAGAATGGGGAAGGAATTGAGCATAGCACTTATCACATTGGCTTCTTGTTGTTCAGTCTTTGAAACCCCATTTGGGACTTTCTTGGCAAAGATCTTGGAGTGGTTTGTCATTTCCTTCTCATTTTACAGATGAAGAAACTGAGGCAAATGGAGTTAAGTGACTTGTCCAAGGTCATACAGGTAATAAGTGTCTGAGGCCAGATGTGAACTCAGGAAGAGGAGTCTTCCTGAATCTACGTCCATCTCTCTATCCACTGTGCCTTCTATTTTCCCTATAATCTTGGCAGATGACACTAATTTAGGTAGGCTCCCTACTATCCTAGAAAGTCAGGAATAAAATTCAAGATGACTGATTAAGACAAAATAGAGTCAAGTACATGGGTGAGGGGAGCAAATGCTAGGTAATAACCTTTGAGGTATGAAATGAGAATAAAGACTACATAAAGACTGGTTCTGAAGAATAGTGCTATTGTGAAGACAATTTCACATGACTTAAAAATAAGAGTCTACTGGGGGCAGCTAGGTGGCACAGTGGATAAAAGCACTGGCCCTGGATTCAGGAGGACCTGAGTCCAAATCTGGCATCAGACACTTGACACTGACTAGCTGTGTGACCCTGGGCAAGTCACTTAACCCTCATTGCCCCACAAAAAAATAAATAAATAAAATAACAGTCTACAACAATATAAAGAATATCCACCGCAAGAGAATTGAAAATGAGCGTTACACAAATTACAAAAAATAAGCCTATCCCAAAATAGAGCTAAGTGAAGACATTTGCGTACTCTCCTTTGTGAAGAAACAAGTTTCCCAGTATGAAACATTACATGTATTGTCTGATTTTTTCCAAAATGTTGATTGGTTCCCCTGACTTTTTCCCTCTCTTCCTCTTTCATTTTTCATGTTCAAAAAAAAAAAAAAAAGTTTTCTTATAAAGAATGGCTCTCTGGCAGGGCAGCTAGGTGGCGCAGTGGATAGAGCACTGGCCCTGGAGTCAGGAAGACCTGAGTTCAGATCCAAGCTCAGACACTTAACACCTACTAGCTGAGTGACCCGGGGCAAGTCACTTAACCCCAATTGTCTCAGCAAAAAAAAAAAAAATGGCTCTCTCGGAGGACATAGGAGGTGGGGAAAACAAGCTATAAAGACAAAAGATATCAATTAAAAATGATCTATTTTTTTTAAAGTAATATGCTAACCTCCTTTAAGCTATATAGCTAAATGATGTTTTTTTAATCTCTTCTTTACTCTCAGTCACATTCCTCACAGTGGTTGGCACCTTTTCTACTCTCCTCAAAGACCCAGTTCTATTTCTATTTCGCTTATGTCTCCACATATGACCTTATCTCCGACTTTCCTAAAAAGGATGAAAATATATAAGGTGAGCTTTCTCAGTTCTCTTCCTCCTCCCCTCCCCTTCTAGATTTAGGAAGAAAGGACCCTCCCTTCTACCAAGGTCTACTCCACCTGTAATGTATATTCCAGCCCCACAGCAATATACAAACATACACATATATTGGAGCCTCAGAGTCTTGGAGTATGCCCAGGTTGCTTAATATGGAGGCATTCTGCTTCTCTATAAATTCCCCTACAATGTGAGTGGGAACAGCATCTTTTGATTGGCTGCATGGACAGAACAGGGCAGCAGGTGGTGCAGTGGATAGTGTGCCAGGGCCTCATCTCTCTGAGTTCAAATATGGCCTCAGATACTTACTAGTTGTGTGACCCTGGGCAAGTCACTTAACCCTGTTTGCCTCAGTTTCCTCACCTGTAAAATGAGCTGGAGAAGGAAATGGCAAATTATTCCAAGATCTTTTTTGTTTTGTTTTGGGGTTTTTTTGTTTTTTGTTTTTTTGGTGAGGCAATGAGGGTTAAGTGACTTGCCCAGGGTCACACAGCTAGTAAGTATCAAGCGTCTGGGGTCAGATTTGAACTCAGGTCCTCCTGAATCCAGGGCTGGTGCTTTTTCCACTATGCCACCTAGCTGCCCCCATTCCAATATCTTTGCCAAGAAAAATCCTATATGGGGTCATGAAAACTTGAACATGACTGAAACAACTGAACAATGACAACAATAGACAGAAGAGGCTACATCTTTAAAGACTGCCAGACTGTGATAGTCTCCCCCTTTCCATCTAGCTCTTTCTCTATTGAATCCAGTGGATAGAGATCAAAGTTTTCCCACAGTCCAGGCACATTGAAATAAACTATTGAGGGAGCCAAAAGGGCTTTCTTCCTTCTGTTTCCCTTTTACCTCCTGGCTCTGAGACATGGGGCGGGGGATATTTGTTTGTATTTTTGTCCTTTTCTCTTTCTAAGTGTAGCTGACAATCCCTACCAGATTTTCGAGTTTGAGCCCTGGTGACCTTGGAACCAAGATTCCAGGTGAGATATTGTAGGCAGTCAGCCCAGCAGAGAAATCCAGACAAGTCAGGCTGTCTGGTTGCCTAGTACTAAAGGGAGTTTTTGACTTGGAACTTCGGGCTGTGAGAACTATGCTAAATTATGAACCTAATGCCTTCCCCGTCCACAGAATATAAGGCTGAAAAAGGTGGAGATTATTAAGTCTCATATGATGGGGGTATAAGTTTGCAAAAGTATTGTTATATCTACCCTTTTAAATGAATATTCTTTAATAAAAGGTAATTCTACGATCAGTGGTTAAATGGAACAGGGATGCAAAGAACCTCACCCTTACAATGGGGGAACATCATCAGTGGAAAGCTGGACTCAATGGAAGAAAGTCTACAACCCTGGGGCAGCTAGGTGGTGCAGTGGATAGAGCACCAGCCCTGGAGTCAGGAGTACCAGAGTTCAAATCCGGTCTCAGACACTTAACACTTACTAGCTGTGTGACCCTGGGCAAGTCACTTACCCCCAATTGCCTCACTTAAAAATAAACAAATAAATAAATAAATAAAAATTTAAAAAAAAGAATAGGAAGTCTACAACCCATAATCCCCTTTAAAGGTTCCAAAGTACCCTGGGGAAGGGGTGAATGTAACATACTGGGTTTCTAGGTAGTGAAGCCAGGGTAATCAGTGTTACATGTGCATACATACTACAGACAGACAAAGTGCTACTAATCCCCAACACTCTCCAGCTCTTTCTCTCTCTGGGTTGAGGCTGTCTCAGCCTATCTATCTGCACCCACTTCAATATACTGGGTTGTTATCCCTAGATTGGAATCCATGCTACTCCTATTAGTATACATTCAAGGTCCTAGAGGTAACCTTGATATATGTGTACATTTGGGAAGCAGCAAGGATTCATTTTCACTGTTCACCACAATGATTCCTGAACTTCTCCACTAATATGCTTCCCAGTTAGACAAAATCAATCACAATAACACAATTTACTCTTAATCATGAAACATTTATTAAATGATAAGGCAAAAGTAACAATAAGAAAAATGACAGTCTACCGATAAACCCAGGTCATATTGTCTTACCAATGTAAATGTGTCTCTAGAGAAGAGTAGGTAAATATTTACAAAAATTTAGCAAAAAAGCAAGAGTTGAGAAATGCAAATGCTCAGGACAACTCATGACTATGGATGGAAGGATTTGATGTTCTTGGTGTCTTTAAAGGACAATCTGCAGTATGCAAAGCTACTGGGCAAAACCACTTTACTATTTAATTCATTTATGGTCCTCATAGCTGTTCTACTGGGAAAAGACACTTCTCTGTTATTCTCAGGCAGCAGTGTCAAATTCTTTTAGCACACAGCTACACTTGGCAGGGTGCTGAGAGTACTAAGCTCTTTCAGTGACAAGCCATGCCTTTCAGCTAGACACTGCCAAGTTCCTCCAATTGATTCTGGTGCCCTGAGGTATTTCTGTTTCTCAGGCTTTAGATAGCAACAGGACCCAACCAATTCTTAAAATAGTAGAGGATTCTTGTTTTCTTAAGATAACTCTTAGTAAAGATATACCTCTTTTCCAAATTATGGGGCAGCTAGGTGGCTTAGTGGAGAGAACACTGGCCTTGAAGTTGGGAGGACCTGAGTTCAAATCTCACCTCAGACACTTACTAGCTGTGTGTCCCTGGGTAAGTCACTTGACCCCAAATTCCTTAAATATCCAGCAGGTGGCATCATTCCAATCATTACAGTCATCTCTACTTGTCCTTAAATGTATTTTACCACTAGACCTAGATGGATCAAGGGGAGAGAGTGAGGCTGATGGCTTTGCACAGCTCTCCCTCAATTAAATCCAATTCACTGAAAGTCATGACATCACCCTGATGTCAAGGTCCTTTGTGAGATGAAGGACAAAAATATAACAACACAGTTCACAGTAAGGCAGATGCAAAGCCTATCTTTATTTCTCTGTCTCTGTCTCTGTCTTTAAGTCTGTTTCTCTCTCAACAACAAAATAGGTAAACCCATGAGAGATTTCCATTTCGGCAGGCTGAAGGTTGTGTTATTAGACTGCTTTTCTCCAACTAATTAGCTCTCAGCAAAACAATGCCTCTCCTCAGCATAGACCCCAGCAAAACAGCTGCCCTCTGCTTGTCAGCTTAGCTCCTGTCTCCTTTGGTATTCTGTCCTTGAGAAGCCACTCTTCACATTTCCCCCCCAATTCCTCTTGCTCACATTGTCTGCTTCTATCTTCAGTTGGGGCAGCTGGTGGCACAGCAGGTAGAGAGCTGGGCCTGGAGTCAAAAAGGTCTCAGTTCAAATCCTCAGATACTTACTAGCTGTGTAAGTAAGAACCTCTTTTTTTTTTTTTTTGCTTGTGTAAAATGGGGATAATAATAGCAACTACTTCCAAGGGTTGTTGTGAGGATCAAACAAGATAATAGTTTGAAGCACTTAGGCCAGTGCCTGGCACAGAGAAGTGCTTTATAAATGTTAACTCTTATTATTTTGGTCATTTCCTAGTCCTTCCTATAGCTTTTAATGCTTTGTCGTGGATTAGAACTAACTTAATTTTTTTCTCTGTTAGATTAGATTTGAAAATAAAATGGAATGAGACACATAGTGATCTGGGATGGAATTAGGGTCAAACTGATCATGACTCAATAATTTCCCAAGTTTTATTGCAATATTGTGAGTGAACACAGGGAGAGAACCAAAATAGTGGAAAGGTATCTCTCGAATAGGGAAAGAAAAGATAGTTATATTTATAATATGGATAAATTGATTATCAGTCTCATTATAATAATCTATACCTTAGGGAGGTACAGGGGAGGGCCTGTCCTAATTTGGAGTTCCTGGGAACTTAAACCAATCCCCGAGGCAGGTACCTTTTTCTGTGGAGGTGTGTTTTGCGGGTTTACCCGTCATAAGGTGAATCTGGGGGCAAATTTGGCCTTTTCTGCGCATGTCTCTTTCTGGTTCCCATGGCTAGTTTCAAAATATCTTAATTTATCATTTATTCTTAGTTTGAGTTTCCATAACCTGTCAATGTATCATTGTTATAGTCTAAGTTCTTCATGACCTCTCTCCCTCTGTTCCCATTATGGGTACTGATTTATGTGGGTAAGAGAACTTAGCATCCTGACTTGTAAGTTCTCTATTAACTGGGGTCTGAATCCCTTTTAGGGCTCATATCTGAATTAGAGCTTAGACCTTAGGTTTTTCTGTTAACCCCTTTTTGCCTCCTACATCACTAGTTCATCTAACAGTTAACAGGAAGAGATTTCATTATTTATAAGAGGGGAAGTACTTCAGAACAGGGAAGGGATGTTGTTGTTTTATTGTCCTTGTAAAGAATTAATTGTTATTTGAGGTTTTTATGACCCCATCTTTTGGCTAGAATTTTTTTAAGAAAAACTTCTGGCCTCTGGGATTCTGCAAACAGCACAGTGCTCCACCCACTGGTTGTAGCCGTCACCATGGCGCTGGCACCTCACCTCATCACCACTTGCCAATGCCTACATGGGCCTGGCAAAATGATAATGATTGGAAGTGAGGGCAGTCATGTGACTGTCAGAGTGGCTACCCAATTGGCTGGGGACTGTTTGGAGTCTGCTGGGAAGAAAGATATTTGCCATTCTAGCTGGAAGCTGGAAGGCAACAGGACGCTGCTATGTATTCTCAGCTGATTACTGGGCAGTGGTGTTATTCAGGCTGTATAATTTCCCTTTCCCCATTTTATTTCCTTTCCCTGGATCCTACTGATCCTGTTTGTGTTTTGTTTTGTTTTTTAAGTTCATTCTTGTTAAATAAATCCTGCTCTGTTTTGAGGGAGGCTGCTGGTCTCCTTCCTTGCCCCAATATTGCTGCGAGCCACTTAGCTAACACTCCTCAATTAAAAATTGGTCCCCACATCCTTCATTCTGGAAGAAAACTATAGCAGATGTCATGACTTGCAGTGAATTAGATTTAAGTGAGGGAGGGCTGTGCAAAGTCATTAACCTCACTCCTCTAGAGTCATCTGGGTCCAGTGCCAAGATATAGTATCAAGATGACTGGAGATGGCCCTGGATGTTTAAGGCAATTGGGGTTAAGTGACTTGCCTAGGGTCACATAGCTAATAAGTGACTGAGGTGAGATTTGAACTCAGGTCCTCCCAACTTCAAGGCCAGTACTCTATCCAATACGCTGCCTAGCTACCCAGGAAGGGGATGTTAATACAGGATAGAGCTTGGATTTGGTTGAATACAGCTTTCCTCTTCTCAGTATTTGTCTTCCTGCTGGTCTATAGTCTGAGGCTCATAGAAGGAGCTGCAGCCCCTAATGACCTGGCTGTTTTTTACCTAAGTGACCAGAAAGTTGCATCAATGTCCTGAGCTTAGCACCCTGAGCCAATTAAATCCTGAGGGCTGTTTCAGTATCTTTTTAGGGGGAAAAAAAACAAATAAAACAAAACAGCCTAACATGCATTGGGGATTAGATACTTAGCATATTTCTCCCACCAAATAATTCAAATTTGGGGCTCCTCTTAATCAGTGATTCATCCATCTCAACTCACGATGTGAAATTCAAACCTTTGTCATGTATGATCTCCAAAGTCTTAATATAATTATCCCACATTCTCCATTTATTTGAGTTGTAATTTTTCAGTCATAGCCTTCAAAACTTTGTAAATAGTGTCAACCTGAAAATTAATGAAACATCAATATAGGAAAAATAAGGTCTTTAATGGGGGCAGAGGAACTTTATCTTAGAGTATCTCAAAGCAAGATGCTAGGTATACCCAAAGATGGGGACTGAGGACAGGGTTTATATGGAGTAACAGAACAAAGGGAACTATGAGACTGTCCTAGAGTTAAATAAAGAAACTACTTAACTACTTAATGTAAATTTAACAAAGGGAGCTAATGAGACTCCCAGGAGTTAAGTATAGAAGCTACTTAACTCTAAATAGAAACTACTATGTGTAAATAGACCCTTTTATATAATAACCTAAAGTCCTGGGAGTAAGCTGGGGAATCTTTAGGAGGGGACAGTTTGTTTGGGGGAGATCTATAAGACAATCAAGAGTCTAGAATTGACAAAGATTAGTTAGCCTCGGGCAATTCATTGGCCTGGGAGCAGGGAGTAGGTGGGGACCAGTCAGTTCTCAGTAAATTGTGTTTATCAATAGTCACATTGTAGTGGGACTCCAAGAAATCTAAACTTCCCCAAGGGGCAAACAGCTCTGCTCCCACCTCAGAAATAAGATGTGGCTGAGCATGACCCTAGTACACTGATAAGCAATACCAAGGTCTGCAAGATGATATGCAAGATATGGATGGGTGCATATCTTACTGAAGTCCCATTATTCAAAAATCCCTTCCAGTTGTTTGGTACTTCACAGTTTTGCATTTCTCTCTGTTACTTTGTAATTCCCTCCCCTTTCTTTGTTTTGTAAACATACAAAAAGACCAGGTCTTCCCCTACCCAGGGAGATAGTTTTCCATAGTGATTCTGTCTCCTGGCCATATATTCCTCCCTCCTAATAAATCTTTTTATTTTAAGTTTCATGATAAGCCTCCAATTCTTTGAGCGAGCTGGTCCCTCCCCCATTCAGATCATAAGTCCCCCTCAACAACATGTAAATGAACTGATGGAACAAAGTCATCACTAATTCAGTAATTTGCCTTAAAAAATTCTCAGTATATTTATCAGAATGACATTTTTCTCTCAGGTCCTCAGAAAAGTCTGTTTCTCTAGCTTTTTATTTGAGAAACTGTTTTTTCTCAAGTTTATTTTATCAATGTTCCTTAAACAAATTTTTCTGCCATTTTGAACCACCAAAAGTTCCACATACAATAGAAATGGTGTGAGAAAATGGGTAGTTGTCTCCTCTCAATGTGGATATAACAGTCAGTCATACTCCTCCTGACCTGTTTGTAGGACAAAGGTCTCAGATCCCCTCCTCCCTCTCAGGTTAACAAAATCACATGGTTCAAGGAGTCCTGGTTTCAATAACGTCCACTCCAGAGTCGTGTCCATATAAGGAAGTATAAGGTCCACTCCTGAGTTATGCCCATACAAGGAAGAGAGGTTCTGATTAGCTAGTTTTTGCACGTAGATTGTAACCCTTGAGTAATCGGACCAGTGATGAAAAAGGGGAGGGTTCATTTGCGTTAGGGAGTAGGGTATAAAATAGGGCCTGCGAGCCCCCTTTCTTTGTATCCACTAGCTGCACACTAGGGAGCCTCCTTTTTATGAGAAGGAAATAAATAACCTTTGCCACATCGCTGTTGAGTTCCTGAGAATTATTGAGAAGAGGATGTTTTTTCCCTCACAAATGGCATGTCACAAACATCTCATATGCACAATCATGAAGTTTAGTGAACATGCTCATAAAGGATCACCATCTTTGCTTGGATCCTGTTTGATACAAATTGAACTTCCCATTGCAGTGTTTTTCTTAGTTCAGTCCCAAAGTGTATAACAGATTCCCTCACACCTCACTCTTGTTCAAATACATATCAGAAAAGTCATCTCCCACACAAATATTTTTTTCTTTCCATATGAAAGTCATCTCTGTCTTTAAACTTTTTAACAGATTTTATTGTCACAACAACAATAAAAAAAATCACTGTTTTTGTCTCACTCCTAGCTCCTACCTTGAAAAAAAGAAAAAAATAGAACTTTTGTGACCAAAATTCATAGTCTGGCAAAACAATTTATCTATGTTTAAAAATTAAATGTCTCATTCTGATGTGGGCTGGAATTTGGGGTCAAATTGATCGTGAGTCGTCCCAAAAGAATTACAAGACTCAGTGACTCAGTTTCCCAAGTTTTATTGCAATACTGTGGGTGACCACAGGGAGAGAACCAGAATATTGGAAAGGTATCTCTCGAATAGTGAAAGGAAAGACAGTTATATTTATAGCATGGATAAATTGATTATCACTCTCATTATAATAATCTCTCCCTTGGGGAGGTACAGGGGAGGGCTTATCCTAATTTGGAGTTCCTGGGGTCCTAAGCCAACCCCAAGGCAGGTACCTTTTTCAGTGGATATGTGTTTTGGGGGTTTACACATCATAAAGTGAATCTGGGGAAAAATTTGGCCTTTTCTGCACATGTCTCTTTCTGATTCCCATGGCTAGTTTCAAAATATAATCATTTTTCTTTAGAATTTCTATAGCCTTGTCATTTTGTCTAAGGTCATCATGGTCTCTATCCCTCTGTTCCTGTTATGGATACTGATCACTGTGGGTACAAGAACCTAGCATTTTGACTTATAAGTTATCTATTAACTGGGATCTAACTCCCTTTTGGAGCTAATATCTGAATTAGAGCTTGGATCTTAGGTTGTTCTATTAACCCCTTTTTGCCTCCTCCATCAATTCTGCACCCTGAGTTTACTACCTCCATTTAAGAGGGCAGCATATTTCTTCATTGGTCCTCTGGAATGATGGTTGGTCATAGCATTCAAAGTTGTATGTCTTTACAATGTTATTCTTTTCAATCTACTCAATTCATCCTGCATCATTTCTGATATCCCAGGTTTCTATATAACCTTCCTTTTCATCATTTCTTACAGCACAATAGTATTTCATTTCATTCATAGATCTTAATTAGTTCAGCCATTCCCAATTGAGTTTCTAGTTGTCCTCACACTTCTTATAGCACTATGTTTGGAAATCTACTTTGCACTTATTATATCCTCTCTGTAAGGGGCTAAAATTCTAGCTAGTCTGTCTAAAATCTAATGAGTGGTCGCCAATAAATTATAAGCTTTAGCAAGAGTTAGACTTTTAAGCATTTATTAAGGAGAATAAGAATTTGGTGAAGAGAAAGAGAAAGACCTAGATTCATCTATCTATTAAAAAGAGAGAGCATTCCTAGCTCAGCTCTCCGCCAGAGTCCACACGAAAGAGAGTGAGCCAACGCGCCAGCCTCCCCCTTCTTCCTCCCACAGCTAAATGTCACTTCCTGACGCTAAAGAAAAGACGCATGGTCCTGCCCTCAGAGGCCCTCTCCTCATGTTGGAGCTTTCCTACAGTAAGTCTCCAGCAGGTGGCGTCATTCCAATCATTACATCTCTTTTATCATAGTGTTGATGTATTCGTAGTGGTAGGGAAGGATTTAATTCATCAAATGGATCATGAGGCATCCCAAAAGAATTATAAGACTCAGTGACTCAGTTTCCTAAGTTTTATTAGAACACTGGGAGGCCACAGGGAGAATATCATAGGAGAAAAGAAAAGATATATCAAATAGGGGGTGGAAAATGGTTATATTTATAGTGAGAAAAAGTAGGTTATCTCCTCATTATCTTAATCTCCTCCTTAAGGAGGTACATCAGAAGTTTTATCCTAATCTGGACTTCCTGGTATTTTAAGACAAACTCTGAGGCAGGTACCTTTTTCCCTGGAGGTGTTTTTGGGGTTTATAAGTCATAAGGTGAACCTAAGGACACATTTGGTCCTTTCTGTGCATGTTCCTAAAGACATGCTTAGACTTGTCAGACCCCAAGGATCTCTGTGCTTTTGATGTCTCTTTACTTAAGATCTGGTTTCTAGGTGTCCTGTCATCTAGGAATATTAATGGCTATTAATGGTTAATAGTCCCTAGTTACTGTCTCTGTTGATGGTGAGGATTGATAGGGACTCGAAACCTCTTGGTTACTGTACTGTTGATAAGAACACAGACCTTAGTTTCTCTGTTAAGCCTGGGGGTTAAACTCAGGGGGGCTGACTCAGATCGGAGGGAGCTGGGTTTTTTTTCCCCCCAGCTGTCTGACCTTCCGATCTGAGTGGAGGTATCTGAGAGATCCTGGGCTTGTCCAGGCTGGGCTCTGGCGTAGCCTGTTCTGAGGCATGTGATGCTTGAGCATGCTCCCAGCCCCAGCCGCAGCCCTGGCTGGTGGATTAGCTTGGTGTGTGGGTGCAAAAAAGCCCCAAGATTTGAAAGATATATATAGACCTGGGAGTTAAACTCAGGGGGGCTGACAAGAAGACGGGGGGGGGGGGGGCTGACAGGAGGACTGGAGGCTGAAGGACAAGATAGAGAGACTGGGCAGATGAGATTAGAAGTTCCAGGCACAGCAGGTGGGAAAGAGACGCAGTGGAAAGAGACGCACTGCAATGCAGTCAGGTTGTACATTTTATTTCCCGTATTCTTAATTTTAAATAGTATCTCATAAATAAACTCTGCTTTGATTATTTATTTAAGAGGCTTCTTAATCTTTTGCTTATCAATTTTGGGAGTAGAGCAGTGTGGTGGAACTTTAAAAACGGCCCACATTAAATTAATAGCAGTCAGATAGCCAAATAGTCAAGAGTCCCCAGATTAAGTACCCCAGTAAAATTAGCCCCCCAAATTAGCCATAATCATTTAAAATATTTCCACAATTCTTTCCTGAGACTCAATTTCCTCATATATAAAATTAAGGAGTTGGACTAGATTATATGTAACTGTGGTACTGGGATCCAGTGGCTTTAAGATCTTTTCTAACTCTAAATGTATGACCCTATGAAAAGAGATTGCTCAACCCAGAGCTGGGTGTAACAAGTATTTTTCCAAGACTTGGAAGGGTTTTGTATGTAGAAAGTGATGAATAATTGGTTTCTCTCCCACAGAAGAATTAACAAAGATAAATAAGTCTGAATCCAATCAGGAGACTTCTTGTTTAGAAGTGAAGAAGATGTCAGCATGTTAAAACCCTGGAATTGTCTCCTAAAGGAGACTGTGAAATCTTAAAATGAATAGTAATTTATAATCATAGAATGCTATAGCTCAAAAGAACCTTAGAAATCACCTAGACTATTATCTTCATTTTACAGGTGAGAAAAGTGAAACTCAGAAAGGGGGAATGATTTTTCTTAAGGTTATATGGTGGTTTCTGAACAGAACCAGAACTAACCTGCCTGACTCTGTCCTCAGCCTTTATTGCATCAGATCTTGGTTTAGTCCAAGAATCTGCATCCTATTTTGCATATGTTTGTTTGCATATTTTCTCCTCCATTAGACCATAATTTCTTTGAGGGCAGAGACTGCCTCTTTTTGTGTCCCCAGCATAATACATGGCACATAGTAGGTACTTAAAAAATGTTTGTTGATTGATTGATTACTTTAAGTGTACTAAAATCACCAAGGCCATCAGTTAACATCAATTCCCTTTCATATCCAAATCTTGCTCCCACCAACACACCTAATTAATCCATTAGCATATTGAGTGAATATTGAATAAAACTAAACCTTGGCTGTGGTTTTTACTGATTGAACTTGCATAAATCACTCAGTTTCAGTTTATACATCTATAATGAAATAGTAAAACTCTATGTTCTCCATGGTACCTTATATCTCTAAATATATGGTATCATGATTCTCAGTGATCCTTTCATCATTAAGCCCTTCTTACTACTGAGGTGGACTGCTATTGCTTTTTTTTTTCTCCCCACTTCCCGACCCCATTCTCCTAGCCCCCATGGTGGGTGGGGGAGGGAAACAAGGCCTAGTCCCAGAGTATTGGAGCCAAGGGAAAAGGGACTGAAACTTTGACCTCCATTCTTAGAAACCTTGCCAACCTCTGGCCTAGACATCCCCATGCCTCAAGAGAATTTATTTTTTTTCAGAAAAATAGAAATATATTTTTTGTTGTTGTTATTGTTATTGCTCAAAACCAACAAACTGAAACCCCTTCCCATTTTGTTCCATAATTTTTCTACATTATTTGACTCTATCCCTTAGTATAATATCTATTTTTAATAATGGATCTATATGAAAAATGCAAAATATTTATCTTTAAAACTATTGGTTCCACCTAAACTGGTGTAAAATGGTTTATGGCTTAACTTCTTAGTCTTTTACCCTCTTTTTCTCCAAAGTAAATATGTCCTGTTGCTCTTTGGCCTCACTTTTATAATCAACAGCTTTCATCACTGGCTCTTCCCAAAGTGGAAAAGAATTGGCTTTCATTTCTACTGAGGACAAAAAAAAATTTTTTTTCAAAAAAAAAAAAATTGCATTTGCCAGCAGTTCAGTCCTCGCCAGAATAGATGAGTCTAGATTTGGCTTCCTTATTCTGGTACTGCTTCAAAATGGATTTGTCCTACATCTATTTGGAAAGGGATTAATAAACCACTGGAACACTTTGAAACACAAGGACGAGGAGTGACAGTCCTGGCTTGCATCCCTTCAACATCTTGAATCATCATTGCCTAGAGCCTACTTCTCTCAGTCACCTCCCAATGCTCTAATTTTGCAAGGAAATCTCTGGAGCAAAAGGGAGTGGTCCTAAAAGGTTGTGAGGTGTGGGGAGGAGGATTTATATAATGATATTCTTCCCATATAAAGAAATTCAGCAGCGTGTTTTTCATATTAGTGACCCTCATCTGAGCACCTCAAGTAATATGGCTCTCTGACAGATATTGTGCTTGCATATTACTGTTAAGATCTTCTCACATCTCATTGGTTCATCAACTTGGAGATTTAGAGTTTATCAGAACCTCCCATTTTACAAGGAGGAAATTGAGACCTTGAGGGACTGACTTCTCTATATCTGTTCAAGACATTACTTTCCTCATCACCAAGGTTCTTGATTTCAGAATCATTCTGGAATCCTTACTTTACCTTAACCTTACACTCTCCGTTTGATCATTTTTCAAGTCATGTCGATTTGATCTCTATAACATTTCTCACATCTGCCTTCTGTACTCCATTCACACAGCCCTGATAACCACAATTTACTGAGAACTGACTGATCCCCACCTACTCCCCATTCCCAGGCCAATGAATTGCCTGGGGCTAACTAATCTTTGTCAATTCCAGACTCTGGATTGTTTTATGGATCTCCCCCAAACAAACCGTCCCCTCCCAAAGATTCCCCAGCTTACTCCCTGGACTTCAGGTTATTATATAAAAGGGTCCATTTACATATAGTAGTTTCTATTTAGAGTAAAGTAGCTTCTATACTTAACTCAAGGGCAGTCTCATAGCTCCCTTTATTAAAGGTTCATTTATATTAAGTAGTTAAGTAGTGTCTATACTTAACTCAAAGACAATCTCATAGTTCCCTTTGTTCTGTTACCCTATATAAACCCTGTCCTCAGTCCCCATCTTTCCGTATTACTAGTATCTTGCTTTGGGATACTCCAAGATATAGCTCCTCTGCCCCCATTAAAGACCTTATTTCTCCTATATTGATTTTTTCATTAATTTTCAGGTTGACGGCCACCATCCTAGTTCAGTCCATTATTTAAACTAGACTATACCTAGACTTCTACTTGGTCTTCCTTGCTTCCAGATTCTCTGCTTTCAAGTTCATACACTGCTGCTAAAATATTCTTGCTAAAACTATGTCATTACAACTAAACTTTTGGATACTTGTTGTCTCTTAAATAATATATAAGCACCTCAACCTAGTATTTAAGGCCCTCCATAGTCCATAGACTAAGGTAATATAGGAAGCCAAAAGTGTCCAGTAACAATATATTTTTTGTTTTATGAAAGAGGAAACCATTGTGTTTTATATGGCCTGTGTTTTTCATAGTTGTGTTATCAAGTAGGCCACAAAATAAATAACAGTATTTAAGGATATTTCTCAGGGATCTCAGATCTGAGACTTGTTTTTTTTTTTCTTTTTCAAGTGCAAAGTAGTAATGACTAATTATTTATCTAGTACTTGGGGGTTTGCAAACCACTTTGAATATACTTTGTTATTCAGTTCTCACTTCAAATCTGTGAGAAGTTCTGTAAGTATTAGTATTTCCATTTTATAGTCAAGAAATTGAGGTTAAGAGAGGTTAAGTAGCTATCCTATAATCACATAGGAAATTTTTGTCAGAGTGAGAGATCCTATCAGCTTTTCCTGACTCCAGGGCTGACCCTTTGTCCATTCTGCTACCTGTCTTTCAAAGTTGAAAAGGCCAAGAATGAAGAAAATTAAAAGTGAATGGATGACTGGGATAGTAATGGGAGAAAAAAACAAAAAGCAAAAAACTACAACCAGAAGAAAGCAGAGTATTGGTGAAACATTAAAAAATGCATAGAATTTTGTTGTTGCCCTGGAGTTCTTTCAGTTGTGTCCAACTCTTCCTGATCCTTTGTGGGTTTTGCTTTCCAAAGATATTAGAGTAGTTTGCATTTCCTTCTCCAGTATATTTTACAGATGAGGAAACTGAGGCAAATAGGGTTAAGTGACCCACCATGGATCACCCAGCTACTAAGTGTTTGGGGCTGGATTTGAACTCATGGCGATGTCTTCCTGATTCCAAGCCAAATGCTCTATCCACTGTGCTACCTATCTGCCCCCATAATAATTAAATTAATAAGTATATAATAAATACCATAATTAATAAATAGTGCATTGAAAACAAGGCAATGTTGGCAATATTGTGTTCAATTTAAAACATACTAAAAACAAACAAAAAACAAACGTTCTGGCCGGGGAGAGATTTAGAGTTTCATATACAATTGTCTTTTTCTGATCTTTGCCTATGTAAATGTTTGCATTTGTTGATGTTTGTTAAGGTCAATATTTTTAAAAAGCTCTCCAATTAATGGATGTTGCTGTGGTACAATGTGTAATTACTAATCCCAGCCTGTAGCCACCACCAGCCCCTCACTCCCCACCTTGCTACCCCCATTTTAGAACAATTAACAGACAATATGCAGTTTATAAAAAAGAACTGTTTTTTTTCTTTTTTGGGAGGTGGGGGGGAAGGAGAGGCATGAAATATACATAGGAAATAGGATTCTTTGTCCTTATAAAAACTATATTCTAAATGTCTCACTTAGGATAAAAACATTCTAAACTTTTTTCAATTATAGATTTTTTTTAACCAAATATTTATTAAATACCTACTATATGCCAGGTGCTATGTTAAATGGGCAGCTATGTGGTGAAGTGGATAGAGTGTCAGTCTTGGGATCAGGAGGACCTGAGTTCAAATCTGACCTCAGCTGTGTGACCTTAGGAAAGTCACTTAACCCTGTTTGCCTTGGTTTCCTCCTCTGTAAAATGATCTGGAGAAGCAAATAGCAAACTACTTAAGTATCTTTTTTCCAAGAAAACCTCAAATAAGATCAAGAAGAATATGAAATGACATAACAATAAACAACACTATGCTAAAAACTCTGCAATTATGATTTCATTTGGTTCTTACAACTTTGGGAGGTAGGTGCTATTTATTGCACCCCCTTCCCCCATTATATAAATGAAGAAATAGAGAGAGATTGTGATGTTTAAAATCTAATGTGTGATGGCCTTATCTCCCCCCCCCCACAGTGTGTGCATGTGTGTGTGTGTGTGTGTGTGTGTGTGTGTGTGTGTGAGAACTAGCTAAGTTTACTGATAAATTTGGCAATAATTTAGGCTTTTAAGCATTTATTAAAGTATATTGGGGGGGCAGCTAGGTGATGCAGTGGATGGAGCACTGGCCCTGGATTCAGAAGGACCTGAGTTCAAATCTGGCCTCATATACTTGGCACTTACTAGCTGTGTGACCCTGGGCAAGTCACTTAACCCCAATTGCCTCACCAAAAAAAAAAAAATTATATTAGGGGTTAGTAAAGAAAGATAGAGAAAGCCACCTTCTCCTGGCTATCCATGCTTCCAAAGAGAACATGTGAAGTTCTGAAAGTTAGGAGATCTGTCTACTATGCCTGCCCCTGCCGCCACACACTTGTTCCCGAATGAAAAAGAGAACAATCCTTAGTCCATTCCAGTGGAAGCTTCCTGTGGGACTGGAAGAGGGGCAGTCCCCACACACAGCTCCAAGCTAATTGACTGGTCCATTGAGTAACATGACTTACAGGCAGTCTATGAATAGACATAACTTCCAGACTCCAGGCAGCTTCTAGATGCTAGTCACATGCTTTCTTTTCAGGGGAGCATCGCCCTGGTTCTCACAATGTCTTTCTCAGCAGGGGGTGGCACCCTGATCCTCACAAGATAGAGGTTAAGTGAATTCACCAGTCACATCACTAGGAAATATTTGAATTCACATTTGAACTCCGGTCTTCCTGACTCCAGATCCACTGCACCAACTAGCTGCTTCTGTAGTTATGTCCAAATTTAGGGAGCCACAGGCCGGCTATCTTATTGTGAAGCTGAGTTGAATTGTGGTAGGAAAACAGAGCTTCTGTTGGACCGATTTAGCCGGCACTGGCAGATTTAGTGTCTGACTAACTTTATCTGTTCATCTTTATGCCATGCCTTTCCAAGGCCCCTATCACCCGTATCTAGGCACTCTGACAAGCATATTAAGCTAAAAACCAAAATCCTTGTCAGCATGAGTCATAGGACCTTTAAAGAGTGCCCTTAAAAATCTGTGACTGCCAAGCAATAATCATGGATGGTGAGGGGTTTGCCATAAACTTTGTAGTTACCACCTCCAAAAGAGGATCCATATTATCCCCAAACTGATAGATTTCTGTTGCTAATTTAAGGATTGTGAGATCTGCTCTGAGGAATTTTCTTTTAGGGAGTCTGTTCTCTCACTTGCTCTGTTCTCCATTCCTCATTTACGTCTTTGGATGGATGGTTTTGTACTCAAAGATCTGCTCAATCCATTTGGAATAAGATGGGTGTTCGAATAGAAACGGCTACTGTCGGAGGTTTTTTTGTTTTGTTGTGTCTCGTCAGACCTATGATTTCATCTATGTATGGAAGTCTGTAATGTAAATGCCACTCTCATAGGTAACTTCTAGTTATAGGATCATAGATTGAGAGCTGATATCGACCTCTGAGGCTATCTAGTTCAACTCCCTTATTTTACAAATGAGGAAACTGAGGCTGACAAAGGTGAAGTGACTTGGTCATTCAGGTAATTTCTGAAGTAAGATGTGAACTCAGGTATTCCTGATGCTAAGCCCAGTTTTCTATCTCCTGTACCACCCCTAGAGCTGCCAGGGGGAAACTGAAAACAGAAATGACATTCGTATTGTTGTTGTTGTTGTTTGTCCTTCATTTGAGAAAAGGACCATGACAGATGGCATGACTCGCAGTGAATTGGATTTAAGTGAGGAAGGGGCTATGCAAAGTCACCAACCTTACTCCCTCCTCCAGAAGTCATCTGGATCCAGTGGGATGATATATTATCAGGGTGACTGGAGATGGCCCTGGATGTTTAATAAAATTGGAATTAAATGACTTGCCCAGGGTCACACAGCTCCTAAGTGTCTGAGGTCCAAACTTTGGGACCAGTGTTCTAACAACTGTGCCACCTAGCTGCCCCACCCCAGAGTTACACAGCCAGTATTTGTCAAAAGCCAGGATTGAAAATTTCTTTGAATAAGAGGTTAATAAAGCTTTATTCTATTGCAGTGATTCACAAAGTGTGATCCAGGGGGCCCTGGGGGTCCACTAGGCCTTTTTAAGGCTCCTTAAAATAAAGATTATTTTCATAGTAATATTAAGACATTTTAATTTCTTTTTTTAAGACATTTTCATTTCAAATGTGGTAAGTAGCAATAGATATAGCTCATATAAACAAAAGTTCTTGTGAAAGGAGGGGTCCTCAATAGTTTTTGAGTATAAAAAGCTTCCTAAATAATTTGAGAACCATTTTTCCATTGTATTATGTAGTCCATTCATATATTACATCTCCTGGGTACATGGTAGGGGATGGGGGGGGTGAGAGGTTATAAATGTTATCATAAGAGTGGAGGCAATTTAAGACTGTAGCTGGCTAGGAGGAGAGAAGGAGGAGCATATTTTGATTGCAGGTAGAGGGGAAATTTATCAAAACTATTTTAATATAGTAGAGATCTTTGCAGCTGCAATGGACCTTGGGGACCATTTAGCCTAATGGTCACTTTTTAAATATGAGGAAACTGAGCCCCAGAGAAGTGAAATTGGAATATTGTAAGGCTCAAATGAGATGATAGATGTAATGTTTTTGTTTGTTTGTTTGGGGTTTTTTTGTGGAGCAATGAGGGTTAAGTGACTTGCCTAGGATCACATAGCTAGTAAGTGTCAAATGTTTGAGGCTGGATTTGAACTCAGGTCCTCCTGAATCCAGAGCTGGTACTTCATCCATTGTGCCACTTAGCTGCCTGATAGCTGTAATGTTTTTCAAACCTTATAGTGTTATATAAGTGCTTATTACTATTAATTATTATTACTAATTACTACTACTACTACTATAATTATTATTATTAAATTATGTCTTAGCCTCCAGTCAGCAGGCCTCCAATCCATTCACTGAACCTTCTATTGCACTTCTTCAGGGTTCACACATTATTTATTTATTTTATTTTTTAGTCATTTTTTAAACATTTCAATACAGGTGGAACATTGAATGATTCCTTCACTTCAGCTCCTTCTCACCCAAACCAGGGGGCAAGGACTTTTTAAGTTTCTCAGCCTTCTCTTTGTCTGTGATGACCCAGGTGTATGGATATCTGCTGCAGTGAACCTTAAACTTCACATTGTCCTTGTTTTTCTTGATCTTGACAGATTTGGCATCCTTTTGCCTGGTTGTGAGCTAGAAGTCTTTTATTTCGTCTATTTTTTGAGACATGGGTGGCAGCAGCAGCGGGACAAGGGAGCAGCGTGGGGCCTGAGAGACTAAGCAACTGCCAAAGGGCAGAGGAAGACGGAAAAAATGCTCACACATCTTTTAAAGACTGATTAAGCGACTTCTTCAAAGTCACATAGCCAAGATTCATAAAATCACAGGATCTTAGCTTTATTCATTCATTCAATCAATCAGCATTTATTCATTCAATAAGTATTAAGCACCTGCTATGTTCAAGGCACTGTGCTGAGTGCTAGAAGTAGAAGGTCAAGGAGTTCAACTACCTCACTTTACAGATGAAGAACTGAAATTTATGGAAGTAAAGTGACTTGTCCAAGGTCGCATCTGTAGTAAGTGCCCAGCTTCAAACCCAGGTCATCTGACATCAAATCTAGTTCCTTCTCCATTCTACCACACTGCCTCTTAAACCAAAAGGATGGATTACACCTTGTGTTTAACTTCCAAAAGTGAAAGAGGTATTGGCTGGAGGGGAAGAAGTGAGGTCTTCCCGGAACCCTGGAAGTCAATAGCAGAGGTCCCCTTGCCTGTTCACAGTAAGGAGACTAACCTCAGCTAGAGGCTTTCCTTGGCAGAGGGGACTTGGAAAAGGATTCCCCAGCCAAAGACCAGAACTAGGCCTGTCCTCAGCTGATACAGAGGTTTCCATTCCCTCCAGCCGTGGGTTTGGCACCTCTGTAAATAAGAATTTCACTCAAAAATAAGCAGCTTCTCGAAAGGACCATATTCATTTACAAGTCTTGTTTTCTTGCCAGATATTCAAAAGCAGGTGCAGTGGGGTCACCTACCTCTGAGAAGTGAACAAAAGGCTTCATGTGTGCGTGCCAGTGACCTTTGGGGGAAAGCCGGGGAACTAAAGCTGAAAGCCACAGTTTATGTATTTAGTTAACACAGTTTGCATGAATATGTAGGGGGCGAGTAGGTACAAGTGTTTTAGGCAAAGGTAAATTAAATGTGCACTTTATAGGAATCCTTTTCCATATGCATGAACAAACTGTACTCTACCTGGGTTAAATTTCCTGTCCAAGAATCTCTATCTCCAACAACCATGCAGCTACGAGAAATGTTGCATGTAAAACATTTTAATTAGGTGGAAAGTCCTCACTTTAACTCAATTGCTCAAAAAATAGGCAAAGAAAAAAAATTCATCACCTACCAAGTAGGTTTTAATGAGTTAAGTCCTTCACATAATAACAAATGATCGGTACCTCTGGCAAAGGAATAAAAAGGGCTCTGTTCTTATATTTGGAATCATTTCAAAAAACTTTCTTCCTGCATTTTCGTGATTCTTTTTCACCTTGTTTGCAATTTACTTTTTTCAAAGTACACTTTTTTTAAAGTCCTTTTAAAGGGTATGTATGTTAACTTTGCCTTCCAAATTTCCATTGATGAATATTTCCGATTAGAAATGCCCTAAAGCTAATTTCAGAGAATATTAGCAATGTTTATTTTCACTTGTATATACTTGGAAATATCCTAAAAGATAATGAACTTAATTTGTTCTGGCATGACCTATGCAAACTATGAGAAAGAGTACTGTCTGGGAGCTCTGGCCTGGGATTGGGGACTTAACTAAGCACACAGCATTTCCTCAGCAGAAATTTGGTACAGGGAAACAAAAATATTGATATACTCACATATTTACCTTAGAGAATCTCCTCTTTGGGGCTATATTTCAAAAGTAGGTATTGGGGGCCATTTTATTTTCCAGGTAAGTGGGTGGGATTAAATGCTTAGGCACCAGACAGAGGAGTCCAACATTTTGTAGAGAATGTTGACATATGAATATGTTTTTTCGTCATGTTTTTGGTTTCCATATACTTATGTCAAAGCCTGTGGAGAAGCTAGGGTATGTTGATGAGGTCTTTTCAGGAGTGTGTTTCCTATTTCCTCTACATACAAATTGCTTACCCTCACATTCAAGGCCTTCCAAAATTTGGCTACAACCTTACCTTTCCAGGCTTTTTTCACACCATTACCCTTCACATACGCTATATAAGTTCCAGCTAAACTGTATATCTAACTGTTCTCCAAATAAGATATTCCATCTCCGATCAATGGATCAATAAGTATTTTTATGCACCTATTAAGTGCTTTGCTAGGTACTCAAAATACAAACCTAGAAATGAAACCGTCCTTACTCTCAAGGAGACCTAACCTCTGTGTATTTGTCCAAGCTAACCCCCATAGCTCAAATAAAGTCCTTCCTCATCTCCATATTTTAAACAATACCATCCTCTAAAACTTTGCTCAGATGCTACCTTTGTGAGGGTTTCCTTGATCTTCAACCCCTGCTCCAACTTATTAAGGTTTCATCCTCTCTAGGCTATCTTGTATTTACTTATTTGTGTATATGTTGTGTTTCTCCCCCCCCAGAAGAATGTAAACTCATTGGGGGTAGGGACCTAACACATCACTGGTGCTTAATAAATGTTTGTGGTTATGCTAAAAATGGGGGAAAAAAGATAATTTTTTTTTTAAACCTGGCCCACATCACAGGGATGGTTCCTTAGCAACTAGCATTTGCTTCACTGACCTCTTATTATTGATCTGTCTTCAAGTACTGGAAATAACCAAACTGGGTCCCTTAAGGTTAAGAAGATCATGGGAGCATAGGTTTAGAGTTGGATGGGACATAAGAAACCATCAAGTCCAACTCACTCATATTACAGATGAAGAAAATGAGGTGGAGAGAGGTTAAATGACTTTCCTAGGGTCATATAACTAGCTCAGGTCTCTTCTTGGCTCTTAAGTCTAATACTCTATCCACTTCATCATTTCTGTGGTAGATAGCCCTGTTTGCCACAGGCCTCTTGATGTGTAATATAATATATATATATATATATATATATATATATATATATATAAGTATATTATCTTCCACTAAGGAATAACACAGGAAGATGAATATTATTGAATATGAAATCTGGGCCTCATTGACTTGACTCCCTACTTGACACTTGTGAGAAAATAATGGGGTTTTGGGACTCCCAGAGGCCCCCTGCTGAGAGAGCCTGGCCTGACCTTTCTTAAGACCAGTCCAGAGTCAGGAAGTTACCTCACTCTAAATGACACCCACCTGAAAGCCTTGTTCCTGCCAGAGGATCTGTTCTCTGGGCTCTGACATCAGCCTGACTGCGCCTGAACAATCCTTAAATCCAAGGAACCAATAGATTTGAATGATGCTAGCCAATTAGCTTTTTTTTTTTTTTCTTTTTTTTTTTTTGGTGAGGCAATTGGGGTTAAATGACTTGCCCAGGGTTACACAGCTAGTAAGTGTTAAGTGTCTGAGGTCGGATTTGAACTCAGGTCCTCCTGAATCCAGGGCCGGTGCTCTATACACTATGCCACCTACCTGCCCCACCAATTAGCTTTAAGCAGTGTGTAAGGGCAGGTTCTACCCCCTTCACTCAGAGAGCTTACACTCGCTGATCTCATTCTCTTGGGCCCAGAAACCTAGTGAGAGCAGATGCAGCCCACTAGGCTTCCCCATTTTCTCTTTTCTCTCTCTTCTCTTTCCTAACTAGGCTTTCCTATCATTCAGAGCCATGTACTCTCTCTCTACTAATATTTAATATGCTTTAATAAATGCTTAATGCCCCAAACTGGTGCAGTAGCCTCTAATTTCTAAGTTACAAATATATTATAAACCCCAGCTAAATTCCCTAATGCTCGGGATAATTATAGGGTGACCACATATAATTTTACTTGGGAAACACTCATTCACCAACACAAAGACTGATTCTGAAGCATCTGTGTCATTTATCTGTGTGAGTTTTTACTGTGCTATAGGTATTATTGTAAGCATCCAGAACTTTTGTATTTTATTTTGGAAAAACATTGATACCTCTTACTTCCCATAAATGTTTGAAAAAATTAAACAGAAAATGCACACTTGCTTGTTAAAATTGCAAAGGCAAAAAAAGAGACTCTTTTAACTGGTATTTTTTATTGTTCTATGCATATTAGCCCAGCCTACACATCTCTCTAGATACACATCTTTCAATTTTTAAAACTTTTCACATTTGGACTAGATTCTTTACTCATTCTAAGACCCTTTTTATTTTAATTTAAAACATATATATAGGGCAGCTAGGTGGCACAGTGGATCAGCCCTGGATTCAGGAGGACCTGAGTTCAAATCTGACCTCAGACACTTGACACTTACTAGCTGTTTGACCCTGGGCAAGTCACTTAACCCTCATTGCCTCACAAAAACCAAAACAAAAGAAAACTTATATGCATGCACATATATAACATAATGAATACATACACACATACATATAAATACTTATAATGAACACATCTTTATAGGCTACATATTACTGTTAGTCTTAAGTAATGAGATTTTTGGTCTTAGAAGGAGGAAGGAAGGAAGGAAGGAAGGAAGGAAGGAAGGAAGGAAGGAAGGAAGGAAGGAAGGAAGGAAGGAAGGAAGGAAGGAAGGAAGGAAACAAACAGATGAAGGTCTGGCTATTTACAAATATAATCTTATTTGATTCTCACAAGCCTATGTAGTAGGTGCTATTTATTATTATCCCAATTTCACAGTCAAAGAAACTGAGGCAGACAAACTTTTTCCAGGAACACATAGCTAGTAAGTGACTGAGGTAAAATTTGAAGTCAAGTCTTCCTGACTCAAGGACTAGTTTTCTATCCATTCTGTCATCTAGATAATATAGATAATTTGAGCTCATCAAAACTGCATACATACATACATACATACATACATACGTACATACACAAATGCACACACCTTCTAATAGTTACAAGTTATTTAGGTATTAGCAAAATAGGTAAAGATAATACATAGCAAAAATTATCCTCAAATAACTTCATCAATTATTGAGCTTAGAATTGTTTCTCTTACTGAGTTTGCCCCCCTTCAGCTAGGAGTTGGAGCTGGCAGAAGCTAGGAGCTTCTTCTCCCATGTTGCCATCAGTCAGCATGTTTATACATTTATGATTCATATATTCCAGCGATAAGTTTAATGCCTTTTCAGTCTTTGCTAATGCCTTCACCACTTTTAATTAGCTAGAAAGACCACTGTTTTGTTATCCAGATGGAAACAAACTTCAGTGGGAAATTCATCTCTTGTGGAGGGCAGAACTCAGGTCATACTTCTGGGGATAAAGAACGGAGCAAGGGAAAAGCTTTCTTTCCAGCACTGAAAATCAAAACAAACAAAACCACAAAAACAGTCACCCTAGCTTTTTTTTATCAGTGCCCCATGGCAGGAAGCAGCAGACTCCATCCCCTCTCTTCCTCCCTCCCCTCCCAATGAAAACTTGGATCATCAGTTCCTTCATTTTCCTCCATCGCTCAGTCTCAAGCCAGAGATGCTGGAACAGGAAATATCCTTGGTGTCATTTTATCCCAAGTCAAATTGGAGCCCCTAGGTGTGGGGGCAGGGAAGGCACTTAAAGATTCAGGGCTAGGGAGAAGGTTTTTAAGAAAAAGAAAGGTTGCAGGGCATAGGGCCTAGGAAAAACTTGGGCACTTTCATTTAAACTCCTTTTTTGTGGCTAACTTGGCAGCATTTAGCTTTGGGTACTACAAGAAGGGAGCAGCTAAGGCCAGTACTGATTTGCCATTGTCAAGGATAGCCATCACCTGAGGGGAGGGCACTTAGTGTAAATTAAATGGGCATTGATATGATGGAATTCTACATACACACAAACATATAAATACTTACATGGCAGCATAATATATTGTATAGAGCAAGGAATATCTGGATGAAGGTCAAAGCATTACAGATTCACAGATTTTGAGCTAGAAGGGACCTTAGAGGAAATTGAGTTCAGCTGTCTCATTTTACATATGAGGAAAATGAGTCTGAGATAATTTGTTACTTGCTGAGGGTTACATATCTTACTCTATACTGTGTGACCTTGGGTAAGTTACTTAACTTCTCATTTCTCCTGGAAATTCTTTTATATTCCAAAAAATGGTGTTATCTGCATTGGTAGAGTATGTCCTAATTGGGGTTTCCCCAAAGTAATGACCTCATAAGTCCTGATGACCAAAAAAATAGTGTGAATATGTGTATGTATTATAATGATTGGAATGATGCCACCTGCTGGAGACTTACTGTAGGAAAGCTCCACCATTAGGAGAAAGCCTCTGAGGGCAAGGCCATACAGCTTTTCTTTGGCATCAAAAAGTGACATTTGCTGGTGGGAGGAAGAGGGGGTGAGGCTGGCTCTCTTGCTCTCTTTCCTCAGGACTCAGGTGGAGAGGGAGCGAGAAATGTGCTCTTCCCTTTAATAGATAGATGAATCTAGGCCTTTCTCTTTCTCTTTACCAAATTCTTATTCTCCTTAATAAATGCTTAGAAGTCTAACTCTTGCTAAAACTTATAATTTATTGGTGACCACTCATTAGATATTTTAGACAGACTAGCTAGAATTTTAGACCCTTACAGTATATATGGGGGGGGCAGGGCAATGAGGGTTAAGTGACTTGCCCAGGGACACACAGCTAGTACATGTCAAGTGTCTGAGACCAGATTTGAACTCAGGTCCTCCTGAATCCTGGGCCAGTGCTTTATCCACTGTGCCACCAAGCTGCCCCCTGTGAATATTTATACAAAACAATTTGCTAATATTTTGTATAAACATATAATGGGAGTGTATATGATATATGCAATTTATACCTAGACATATGTGTGTATACTTGCACAAGGATTGGACCTATAATTTCACAGACATAGACAACTTCCAGGTAAGAACCTAAAGCACTGAGAAGTTAAGTGATTTGCCCAATGTTCTACAATTAGTATGTTTCATGTTTTAAAATCAAGGCAAATATTCATCCATCAGCTAATCCATACCCAGAAATTAACTTGGTGGGCAAATTTAAGTGTACTGTCCCCATATAAGCAAGTCTGTACAAGGGAGAACATGCCCTGGTTCATGGAGACATATCTGGAATTCTATCCCTTTGTAAAAGATTATCTATTTTAAATGGTAATTGATGTTGAGGAGAGATCAACTAGTCAAATTGATATTGATGGAAATATTAACTGAAGATTGATATCAGGGGAAACTCACTAGATGGGGACTCGCATGGGTTTTTGTTGTTGTTCAGTTCTTGTTTTTTTCTGTCATGTCTGACTCTTTGTGACCCCACTTGGGGTTCTCTTAGCAGAGATACTGGAGTGGTTTGCCATTTCCTTTTCCAGCTCATTTTATGAAGAAAACTGAGGCAAACAGCATTAAGAGACTTGCCCAGGTCACACAGCTAGTAAGTATCTGAGGCTGGATTTGAACTCAGGAAAATGAGTCTTCCTGACTCCAGGCCCTGCATTCTATCCACTACACCACTTAGTTACCCACTCATTAGTGATAGAACCAGAAAAATATCCCTATCTCCTGAGGGTCACCTCTAAAGTCCTGGGAGAAGCAGCATTATGATTTGGGGATCCTACCTTCTAGTCCAAGTGTAAGTTTTATCCAGGGTTTTATGAGCTATATGTAGGGCCTCATCTTGAATCAAGAATGAACCCTTCATATTTGAAGGATTCCAATGGAGAGATCATTTGCTGGGAACTCTCATTAATGGATTTTCTAGCTTGAGGACCTCTCTATAGAAAAAACTGGGGAAAATTTTTTCTTACTCTTGTATTGAATTGTAAGTATACAGTTTTCAATTTTCCAGTGTATTTCCTTACAAGTCAGAAAGATTTTTTGTATTAATTTTGGATTATTTGAATGACTATTATTTATTTCTATTGTGTTATTATACTCAGTGCATAGGCAGCTAGATAAAATAGTGAACAGAGTACTGGGCTTGGAATCAGGAAGACATTAGTTCAAATCCAGTCTCAGATATTAATTATGTGACCCTGGACAAGTCACTTAACCTCTGCCTCAATTTTCTCAAATCTAAAAGGGGATAGTAATAGCACCTATCTCATAAGGTTGTTGTTATGATCAAATGATTTGATATTTATAAACTTCTTAGCACAGTCTCTAGAACATATTAGGTGCTATATAAATGTTTGTTCACCCCTCTCTCATTTATGAATATTTCAGTTAATATAAGAAGTATGGATTTAGCATTCCTAGAATACCAGTGGCTAGCTCATAAGTGTTCCCTTTTTCCTCCTTTAAAATAAATCTATTATTCTTGCCATGTTGTGAAATCCTCATGAACTATAGTTTTATTATGGTTTTTGACACTTTTGCTAAAAGTGTCAAATGTGGTGGGAGGGGGTTCATGCAGCCCACAAATCTCCAGATGTCAATCCAATTCAGAATGCAATTGAAAAACGTTTAGCAAAATAAATAGAACTACAATACAATATAGCCAATGTCAATTTGTGTTTTTCAAAGTCACTATGTAACCTCAAGGATCCTTGACCATTTGATTTTTATATATGCCCATAAGAAAAACAGATCTTATCCTAATAAACTTTGTTTGCTGGTCCAGAAATCCTTAGTAATTACCAATGTTCTAAATAACTTTAGCACAGCCTCAAACATTTGAGGATTACCTGATCCTGTGTTCTTTCATGCCCCACTGAACCTGCTTGCCCTGTTGTGAAATAAAAATGGCAGGAATCCATTGATAAAAGTGTGGGTATCCCATATTGTATTTAGAGACTCAGAGGGTTTTGTTGTTCCTGGGAAGGAAAACCCAGAAATTTTGTTCAGATTGCCAACTGGATTCCTTATGTATATAAGTGCTCCCTAGAGAATATATTATGTGCCTTATGTTGTTGCAGGAACCTTGAAGAGTTTTATAGGCTTCAAACTAGTCTGTGAATCTGGGTCAAAGTAGGAGTGATGGACCTAGTAGAAGGGGGAGAGGAAGAATATCCCAAGTTAAGTGGTACCCAACTGGTACCTGAGGAATGACTAATATAATAACATTTGGTCACTGTAAGCTACTTCAAGCAGATAATTGGATAGATCAATTTAAGCTCTCCAGAGATTTATCTAACTTGCCAAAAATTCTAAAACATGGATGAAAATCCTTTTCCAGCTCAAACATCTGTCTTAACCTCCTTATGTAATTGAAGGAGAAACCACATTCTGAAGAGATACTGCAAACAGATGTTTGGAGAAAATCTTTAGTGAGATGTTATTTTGTCAGTGGCTTTCATCAAATAATTAATCCTAAATAAATGTAAATAAAAACAGAAATAGCTTCCCTAAAAAAGAGTTAAAACTATAGAGTCCAATTTTAGTACAATTCTTTAGAAAAGGAAATGTTTCAAGTGTATTTAATGATCTCTTATGAAATTAAGACTCTATACTAAATGTTTCTCTTTTTTTTGTTTTTGACTGCAAAATTTTATGGTATCTTATTTTTTTCCCATTATATGTAAAGACATGTTTTAACATTCATTTTTTTTTTGGTGAGGCAATTGGGGTTAAGTGACTTGCCCAGGGTCACACAGCTAGTAAGTGTTAAGTGTCTGAGGCCGGATTTGAACTCAGGTACTCCTCAATCCAGGGCTGGTGCCTTATCCACTGCGCCATCTAGCTTCCCCTAACATTCATTTTTATATGACTTTGAGTTTCACATTTTTCTTCCTCCCTCCTTCCTTTTATCCTAAGACAATAATCACTTTGATATGTTATATTTGTGCAATCATGTAAAACATATTTCCATATTAATGTCATAAAAGAAGAAACAGAACAAAAGGAACAAACTACAAAAAAATAAAAATAAAGTGAAAATAGGATGCTTTGATCTGCTTTCATACTCCATAGTTCTTTCTCTGAATGTGGATAGCATTTTCCATCATGAATTGTTTGGAATTGTCTTAGAACTTTGCATTGATGAGGAGAACTACGTTTATCATAGTTGATCCTTACACAATATTGCTGTCACTGTGTTCAATGTTCTGGTTCTGCAAATTTCCCTCAGCATCAGTTCATGTAAATCTTTCCAGGTTTTTCTCAATTCTACCTGCTCATAATTTCTTATAGCACAATAGTATTCCATTACATTCATATACCACAACTTGCTCATTGCCCAATTGATGGGCATCATCTCAGTTTCCAATTCTTTGCCACCACAAAAAGAACTACTATAAATATTTTTGTATATGTGGGTCCTTTTCTCTTTTTATGATCTCTCTGGGATATCGACCTACTAGTTGTATTGCTGGATCAAAGGGTATGCACAGATTGATTGCCTTTGGGGCATATATACTGCATATTTCAATGAAAACCAAACTAAAAAACCTTTCCTAGAATATTAGAATCATTTTCAACTTTGCCCATAAATATTCATTAAAAGAAACTGAGATGATTACAAAAGCTATTAACTGTGGAATCTGAAGGATCAAGAGACCTCAGAGTCAACTGGGGAATTCATGTATATATCTTCTCTTCCCACCCAAACTACTTTATAAAAGGTTTATATCCTCTATTATCATAGAGCAAGAAGAAACATTAGAAATCATCTAATCCAAAGATGAGAAACCTTACTATCTTACTTACATTTCTACCTTTTTCCCCCATCATGACTTTGGGGAAGTCAATTATGTTCTCCATTTCTTGGTTTCCTCATCTATAAATAAGACTGTTCAACTGGATAACCTCTAAGGTCTCATCCAATTCTAAATCTATAGCTATATGATCTTATGAATTTTCTCCTCACTGGAGCCAAAGAAAAGCTATCTACTCTCTTTGTCTATAGTTCATCTCATCTCACTCATTCCTGTACCCATGGTAATCTGGCTTCCAAACCTATTACTTAACTGAGATTTCTATTTCCAAAGTTACTGATGACCATCATAATTGACAGAAATTAATGGTCTTTTCTCAGTCCTAATCTTGCTCTCTGTATATCATTGTTAACCACCTTTTTCTCCTGTGTTCTCTCTTCTTCCAGGAGTTTTGTGTTCATGCTCTTTTTTTTTTGTTCTCTTTTCACCTTTGTGACTATTCCTTCTCAGTCTCCCCCGTGGTGGTTCAGTTATTTTTTAGTTATGTTTGACTCTTCATGACCCCATTTTGAGTTTTCTTGGCAAAGATAATGGAGTGGTTTGTCATTTTCTTCTCCATCTCATTTTACAGCTGAGGAAATTGAGGCAAACAGCTAAGTGACTTGCCCAGGGTCACACAACTCATAAGTCCCTTAGGCAAGATTCAGACTCAAAAAGATGAGTCTTCCTGACTTCAGGCCCAATATTCTATGCATTGTACCATGTAGTCGCCCTAAGTTTCCTTTACTGGATCTCCATCAATGTTATACCCACTAACTTCATGTGCAGACACACATGTGTGAACACACACACACACACACACAAGAAGGCTCTGCCCTAAATCATATTCTCATTTTTCTACATACTTTTTTACTTCTGTTGCCAAGTATTCAATTCTCATTCTATGTAGGTAACTCCCAGATCTACTTAACTAGCCTTAATCTTTGGAACTTCAGTACTTCCTATTAAATATTTCTTTTCTTTTCTCTTCTTCTTTTTGGGACAATGAGGGTTAAGTGACTTGCCCAGGGTCACACAGCTAGTAAGTGTCAAGTGTCTGAAGTCAGATTTGAATTCAGGTCCTCCTGAATCCAGGGCTGGTGCTTTATCCACTGCACCACCTATTAAAGATTTCAAAACTGGCTATTTCACAAACTCAGAATGGCCAAAGTGGAGCTCAATATCTATTTCCCAAAACCTATTCCTTCTCTGTTCTTTGCTCTTACTATTTTTACTTTACTAAACTTTACTTACTATTTTTACTTTGCTAAATACTTTGCTCTTATTTACTATTGAAGATGCCACCATCCTTCTAGTAACTCAGATTTTCTCATTTTCATTGTTATCCTGGACTCCTTACTCTCAATTATAATCCTGGCTTCCTTCAAGACCCAGCTCAAACAACAGCTTCTGTAAGAAAACACTTCCAGTACATAGGGGAAACTTTATATTTCTAAATACTTACATCAATAAAATAGAGAAATAGCAGATGAATGATTTGGGCATGCAACTAAAAAAAAAAAAAACCAACAGAAAAAGAACACATTAAAAATCCCTAACTAAATACCAAATTGGAAATCCTGAAAATCAAAGGAGATATTGACAAAATTGAAATATATGAAAACCTTTGAGCTAAGAAAGAAAACTAGAAGCTGCTGTTATAAAAAGGAATCAGTAAAAACAGGTAAGCCATTGGAAGAAGAGGAAAAGGAGGAAGAGGAGGTGAAGGAAGAGGAGAAGGCAAAAAAGGAGGGAACAAAGAAAGAAAGAAAAAAGGAAAGAAAGAAAACCCTGCCTGATATCCCAGCTACTGGAACCTTCCTTTAAGGTTGTCTTTTAATTAGTTTGTATTTCTTTTGTATATATTACTGATTTTAGATTTTTATTACTGATTTTATTGTGTGAGAATGTGAGCATGTAAATACTCCAAGATACAGATAAATCCTTCTATACTTACCAGCATGTGTATGACATTTTTTTTTTTTTAGTGAGGCAATTGGGGTTAAGTGACTTGCCCAGGGTCACACAGCTAGTAAGTGTTAAGTGTCTGAGCTCGGCTTTGAACTCAGGTCCCCCTGAATCCAGGGCCGGTGCTCTATCCACTGTGCCACCTAGCTGCCCCTATGTGTATGACATTTTAAAGAAAGAGAAGACAGTTAAGTCTATGATGCTAAAATATTTTAAACAATAACATTTTCATTATATCAGTATAGGCTTCAGGTATGAGATTAAGTATTTTTTTATTTTTTAAATTTTGTTTTCTCTAACTACTCTATTTGTAATAAACTTGAGTCAAATATATTTTTCTTGTCTTTTGCTATTATAGTATGGGAGTAATAGATGAAAATATTTTTTTAAATGTCCATTGCTTATTTCCACTCTGATGGAATCAATTACCACATTTTATATATAATTGTAACTCTAAATTCTGGAAATTCAAATAATGTGACCACTTCACAGGATTCATTATTCACATTTATTGGGACCTAGCTGTATACCTATTTATGTATACATTGAGACTCTCACAACTCACGCACACTAGAAAGTGGGGTTTCCAGAGCAAAGAAGATTACATCTCTCTCTCAGAGTTCTAGGTGTACCTCTTATAGATAGGGGTCATTCTTCTCTAATGTTATCAGTTTGAGCCTCTATTCCCACATGTTCTCCTCACACTAACTAGTTTCAGCATAAATTAGTTTCATTTTGCTAACTAACATAAATAACTTTTATATAACAAATTACAGACATATAAACACCTGCACCTGTGGGCGTTCTCTTCCCCTATAATATCTGGTCCCTGGGGACAGTGGGCTCAAATTTAATGCAGCTGCTATGATTATTTGTCCCACTAAGTTTATTTTCAAACAGCATAGCCAATATATGAATCACTGTCATTTTCTCTTGGCTGCCTTTTACATGAAGTCTCTCCTGGTTCAAGCATATTATTCAGGACTTTTCTGCTCATGGCTGGCCATAAAATGCAGCAAGCACTCAAGCTTTTGGATCTATTGTAATTAAGCATTCTGATCTTTCAGAATTCCACCTTTTAGCCGTTTCCAATATTTCATCTATTCATGGGACACTTTTTGGCCAAAGGCGGGGAAAATCCAGGGTCTCTCCTGATTCAGAGGTATATACAGCATGCCTTTCTCTTCATACTCAGTCAGCCAGGAAAAAAGAAGAGCAGGGAACTCTATTCAGTTAGTGCCTTTAGTAAAGAAATTTGAATGCACTGTGGTCCACTCAGTAATCAATCAACAGTCAGCTTCACCATGTGGTTAGCAGACCCAGTTACAGAATTCTACACATGCTTCAAATAAGGAAGCATGACCCTTCCATTATTCATCATCATAGAGTTCCAGAAGCAGGGTTTCCTGCTGTTTCCATGCAGGCAGGCAATAAGGTAGAGTATGTATAACTTGCTCTAGAAATAGAACTCACATTGACTAGACTCCCATTACATATCCATACTGTATATTATATATACATGTATATTATGTAGAATATAAGTTCTCTAAATGTTAAGGAATACTTTTGTTTTTTCTTTGTATCCTTAGCTCTTAGTACAGTACCTGACAAATAGCCAATTCTTTTTTTTTTTTTTTTAGTGAGGCAATTGGGGATAAGTGACTTGCCCAGGGTCACACAGCTAGTAAGTGTTAAGTGTCTGAGGCTGGATTTGAACACAGGTACTCCTGACTCCAGGGCCATTGCTCTATCCACTGCGCCACCTAGCTGCCCCTTAGCCAATTCTTAATAAAAGCTTCTCAATTGATTTGTAGATTGGAAAAGAGAAGTCCCTTATCACTATCATACCAGGTTTGTCTATGTTCCAAACTCATCTATTTCCTCTTTCTGTTCAGGAGGTCTGTAGTATAGTCTGTTTCCCTTCTTTGATCTTCACACAAATCCTTTCTACCACACTACCCTCCTCATAAACATATCTTCTTAATTTACAATTCATTGTTTATCTGCAGTGATTATTTTTTTTAATTTTTGTATTGATATAGTAACTCCATGGGTTGGTCAACCAACTGTATATCAAATAAGCATTTTTGATCCGCTTAATATTTCCTGTTGCATTATAATAGATCATAATCTATGATCTATCTATTATTACATCTATTTGGTATTTCTTTTTTAATTACAATAGATTATAACCTATTTTTAGTAAAGTAAGATCTCATTAAGACAGGTCTATAATATTCTGGGAATTGATGCAATCAGTATATTGCCCCTTAAGACAGTACATAGCACATGAAAGGTGCTTCATAAATGTTTATTGATTGATTGATAAAAATCTAGAAAAAGAAGCATCTGGAGAATCTTATTCTTTAGGAAATCCATTTTTCATTTGGATCCATATCGAAATACTAAACACCTTTACTGAGTATACACTTTTTATATATTGATTCACACTAATAATTAGAAGGTCCTTGAACTGATTTTCAGCTGTGATTATACCTTTCAAGGAATCTTATATGATCTTAGCATATGCATGAGATTTGGTGGAACAAAATGAAGCTATAAATGCTTTCCCTTAATAAGGAGTTCCATAACACTTCTCAATTTAAAAATAAAATGTGAAAGGAACAAATATGACCAAATACAATTTTTGTGTCTGTGGGTTGGAAACAAAGACCTTGACATTTGGTTAAAGCACTGCTGCCTTCAGCTTTAATTAGTCTTTTAGCTGGGCATCTGTCATCCAGTGTTCACAGGCAGCTTTTGATTTGGGTCATGCATAAAAGTGTTGATTCACCTCAGGACTTTTATATTTCATGAGATTTACTTTAAATAGTGGAACAATTTTGCTGAACTCTGTGCAACTGCATTATGACTGTGGCTGTAGCAGTAAAGAAAAAAAGGAAAGGAAAACTTGTCACATAAAATTTCAGAAAAATGGGCATTTCTTTACTCAATTGTTGAGCTAGTCTCTAAAATCAGAACCCTGTTCCTGTTTCTTAAGTAATCATATCTAAAGTATGTGTCAGCCATGTACATTATGTGCCTGTCCATATAGATTTTCTAAATGTGGTTTGGAGGGAGACTTAAATCGATATCCCTGAAATCTTACCCATCCTTCTCCAAGGAACATTTTGATTCTTGCCTGGATGGAGCAAGGCAGGGGGACAGGAGACTGGCCACCCTACTATCCTCAGAGAAGGAGTGATAGACTAGTATTATATCTATCTGTGCCTCTAAATATTGTTAGTTTAAGAGAGCGATTTTTAGGTCTAAGCCTCTTTACTGCTTATTCTAGCTTAAGCAGAAAAGAATACTCCAAGCTTATATCCTAAGGCTTCATTACCTTCCAGCAAAATGCCATATGGGCAAAAGATCATCACAAATAGCAAATAGCAAAGAAACCAACTAAATAGGCAGATAGCAAATAGAATGCAGGAAAGACTCTTTTGGTGGATCTCTCCCTAAAAAGAGCTTGGAACCACATGTGTTCTCTCTCAAAGCTAGAATCAAGAAGGTCTGTCCTCTCACAAGCTCTGGACAACTCTGCCCCTCACACAGGCATGCAGCATGGAATAATAACCATTTCTACCAATTAAAAGAATCTTATTCAGTCTTGAACCCTAGTTTACATATACAAAAATACTTAAGGGAAGGAGGGTCACAAAAAGTCTACATGAGACTATCAGTATGTCTAGACCTTACTCAGACAGTCAACAAAAATTTATTAAGCACCTATTTAGAGGTAATCCCAGAGTCAAAGCACAGGGGAAAAGTAGAAGGTGGGATTATAGCTGAGGAATCTGGGGAAGTCAGAATGTAGATTTGAGGAAAGAAAATACTGTAGGCATTAGGGAGAACCAATGAAAATAAACAGAATTGGGATCTTAAATATTTTGTGCAAAGCACAGCAAGGAGGCCAGTGTCACTAAATCATAGAATATATGAAAGGAAATAAAGTGTCAAAAGACGGGAATGGGAAAAAGGGGCCAAATTTTGAAGGTCTTTAAGTTAAACAGAGGATTTTATTTGATCTTGAGGGTAATAAGAACCACTGGAGTTTACTGAATAGGGTAATGAAATGGTCAGACTTGCATTTTAGGAAGATTGCCTTAATAGCTATGTAGAGAATGGACTAAAGTGGGGAGAGACTTGAAGTAAAAATATCAATAAAAAGGCCTTTGCAGGGGCAGCTAGATGGCGCAGTGGATAGAGCACCAGCCCTGGAGTCAGGAATACTTGAGTTCAAATCCGGCCTCAGACACTTAACACTTACTAGCTGTGTGACCCTGGGCAAGTCACTTAACCCCAATTGCCTCACTTAAAAAAAAAAAAAAGGCCTTTGCAGTAGTCCAGGGATGAGGTTATGAGGGCCTGCACTAGGGTGGTGGCCATGTCAGAGTAGAGAAGGGAATATATATGAGAGATACTTTGAAGGTAAAATTGACAGGATGTGGTAACTGATTTGGATATGGAGGATAAAAAAGTGAAGAGTCAAGGATGATACCTAGGTTGTAAGCCTGGTTGACTTGCAAGAGGGTGATAACCTGTTAAGGGCTAAAATTCTAGCTAAACTGTCTAAAATATCTAATGAGTGGTTGTCAATAAATTATAAGCTTTAGCAAGAGTTAGACTTTTAAGCATTTATTAAGGAGAATAAAAATTTGGTAAAGAGAGAGAAAGGCCTACATTCATCTATCTATTAAAGGGAGAGCACATTTCTAGCTCCACTCTCTACTAGAGTCCAAAGGAAAGAGAGCGCGAGGCAGAGCGCCCAGCTCTTCCTTCTTCCTCCCACTAGCAAACGTCACTTCCTGACGCCAAAGAAAAGATGCATGTTCTTGCCCTCAAAGACCTTCCTTTCATGGCAGAACTTTTCTACAGTAAGTCTCCAGAAGGTGGTGTCATTCCAATCATTACAGTCCCCACTTTGTTTTGTCAAGAAACGGGACGTTTCCTTGATGAAACAGTCAAAAATAATAGAATATAATAACCTATGCTAACTAACAATATGTTAATAACAATATAGAAAAGGAAGAGAGGAAAGTTTTGTCCAGAGGGGCAATTTTTTGTCCTCATGAACCGACACTTTGACATTGGTCTTGCAAAGGGAGGGCCTCTGCAGAGAGTACATGTTACAGATGGTGTATATTATAACAGAAAGAGAAAAGAGAAAAAAAAAACAACAAAATAAAACTGTTCATTTAAAGTCTTTGAAAGTCTTTTCTCAGATGTCCTCAAGGTGTAGTTGTGGAATGGAAGTCTTTTTAGGGGTTGATGTGCGGATGCTGATAATAAGCCAGGAAAATTTCCTACAAAATTGAGCTTAACACAACTTTAAAATAGCTTTGTCAATAATCAAATCAAACAATGAAAGTTCTCGAAAACATGTCTAAGGGAATTCAGAATCTTAGTTGTTACACTTGAAACATTCTTTAAAATTAATATTACTAAAGTCCCCCCTTGTGGAGGGTAAATTGAGAAGACAATTGCTGCGATTTTAATTTTTTTAAATGATTTTTATCTTTGTTTCATCACTTTTTGCATCATCTGAAATGATGGGATATGAGCATTCACACACTTGAGCAATATGTACTGTCCATGCAGTATGCTAGGCTTAAAATAGGTGGATGGAATATATGTCCATGCCACCGAACATATTGGAGGAAACTGAGTCAGACTTAATCAGATGCATGGGATTGAGATGTCCATGGCATCAGGCATATAGGAGGGGGCATAGAAGCCAGGTGTAGAAGTGAGATGGGTGGGATCAAAACTTCCAGCCATCTGTATAATATTGTGGGGAAAAAAAGAATAAAATATTAAACCAGGAGAATCCAACCTCACCATTTGTCAAAAGCTGTTCCCTTGGCCATACCTTGACTTCATGCATGTCTCCCCTCATGTGACAGTTCAATGTCTGCTCTTGAATGTATTCCTCTTGTGATTGGATGGCATCTTGGCCAACTGGCATCTGATAACTCAGAATAAAGGCAATTAAGGTCTTAAATGATAAATTCCCATAATCCAAGTCTCATATGGATTTAAAAATTGAGGATAATAAATGATTGCAAAAAAACGTGAATGTACCTTGACTCAGAATATAATATACAATTATGCAACAATTTCAAATAATACCCTTTTTTTTTACTTAGTATTCAATTACTTTTGTGAAAAATCAGATCATATTTAAATACAAGTTAAAGCACAACACAATCTCAAAGAAAACTTTTTTTGAAAAAATAAAACTTTTACAAACGTTCCCCTCTTTTTTTTTTTGGAATATGCTTATCAAAAATAATACTTCTAGAACCAATTTACACTTGCCATGGCAACCAATTTGCCAGGGAAATGCTTTAAAGAGTTTGATCAAATAATCAGTTGAGAAAAAAAAAATAACATAAACAGACAACTCAGAATATGGGAGCACAATACTCCTAGAATTAACATTGTATTATAAAATCAAAACCATCTTGCAATGTTTCAAAATTTGATAGACAAATGAATAGAAGAAAATACACATGGAACAATAAAAGACAGTGAAATTCAAACTAGGGAAATCTAAATGAATATGAACTTAATATTAATAAGAGTATTATAAAATATAAATTTGATCATATGACTATAAAAAGCTTTTACAAATATTCTCCTTGTTTTAAAAACTAAGTATAAAACAATCTCAAAAGCATGAAAATCTCTATGAAAATGAACCCATACCATTAATTCCAAAATGTAGATGTAATAGCATAGAAATCCTATGTAACCTCTGAACTGACATTAATACTCTTAGTGAATTCAGAACACTTTTGATTCTGGTATCTAAAATCCCCAATACTCATATTAATGCCTTGCTGCTTACTTCTACATTTCTGTAAAATATGTACCCTTCCATGGCAAAAGAAGTGGAGTCTTGAACTATGATTGTCATTCTTATTAAGCTTAAGTTTTTCTTCTTTAACCCCTCTATATTGTCTGCCGGTCCTTTCATAATACAAATGCTTTAGAAGGTTACTAATTAAAGACAAAAGCAGATTGGCAAAATTATGAACAAAACGAGCATATCTGGAATTTAAAGGGTTTTCTAAGGTTGTCTCAGAAGCACACAGTTCAGCTGAGGTAGGGCTGAAAATGCAGGTAAAGAAAGCTGTGCATGTGCATTAGATCTCATGACCTCCCAGGCAGGAGAATCAAGGAGAGGAGGGGGAGGAGGTGGGGTCCCTAGAGAAGGGGAGGGGACCACCTCTCCCACATGGTGTACAGCCCTGGAATCAAACTCAAGGCCTGCTTTCCCCTTCCCCAGCTTCTAGGGAATTAAAAGCTTCTAGAGAAACCTCCAGGCATGTAAAATTAGAGCAACAATTAGTGTTAGAATTTGGAAAAGCTGAAGAAATCAGAGCTTTCTCTGAAAAAGCATGGCTGGGAGAGGGGGGGGATGAGCACCTTGCCGGCTCCTCCAACAAAAATAAAAATAAAAATAGAAAATCCACAAAAACAAAGCATTAACATGATCTTACCTCCCATTTGTCTGGTTAAACAGACTGAACTCAAAAATAGGGTAATTAAGGAGTTTAAAAGGTCCATTTGAAAAAATTTAAAGGGAAAACACCCGGCAATTCAGCAGTACTTCAGATTTAAAGGGACAGGGTAGGGGAAATTGCTTACCCAATCAGAAGAGTGAGGTTCAGCTTTCCTCTTCATGGTCAGCCATCTGTTAAGGGCTAAAATTCTAGCTAGTCTGTCTAAAATATCTAATGAGTGGTCGCCAATAAATTATAAGCTTTAGCAAGAGTTAGACTTTTAAGCATTTATTAAGGAGAATAAGAATTTGGTAAAGAGAGAGAAAGGCCTATCTATATTCATCTATCTATTAAAGGGAGAGCACATTTCTAGCTCCGCTCTCCACCAGAGTCCAAAGGGAAGAGAGTGCGAGGCAGAGCGCCCAGCTCTTCCTTCTTCTTCCCACTAGCAAACTTCACTTCCTGACGCCAAAGAAAAGACGCATGTTCTTGCCCTCAAAGACCTTCCTTTCATGGCGGAACTTTTCTACAGTAAGTCTCCAGCAGGTGGCGTCATTCCAATCGTTACAAACCTCAACACTAATAGAGAGGATAGGAAAAAGAAGAAGGTTGGGGAGAGGAGACACATAATCAGTTCAGTTTGGGATGGTTTGAGTTTCAAATATCTATGTAATATATTCAATAGGCAATGGGAGATATGAAACTGAGGTCAGAAGAGAGGTTAGATTTGGTGAAATAGATCTGAAAATCATCTGTGTGCTAAAGACCAGGGCTCCTAAATCCCAGGCCAATGTTCTTTTAGGCACCTTAGCATAGGAGAAGAAGTTTGGTGTAGTGTAAATAACTAAGTTCTGAAAGACTTAAGTTCAGATCCTTTTTTCTGACATGTTTTAGTTGTGTGACTCTAAGTAGTTACACAGCCTATCTCAGTCTTGGTTTCTTCGCCTGTAAAAATGGGGATAATAATGGCACTTAACTCACAGTTGATGCCAGAATTAAATGAAATAATGTATATAGAATGCTTTGTAAACATTAAACTATTATATAAATCTGAATTCTTATTACCTCACATCCCTCCATAAATATACCCCTCTACTACTTCATTCACTATTCTTTTTTTGTTCTATTAAATGTGTGCCTTTGATTATTCATTTATTGTTTCATTTGAGCCATTAACATTGTTGGCTGCATGTCTCCTCTTGTCAATCCATTTTTAATTAGAAGAAGTGACATTTATAAGAAGTTTTACTGCAAAGCACTTCATATGAAATATTTTATTTGGTCCTGACAACAACTACATGAGAGATAATGGGCCCTCTTTTGAGGAAACTAAGGACTACAGAGATGAAGTGATTTGACTAAGACTACACAGGTAATTAATGGCAGAATCAGGGGAGGAACCCATGTCTCCTCATTCAAAAGCCATCAATTTTTCCCACTAACAATGAACTATGGACTCTTTAAACTAGTGGCTTTCACAGAATGCTGCTGATTGGACCTAAAAACAAAAATAAAGAGTTACAAGTTATTGTGCTGCCAAATGTTGAATGGGAAGAGTTCATAGAAATGAAAAAACCCAGTAGAGAGGAGATTACCCTGCACTCAAAATCAAGAAGACTTTTTTAAAACTTCCTTAGACATGTTTGAGCTGCATGGCCCTAGAAGAGTCACTTAACATTTCACTGCTTCAGTTTCTTCATCTGTAAAATGGGAATGAGCATATCCTTAGCACTTATCTTACAGGATTCTTGTGAAAATTTTTCAGGTAAAGCAGGTAATTTGCTTGATTTGTATATCATAAAACACATAATTGTTATTGCTGTTGTTGCTTCATAAAATAAACTGCTATTTTTTCCTTTAGATCTTTAAACTGTTGGGGCAAACAACAAACAACTAGGTACTTTGCATTATAATTCTCATAATTTAGTATTATGTTTATTAGTTATCCCATAGCACAACATCTGGGACTTGGTAGGTACATCATAAGTGCCTGTTGGATGATGAATAAATTTTGTCACTTAGTCTTGGACTAGGCCTGTGATTACTTTGGTAAGAGGAACTCTCTTAGTGTAGATAAGCAACTTCTTTGCAGTGTACAGTCTTTGAGAGAGTTGCCTGGAGCACTAAGAGGTGGAGGAATTGAATCGGAGCCAGACAGCTGGTATATATGAGACCCAATTTGAACCCAGCCAGGTCCTCCTGACTTCAAGGCTGGTTCTATCCACCAGACAACACTGCCTCTCCTAGTGAGTTTTGTGACAAATATATACATATATTTTAGTCCTTAAAACACATGATTTTAAAAGTTATGTTGCATCACATGTGATTATATTATTTCATCCTACCAATTCACTGAGGGATACACCTTCATTTTTTTTTTGATGAGGCAATTGGGGTTAAGTGACTTGCCCAGGGTCACACAGCTAGTAAGTATCAAGTGTCTGTGGCCAGATTTGAACTCAGGTGCTCCTGAATCCAGGGCTGGTGCTCTATCCACTGCGCCACCTAGCTGCCCCTTACACCTTCATTTTTAAAGATCAGATGAAAAATTGGGTTTAAATTACAAAAATGCTTTATAAAGACAGCTTTTTAAGTGACAAACATCTTGTTTTGTGAAATATACATCATATCAAACACACACAAAAAGGCACGTAATATATGACAGGCATTATGCTAATTTCTGGAATTCAAATATAAGAAGGAAAAGTCCCTATACTCAAGGAACGGACATTCTAATGAAAGAAAACAACATATTAAAAGAAGCTGAAAGGGGGGAACTTGAGAGAGGAGATAACTGGAACAGAGGCAAGTAGAGATAGACCAGAATGCAGCCTGGAGAAGGATGAAACTTGGGTGAACTGAAGGCTCTCCTTCTGGGAGGAACCATCCAATCAGAGAGAGAGGATACAGGGTGAAAGGATGTTTCCAATGAGTGAATTACAGGGTTAAAATGAGACTTAAAGATGAAAAGCTAGGACCTGGTAGAGGAGGTCCAGAATATAATCTGAGAGGAACCACACAGAGTCAGGCAGAGATGGAGATGATTCTGGCACAACCTACATGATGACCATGCAAGGAAAACTTCATTTCAAACTTGCATCAGTTAGTAACAGTGGTCCTGGGAAAATTGACTTTGTAAGACTGGTGAATTTCAGAAGCAGCAGCCATCTTGGTCATTGAAGTCCGTTTTGTGTTCCAGACTAACAGAGGTCATATTAAATTTAATATTTAATTAATTAATACAATAGTAATTTAATTAATGTAATTTAATTGATTTTAATTAATTTAAATGAATAAATATTCATTTAATTAATAAAACAGCTGACAGAGGAATTTAGAGGTATGAGATGGTTATTACATTCAGGCTCAGTGAGACACTATAATGTTGGATGTAACATTGAGAGGTACTTATAAGATTATATGTGATTGGCATAGAAGTCTGGTACAAGTATATGAAAACATAGCTGTAGTACTGTGTGGCCAGCACAGCAGATATAAAGGACAGAAAAGTCAAGTTGAAATTCTTCCATAAGAAGAAGAATCATCAATACACTGACCTTTCAGACAAAAGTAACTAAAATCTTAAGAAGCCCTTCCTTCTGGAAAACTCATTAGAGACCTTATTTGGAATTTGCTGCTATTTCTGCTCTTGTACCTTCAGACATTGTTTCAGATTCAGAACTGGTAGTACAGCATGAGCAGGACTTATAGGCTGCTCAGACTACTGTACTCCATGGTGCTGCTGCTGACTTATAAGGCAATAAAGCTAGAGCCCAACCTCAAAGGTCTAGTTCATAGGTAACTGTCCATTTATGTCAGTGATGAGGCACATTTGCCACTTGATTATGTAACTGAGTGAGACTGCTTCATTTTCCAGATACTGAAGGAATGAACAGATTAAACATCTATCTATCTATCACCTATCTATATTTTTACAATTTTAATTTTATGGTTAAGTTTAAATATCTATCTATATCTATAAGATTCATACTTTCCACCTGTGTATTTAACTCCTTTGGACTAATATAATATCTCCCTTGCATTTCAAATATGAGCGCTTCAGTCTCATTACAATATTTGGTGGTAAATTTAATTTGTTATTGTCAATCCCATTTTTAAAAACTTGGATGATGATAAAGCTGTGCTTCAAACATCAGAAAGGAAAAAAAGAAGTTACTGTTTGGTTTTCTTTCTTGCTTACACTGTCATTGAGGTTGTGTACAAGAGTGAAAGACACCAACTAAATTTCCTCAGCCTTCCCTCTCCCCCAGACAAAATGGAATGTAATGGGAAGCTGATTCAAACTTTGAAATGTAATCTCTGTTTTCTATGAATCTACGCTGAACCTATCTTCACAAATTCCAAACCCACAACTCCTTCCTTTAGCCCTCTATCGCTGGACAATGAAAGTGATTCAAAGTAAGATAAAAGGGGAGTCAGACTAAGTAATTTTCTTACATTTTTGCTATTGGAGAGAATAGGGTTTGGGTTATTTCACTATTATATGACTTGTTTAAGGTCACCTATCAATGTTATTTTTAAAAAATAACAACAATAAATTTCCATTTCAAGAAGACCAATATAATAAATTGTTTTTAAAGCTGCCCGGTTTTTCTTTCCTTCCTTGTAAGTTTTTGTTGTTGTTGTTGTTGTTCTCTGCTGTCCACTTTTTAACTTGATTTTCCTCCTCCCCTCCCCCACAAAGGTTACAATTAAGTGCAGATATACATATGTAAATATATATACATAGATATCTGCAAACATACATATACATACACATATGTGTATGAGTATACACATAAAAGTAACAGCATGCTATGCTTATTTCTACTTCTTATCTGTTTCTCTGAAAGTAGATAGCATCTTCCTTCATAAGTCCAAGTCTTTCCATGTTTTTTCTAAATGAACCAATTCATCATTTCCTGCACCCAATCACATCCTATCTGAGAGATTGTCTATGAAAGTCCTGCCCCCATCCAATTTCTTGCATTCCTTCTATTCTTGGCTGCATAAGTTTTATTTATACAAGAAAATTTTAATTTAAAATAATGGAAATTATCCATTTTATATTTCAACAATTCTCTTGCCTTATAATATAATTTAAGGTCTGATACTGCTGAATCTGCTTCCTTTATATATTTTCCCCTGGTTTCTTTGAATTTACTGATTTTTTGTTCTTCCATATGAACTTCATTATTATTTTTTCTTACTTAGCAAATAAACAAACAAATAAGCAAACAAATAAATAAGTTACATAACCCATTAAAAAGTAAAGAATCAATAGTTGATAAATAAAGTCAGTTGGTTGAGATTGAAAGGGTTCTCTAATGCATAGTGGGACTCAGAGTAGAGATTAGCGATTTTCCTATTTTAATCATTTTTTAGCTTATTCCAGGTCACACTGAAATGGAAGGAGAAACAAGAGCCTAACATAACTTAGAGACCAGTTTAAGAGAGTTCATCTCATAAGATCATTGATTCTTTTCCAATAGGCTTGTTGGCCTATAACTATAGAGTTACAGGTAAACACTACTTTCTTTCAGGCCTCCTGAGGCCTGAAGATTGTCTTACCTTACTCCAGATACCCCACCACTGGCTGAACCACAGATATAACTTGCCTCTTGCAGGGATCCTCTTGTATCCTTGGCTATCTGCTCCCTCTTCCATTGACCCCCATATTCAACCCCTACATATGTCATGTTAGACTGTATTCCTTTCCTTAAATTGCACTGAATAAAGGCCTGTTGCACCATCATTCATTGGCAATTATGCTTCTGTGGAAACATCTTAAGTCTACAAAAGCAGCTGCAACAAACTGGGACAAACTTTGAGTTTATTTAGTGAATATACTGAATCACCAACAACTGGTTGTTATAAACTGTTCACCCTCAATGATAATATATGAAGCAGAAAATACACAAGAAGGTTTTGAAGAACAGCTTCAACATAGTGAGGTGAGGCTTAAAAATGAGAGAATGGCCATTTCAAAAAAGTGACTCTTTCCTTCCCAATTAGGTTTCCTCAAACATGATATAACAAATGATTATTAGTGTATAGTTATAGGCAAAACATTTTATACTGCTCTTTAATTGATGCCAGATTTGGTAGGGCAGGCTTCTTTGGTGATTTTCTCCATAGTTCTATAATCCTGAATAAATTTGCTTCTCATGGTAGCTGAGTCAATTATATACCATTTCTTTTTTTTTCTTTTTTTTTTTTAGTGAGGCAATTGGGGTTAAGTGACTTGCCCAGGGTCACACAGCTAGTAAGTGTCAAGTGTCTGAGGCCAGATTTGAATCCAGGTACTCCTGACTCCAGGGCCAGTGCTCTATCCACTGTACCACCTAGCTGCCCCTATACCATTTCTACTGAAGCTTTAATATTCCTGGCTTAATTTTCACTAAAAAGAAATCTACATCAACAAAAAATAAGATGATGAGAAGGCAAAATGTCTTTGTCAGTCTGTCTCACATCATTATGATGGGTAAATATATGTATACTAAAAAGCTGAATAGTGGAATCTCTTCTATTGCATAACTCTATGTAACTCTAGTCCTGCACTTTTTGACTGAAGTATTTATTTTCTTTGTGAGACTTGATTTAGATATCAAATTATCACTAAGTCAACAGAATTTGTGGATTAGAAGGGATCATCAGGGGCCATATTCCACTATAACATACTTGACAAGTGGTCATGCAACTTCTGCTTAAAGGCCTTTCAGGAGGGAGAACCCACCACCACATGGGACCACCTATTCCACTTTTAGGTAGCTGTAATTGTTGGGAAGTTTTTCCTGATATCAAGCCTGAATTTGTAACTTCTACTCATTTCTTCTGTTTCTGCTCTCTGAATTTGTTATTGTTCAGTCATTTCTGACTCTTCATCACTAGTATCAATCCTTAGAATCAATGAACCTCACAGTTAAGAGTTAGAAGAGAGTCTAGAGACCATTGACAATGAATCTAACTGACTCATTTTATAGATGAAGAAAGTGAAACCTAGTGAGGAGAAGTTACTTTTCTATTATAACAAAATCAGTGAAGGAATTGGGGGAGGGAGATTCAAATTCATATATACTGAGTCCAAAGACAGTGATTTTTCCACTATTCAGTTGAAAATGACTTCAGAATATTTGGTATTATGTGACCAGCAATATGGTAAATGAGTCCCTTTGCTACCAATAATTCTCCAATATCACTATACCGTCTCCTCCTAAGAAAATATGTGCCAGATATAAAGTGTTGTTGTTCAGTTATGTCTGACATTTTGTGATTTCATTTGGGGTTTTCTCGACAAAGACATTGGAATGGTTTGTTATTTACTTCTCTGGCTCATTTTATACATGAGGACACCGAAGCAAAGAGAGTCACCTAGAAAGTGTGTGAGGGCAGATTTGAAATCATGAAGTTCAGTTTTCTTGATTCCAAGTCCAATGCTCTGCCCTCTGCACTACCTTGATGTAAAGTAATGACAAATATATGAGAGAAAAGACTATATTTGGACTCTTCTCAGAGCCCTAAAGGCAGAGAGTGAGTCTGGTTTCAGGCCAACAGCTTTGTGGGCCCACTCCCCTCCTGGACCTTAAGCCCAAGGAGGACCTGAAGAAGGGCCTGGGTTTTATGGAAGTCAGGTTGGGCTGGGAGTTCACCTTCAGGCACCCGAGGTGATTCCCACATGACTGGGAGCTCAAGCCCTGACTTGAGTTTTGTTTTGAAAGGTTATGTTTACACAAGCACTGTTTAGTGGGAAATGGGGACATTTTTACTCCAGCATAAGGTTGGGGCCTAAGGCCACAATCTGATTGGTGGGTAAATGGAGCAATCTGATCGGTCAAACCCCAAGACAGGTTTTCTTTCTTGAAGAGTTATGTATGTTAACAGTATCGTTCTGAGGGAGAGCCAACACTCTTGCCCAGAATAGGTTAAGGCCTGGTATTGTAGTTTGTAAAATCTGATTGGTTAACTGGTACCACCTGATAGATTCTTAGGCTGTTACTATTATTCTGTATAAATAGCAACTGTAATACCTGAAATGTAAATGAGGGGTATCAAAAGGCCTTAATGTGATTGGTCATAGGGGACCCCTTGAGGGGTATAAATAGAGGTGAGGGACCTCACTTCAGTGCACTTTCCAGCACATTCAGAAGAGTACCCATCTTCGCAAAGATGAATAAAGCCTTCACTCACCAACTGCTGCCTGCTTGGGATTTTTGAACAGCGACCTGCTAGCAACACTAGGGCTGCCAACACTTGAGCTGCTGACACTAGAGCTGTGCAACACAAAGAGTGGTTAGTTGTGTTTCTAACACATAGAAGACAGAGTTCTGAACAAGGTAAAATCCTTTATAAATTAAGGAGGGAGAACCTTAATATTTATGACACTCAGTGACTTAAACTACTAGCCTTCACCTGTCCTCAGGCAGGGCACAAGCAGAATAAGAAATTCCAGAATGATTCAAAAGTGAAAACGTTCCACAAATAGAGAAATTAGCAATGAATATAAGATAAAAATTGGAACTCTCAGAATTTTCAAAATAATTAGAAGATATAATGGAAGTTATTTCTATAGAAATGAAAGGGATACTGAGAGATAGAAAACAGGTAATAACATTGAAAGACCACATGATTTTTATACAAGATAAAACCATTTATCTAGAAGAGGTAATTTAAAGATCATCGGTCACTCAACAGAATAGACAAATCAATAAACTTAAGGACATCAAAGTAGGAAATAACATAGGAAAACTATCTGGAACTTCTGAATATAGAAAACAAAGTATCAATCAAGGTAACCTACAGATTACTGCAAGAAAGAAAAAAAAAAGATCTCCCAACTCAAATTCCAAGACATGTACTAGTTAAGTTTAACATTTTCATTGATCAAAAACAAATTTTGTAAGTAGCCAAGAGAGACATTCAAATATTAAGTCATGAAAATTTGAATGATATAAGATTATTCCACAGCATTATATTCTGAAAAACAAAGAAGTTAAAACTTCAACCCCAAATGCCATGACTTGAAAATGTAAGGTTAAAACATCAATAAAAAAAAAAACTGAGCATACAGCAAAAGAAAGTCTTTTGAAGCATTCAAGAAGAAACCAAAATAAAAAGAGAGGTGAACAGAATATTTGACTTACAAGCACACCAAACAATAGAAACACAATAAAACTAAATGCAATGATCAAGAAAAGAATAAAAATAATGACTATATAATGAAATCAATTTCCTCAGGCTTAGAGTTATTTTCTTAAGAGAATGATTGACTTGTGAAGTAAATGAAAGAAAAAGGATAAATAAGGATACAAAAATAAAAAGGATACATGGAAAGGAAGATTTGTTCAGAGCATAAACAATCAAGGGAAGCAAAGGTGGAAGAACAGAAATAAAGGAACCAGAACTAACTAATATATTAATCCTATACCCTTTACTGGTGAATAAAATATATTCTCAGCTCCAAGCTATGTAACAATGCATTGAAAATCTATACAGGTCAATAGTAAGAAGTAACATCATTTCTGATCCCACAGTTGATGAAATGAGTTAAAACTCAAAACAATTTATATCTGGAGAGAGAAAAGCTAAAGAACCTGAAGGTATTAAAAGTCATACAACAAAGACTTCAAAAGTACTACCTATTTTTAAAAAATAGATGGCTAAAATAATGCTGATGTCTCAAATTATGTTCAAGAGGAGATGGGCATACTTTGAATTTTTTGAAATGCATTTCAAGTTTGATGGCAAAACTACAACTAATAAAACAACTATTAAAAAAAGTAATTCATAAAAAGTGGCATCTGTTATAAACATCATGAGTGAACACATTCTCCCACAATATTTAGCAGAGTATAAAAATTATTTTAGTATCAAGGCATAACAATATATGCTGCAGCTATTATCATGATGGTAAGGACAATAGGAACAGAGCATGGAGTACTCATGGTGGAAAAGCTTGAGAAAATTATTAAAGCCCTTTGGAAAAATACTGGATAACATCAGCATCTAGCTGGTATTCAGTAGAACATTTGAACTTATCATTCATTTAAAAACAAAAATAGGGACAGCTAGGTGGCACAGTGGATAGAGCACTGGCCCTGGAGTCAGGAGTACCTGAATTCAAATCCGGCCTCAGACACTTAACACTTACTAGCTGTGTGACCCTGGGCAAGTCACTTAAACCTAATTGCCTCACTAAAACAAAACAAACAAAACAAAAAAACATTCAGAATGGAAGCTGAATAAGAAAACTATAAACAATTTTTGATACTTTATATCAACAGCTGAAAGTGAAAGTCAAAAAGTTGAGAATATACAAGTGGTCAAAACCATGTGAAGAACAAAATTGACAATTTAACATCAATCAAAAACTATGCTACATAGCCTTGAAAACCAATACACACACATATATGTGTGTGTATATGTGTATATGTGTGTATGTACACATATATGTATACATGCACACACTCATATATATGTATGTGTGTATATATATGCACAAAGAGTGAGAGACAGAGAGAGGAGATCTCAAAGATGAAAGTGGAGGAAAATTTATAATTATATACATAGTTGAACAAAGTCCAATAAAATAAAAAGTAAGTTAGGTCTGACACAAAACAAAAAGTTTATAAAATCGATATAATAAAATTCTTGTAAAATTGGAGTAAACATAAAACATGTAACATCAATATAATAGCTAGCATAACAGTTAAATCAATGCAGATGACTGAAACTAACTTCTTTGCAAAATTGGGAAGCAGTGGATCCAGATAATCACCATAATTATTGACTCAAATGTTTCACAGCAGTGCATAAATATCCACCAAAGAACTTGACCAGATTCCTTGCTGGCACAAACCCAGTCCCATTTTTCTTAATAGAAGGCATTTCATACTCCTACTAGTCTATGAGAATATCAGTGAGCCCTACAAATCTAGACCAATTATATATTTATGTACTACATGCAAAGCATTTTTTGCTTTTACTGCTCAAAAACGTCAATAAACACTTACAAGAAAACCATATATTGATTGAAGAGTAAAAGAATGCATCAAAAAGTCCCAGAGTTAAAAAGAAAAACTCATTAGTAATTTGGTGATTATTGAACAAATCACCCAAAAGCACTATAATATTTACAATACACTTAATGATCACCACAAAGTCTTTAACTCAGTTCTGCATTTTTGACTTAATAATGTGCTACAAATATATGAAAATAGATTCAAGCACAGTGAGAACAATAGAGTATTTGATGTCCATCTGGAAAACTATTCTTCCATCTACAAAGCAATGTCAAGAATGGTTGATAGAAAATACAGCATATTTCAGGGATACATTTTAAATCCACCATAGTTCTATCTAGCCATAAACCCAATATCATACCTCCTAAATATAACTGAATATGACCTTCAAATCAAAGGAATAATCATACCAAAACACTGTATTGTTCATTGACTTGTTGTATAATAATGATTGGCTATTATTCCATTGGAGAAACACATGACACAACTATTTTAAATTATGGAAACTATCTCCAAAGACATCAGAATGCAATTTTGACTCAAAAAGTATAAAATACTGAACATACACCAAGAAAGAATTGAAACTAAAGGCCTTGAATTTGAAACTGGAGGTCAAAGTTAACCAATCTATGAAGACAATGCTTGCAAATGCCAACATTTCCCAATTGATAAATGGTCAAAAGATATGAACAGGAAATTTTTTGATGAAGAAATCAAAACAATTTATAGTCATATGAAAAAATGCTCTAAATCATTATTGATTAAGGAAATTCTAGTTAAAACAACCTTAAGATATCATTTTACACCTATCAGGTTGGCTAAAATGATTGAAGGAGAAAGCAAAAAATTTTGGAGGGAATGAGGAAAACATTCACTGTTGGTGGAACTGTGAATGGATCTAATCATTTTGGGGAGCAATATGGAATTATGTGCATGTGCAAAGAGTTATTAAATTGCCTATTCCATTTGGTAGAAACTCCATAAGATCACAGGAGGTTGTGAAACTTTGGCATTATATACCAAGAAAGACACAATTAGGTGGGTAGAATTATATGCCAGAATCTTGTTGCCTTTTATAAATTTGTTGTTACTTCCTTCCCTTCCCTTCCCTTCCCTTCCCTTCCCTTCCCTTCCCTTCCCTTCCCTTCCCTTCCCTTCCCTTCCCTTCCCTTCCCTTCCCTTCCCTTCCCTTCCCTTCCCTTCCCTTCCCTTCCCTTCCCTTCCCTTCCCTTCCCTTCCCTTCCCTTCCCTTCCCTTCCCTTCCCTTCCCTTCCCTTCCCTTCCCTTTCCTTTCTTTTCTTTTCTTTTCTCTGGAAATTGGGGTTAAGTGACTTGCCCAGGGTCACACAACTTGTAAGTGTTAAGTGTCTGAAGCCAAATTTGAACTCAGGTCCTCCTGAATCCAGGGCTGATGCTTTATCCACTGCACTAGCTAGCTGCACCCCCCCCCCCAAAGTTGTTCTTAAAACAATATTGCTGTTCCTGTATTCAATATTCTCTTGGTTCTGCTCATTTCACTCCATTATTTCATGCAAGTCTTTCCATATTTTTTCTAAAATCAGCAAGCTCATCATTTCTTACAGTACAGTAGTGCTCCATCACAATCAAATGCCATAACTTTTTCATCCAGTCCCCAACTGATTGGCATCCCCATAATTTCTGGTTCTTCCCTACCACAAAGAGAGCTGCTATAAATATTTTAGAACATAAAGGTTCTTTTCCTTTTTCCCTAAATCATCTTGGGGAAAAAACTAGTAGTGCTGTTTCTGGGTTAAATGGAATAGGCAATTTAATAACTCTTTGCACATGCACATAATTCCAGATTCCTCCCCAAAATGATTAGATCAATTCACAGTTCCACCAACAGTGAATTTTCCTCATTTCCTCTGAAATTTATTGCTTTCTCCTTCAATCATTTTAGCCAAACTGATAGGTGTAAGATGATATCTTAAGGGTTTTTAAATAGAATTTCCTTAATCAATAATGATTTTGAACATTTTTTTCATATGACTAAAAATTGTTTTGATTTCTTCATCAAAAAATTTCCTGTTCATATCTTTTGGCCATTTATCAATTGGGAAATGACTCATATTCTTTTTTACATTTAATTGTTATTTTATTTTTTAATTACATGCAAAAAAATATTTTTCACATTATTTTTAAAGTTTTGAGTTTCAAATTCTCTCTCCCTCCCTCCCTCCCCTCCCACTTCCTTGATAAAGCAAGTAATTTTATATGTTATGACTCACATTCTTATAGATTTGACAAAATTCTTTATAGAATTGAAGTATAAAACTTTTTTCTGAGAAACCGCCTATAATCTTTCCCCAAATTTTCTGCTTTCCTTTTGATCTTGACTATATTTGCTTGATAAACTTTTTAATTTCATATAATCAAAATTATCCATTTTGCGTCTCACACTGCTCTCTATCTCTTATTTATTCATAAATTATTCACCTATCTATAAGTCTGATAGGTAATAGGTTCCATGTTCTCCAAATTTTCTTGTAATATCTTTCTTTCTATGTAGGTCATGTATTCATTTTGACCTTATCTTGGTAAATTGTGTAAGCTATTGTTCATTTCCCAATTTCTGCCAGACTACTTTCCAGCTTTCCCAACAATTTTTACCAAATAATTGTTAAAGGCTAAAATTCTAGCTAGTCTGTCTAAAATATCCAATGAGTGGTCGCCAATAAATTATAAGCTTTAGCAAGAGTTAGACTTTTAAGCATTTATTAAGGAGAATAAGAATTTTATAAAGAGAGAGAGAAAGGCCTAGATTTCTATCTATTAAAGGGAGAGCGCGTTTCTAGCTCCACTCTCCACCAGAGTCTCAGGAAAGAGCTCCAGAGTGAGCGCCAGTCTCTTCCTTCCTCCTCCCACTAGCCGCGTCACTTCCTGACGCCAAAGAAAAGACTCCTGGTCTTGCCCTCAAAGACCTTCACTTCATGGGTGGAACTCTTCTACAGTAAGTCTCCAGCAGGTGGTGTTATTCCAATTGTTACATAATGAATTCTTGTCCCCAAATGTAAGTCATTACACTTGTCAAACACGTTTAATATAGTCATTTGCTGCTATAAAGTGTATGTCTACTCTGTTTCAATGATCAACCTTTCTGCTTCTTAGCCATTATCATATGGGTTTGATAATTAAAACCATATAATTGTGGGAATTTATTTTGATTTGGGGACCCTGCCTTTGGGCTGAGATTAAAAAGCCTTAGGCCCTCACGGTTTTTTCTGTGTAAAAGGGGCTGGTGCCCCTCCTCCTACACTTCAGCTGAGCCAAAAAGCCCCATGGGCTTTACGGGACACCAGGTCAGGGGGAAAAGCCCCAGCTCCCTCTGCCCTGAGGGAATGTACCCCAGAGATCCCGGGCTCCTCTAGAACGGCCTCTGGCGTAGCCTGTGCAGAGGTCCCTGGGCACACAGCAGGGGGCATGGGCACCTGGAGCCCTGGGTGTGGTACACATGGAACCCAGACACAGTGCTAGTGTGGCCAGTGGAGTAGCTTGGTGTGTGAGGGGGCACAGGGAGCCCGAGGTTTGAGGGGGGAGAAGGAACATATATTCAGGGGAGAAGACAGTGAAAGAGAAGGTTGGAAGATTAAGAAGACAGTAAGGGAAGAACGGACAGAAACGGGGCTGCTACAAGGACACTAAGAAAGCAAGAAAGGAGGGAGAAAAAGCTAAGAGCGAGGAAGGAGGACATAATAGTAAGAGCCTTTTCAGGGGGGTTGGCAAGAATAAGGAGAAGGGGGGCTTTTCAGTGAGGGGAATGCTAGAAGGAGGTCCATTGGTATGCAGGAGGAGGCTAAAAATGTTCCAGACATTGCAGGTGGAAAGAGACACGCCAGAAAGTAGTCAGGTTGTACATTTTATTTCCCTGTATTCTTAATTTTAAATTGTATCTCTTAAATAAACCCTCTGCTGTTAAAATGGAAGAGGCTTCTTAATCTTTTGCTTATCAAATTGGGAGCAGAGCAGGGTGGAGAAATTTTTAAAAGGCTCTAACAGATTGGCTTAGGAAATTAATAGCAGTCAGATAGCCAGCCAGTCAAAAGTCCCCAGATTAGTCATCCACAGATTAGGCCCCCAGCTAGATCAGATTTTTTAAGTATATCATTACATTGTCTGCAAAATAGCTTTATCACCTCATTTCCTATTCTGATTCCTTCAATTTAGTTTTCTTCTCTTATTGCTATTATTAGGATTTCTAATACAAGACTGAATAATATTGGTGACAGTGGCTATCGTTGTTTCATATGATCTATGTGAGTTTAAAAATAGCTATTGTGTCAACACACCAAATATTATTAATCTCCAAACTACATATGTTAAAGAGTTTTTTAAAAAACATAGAGCCCAAGTAGAAGAAATTAAAATAATACATCTTCCCTACAGTATTGTCTGCTACTGGAATTTTCTTGGTGATACTTTCCAGGAGCTGAGAAATAGATGAACTGAAATACTAATACTCCTATTCAATTATAAAGAACAGTAATTTTATCTACCTATGCAATAGTCTAAAGAAGATTAAATATAAGTGAATAGTAGGATACATCCTCAGGATGTTGCTATCTGAACATTATCAATGTTCAGATAGCAACAAAAGATAATGATAATAACAAAAACCTTCGCCCATGCATTGATAGGGGAGTAGGGCAATAAGAGAGTATGGGAATGGGCAGCCAGGTGGTGCAGTGGATCAAGCACTGGCCCTGGATTCAGGAGGACCTGAGTTCAAATCCGCCTCAGACACTTGACACTTACTACCTGTGTGACTTTGGGCAAGTCACTTAACCCTCATTGCCCTGCAAAAAGACACACATAAAAAGAAGAGAGTATGGAAATGCCCACCAGGGATGTACAGAGAGAATTTTGTGTTCATTGAGACAACTAGAATAGTTGTGAAGCACTAACAGAAACCTCTGAAATGCTGGTGAATTGCACTTCAGTAATACCATTGATTGTGTCAACACTCAATTGTTCCTAATAGCCAAAGGAAAAAATGAAACAGTATTAAAAGGTTGACCTACCTAAAATGGTCATGATGATCAATTTGACACAGAGGACAGCAGAGTAAGTCAAGTTACTTCAAGGTCAGTAACCATAGGAAGGAAGAGGGAGGAGAAAAATAAAACCTTACATTTATTGTGCTATGTACTTTTAAAATGTTATCTCATTTGATCCTTACAGCAACCCTGGGTGGTAAGTACTATTACTATTGTGACATTTACATATTTTACAGCTGAGAAAACACAGCCAGGCAGAAATTAAGTTATTTGCTCAGGGTCACAAAGCTAGAAAGTATCTGAGGCCAGATTTGAAATCAGTACTTCCAGACTCCAAGTCCAGTGAATACACTCACTAGATACTCATTCAGATACTTGCCCTGGAAACATGTCGTTGCAGGTGGCATTGACCAATCTGGTAGGCAAACCTTGAAATGGGCTGATGATTTCAATGCTTTAATCATGTAAGAACTATATTTACCAAAATTGGAAAGAGAGCTTACAATTTTGATTTTGTTTGTGTTTTTGGAGGGCTTGTTGAATGTTGTAAAGTTTATAACAACAAAAAAATTAAATAAGTTTTTCTTTATACAACTCTAAAATCTGCCCCTTTATAAGTTCCTTATTTGCTCTCATTCCTTCTGTCTGCTTGGGGCCAGGAAAAATTCAATCCATTCTGCAAACATTATTTCATGCTTTCCATGTGAAAAGCACTGTAAACTAAGAAGGAAATATGAAGGATGAAGCATTCCTACCCTCCTGATCTAAATCCCACATGATATCTCTTTAAATGCTTCAAAAAGGCAACCATGTTTTTCTTGAATCTTCTCTTCCCCAGGTTCACCATCCTCAGTTCCTTCAGCTAATCTTTATATAGTGTGCTTATTCACCTTGGGTGTACACCTTCACCCAACTTTCATGTGTGGCCTTGAGAAACCGTAGCATGGTTAGGGGTCACATCCCAGTAAACCGTCTCAGCAGATGGGGTAAAACAAGGTGAGGGTAACTGACAGACCTCAAACTTGTCAGTGAGTTAGGGGGATGTCTAGCCCAAGCATGTGAAGACCTCTCCTGGTAGAATGGGCAAATGGGAACAATTTGTTCCAAGGGCCATGAAAGCAGTGGAAGCAGGTGCTGTGGAGCACTTAGAGCTTGGTCAGATATGGAAGATGCCAAGATCATCCACTGAAGCCCAAGCCATCACCAATCATCCTTACTGTTGTTATCCTACTGGACCTCCAGAACTCTGGAAGAGGGAGTGAGACTGCAAACTTTTTGCAACTCTGCCTTACTAAAACCCAAATCACTGCAAGTCAAGATAACACCCCATGATGTCATTGATCCTCTTCAAAAAGGAAGGACAAGCAACAATATATAGTATGGTTTCCAATCTTCTTGCCATCCTGCTCAGATTTCTGTGGACCTATAACGTTTTGGGTTTTTTTGGTTTTTGTGGGGTTTTTTGGCAGGTCAATGAGGGTTAAGTGATTTGCCCAGGGTCACACAGCTAGTAAGTGTCACATGGCTGAGGCTGGATTTGAACTTAGATCCTCCTGAATCCAGGGCCGGTGCTTCTTCCAGTGTGCCACCTAGCTGCCCCCAACCTATAACATTTCTATCCATTTCTTTCCTAAATTTTCTCTCATAGAATTGATCAATATTCCAGATGAGGCCTATGCAAAGCAGTATAGTGGGGTCATAATCCCACTTGTTCTTCATACTATGACTCTGTTAAATGTGGCCTAAAACACATTCCTTTTAATACTTGCCATGTTACATTATAGACTTATATTAAGTATATAGTCCACAAGAACCCTTGTAATCAAATATTACCACATGGATTCCAAGAGGGAACCAGGTCAAATGGTATCATTCACACAGTATTAATCAGATTTATCATCCCTATCTATTGATGATTCTTTAATAAAATCTTTCTCCAATGACTTGGCCTTGGGTTCACCAAAGCTACCTCAGTGGTGTAGAAGCTTTGGAAGGTTCAACATATAAAGAATGGCTTTGAGTATGGACCTGGCAACAGATTTTTTAATACTAATGGGAAGACCAACCTAGCTTATTATAGAGAATCTTGCGACCAAAAGATTGGTCACCAGACAGACAAGATGTTCCTTCCTGCCATGAAAACCAAAGCAAGCCAAAGAGGAATTAGAATCTTTATCAGTCAAGGGAAGATTCACTCCAATAATATCACATTGAATTATTTGAAAAACAAAACTATAGGGGCAGTTAGGTAGCACAGTGGATAAAGCACCAGCCCTGGATTCAGGAGGACCTGAATTCAAATCTGGTCTCAGACACTTGACATTTACTAGCTGTGTGACCCTGGACAAGTCACTTAACCCTCATTGCCCTGCAAAATAAACAAATGAAAAAAAAAACCAACAATAATGAAAAAGCAAACAAAAAAATGTTTACCACCAGTGATAGATAGGACTAAATAAGAAAATACAGGTAGAAATGTTGGATAACTGCAGAGGTTCCAATGTCAGTAGGTGAAAATATTATGGAAGAAACTGCTATGTGCATAAAGAAGTAATCTAACTTAAGTGCCTGAAATCTGCTTCAATGACTAAGATGTAGTATTAGTAACTTTTCCATAGGAAAGGTGATATTTCAACTGGTAATTTCCATTGCAAATAAAAAACTACAGCTGGAAAAATATACATATTGGAATTCATAAAATTCCCATGAAAACAAGAGAGGAAGTCTTCTCCAGGTTTAAAGAGAATGTGGAAAACACATTAGATATTGTCATTCTGAAGTCTGATATCTTTGTTCTATTATTAATGTGGAAAAGTTACTTAATAGGTAAAAAAAAGTATATACGAACATTTTTAACTTTTAAAATACTTTCTTTTGATACACAAGAGCAAAAGTTAAAATTTTTAAAATGCTACCATTAATAGTTACCAAGCATTTTTCTGGTCCACATTCTTAACAATTATGAGACCAAAAACCATGGTTTTAAAAAAAAGAAATTACATTAGATAATGTAACCTTTGGCATTAATAACCCATTGGAGCAAAAACTGAAGATAGGCGTTACCTTATGCTAAAGCTCAGACAAGATTTATTCTTATGTGCTATAGGATGGTGGCTGTGTTGGGAAAGAATCTTATCATTTATTTGACTTGTCCTTCAAGCCACCTAGAATCTCACAGGAGGTGCTGTTGGGAAATACACTTCTTTTAAACATGTATAAACCATCATGAGCTCCCTGGAGGAAGAGGGCACCACAAGGGGAAGTCTAGCAGCTTTCGAACATCTGGATGTTGCCCAATAGCCCTGTTCATGAATATCCCCTGAATGAGAAAACAAACAAAAAAAGGAAACCACACACCTTGGAAGATCTCTTTGATTTACTAAATTTTGTAGAGGCACAGTGAGCAAAATGCCTCCTTGACCAAAAGTTCTCAGTGAAATAAAGTCCTGCTTTGAGGTCTCCATCATGTTTTCCTCTGTTAAAAACAATTCATCTGTATTCCTTGAAAATTGTCCTTCAAGTAAGAGCTTAAATGGTTTTGTTTTTTGGGTTTTTTGCAGCTGACTCTGCATTAAAAGTAAAACTATTTTTGCCTTTTCTGTTTAATACCTCTCAGTTTGTTTTAAGTTGGTGATTTCCACCTTACTTTGAAAAATAGTAAGATATAAGACAGAGATGGTGCAGTTCATAGATTAGAAGTCAGAAAGACCAAAATTAAAATATAGTTTTATTTACTAGCTGTGTAATCCTGATCAAGTCATTTAACCTTTCCTAGCCTCAGTTTCCTCCTCTATAAAATGAGGATCAAAATAACATCTATCTCATAGTGTTGTCATGAGAATGAAATGAAGTAACAAAGGTACTTTGTAAAATGTTAATTATTATATAAAGAGAAAAGTACATATTTCTCAACATGTAATTTGATGTAGCCCAACAGTGTATTTTTTTTACTTAAGGAAAAATATTTTTTAAAATAAAAAATATTGATAAAAGGATGTTTTAAAAATTAAGAGAGAAAGGAAGAGGGAGAGGGAGAGGGAGAGGGAGACATAGAGGGAGAGGGAGAGAAAATGAATTACACCAAGATCATAGATACATTTAGAGTGGAAAAGAACCTTAAAAATCAAGCAGCCTGAAATTAGATATTTGCAAGCTTAAGAAAGGATGTTTCGGGGCAGCTAGGTGGTGCAGTGGATAAAGCGCTGGCCCTGGATTCAGGAGTACCTGAGTTCAAATCCGGCCTCAGACACTTGGCACTTACTAGCTGTGTGATCCTGGGCAAGTCACTTAACCCCCATTGCCCTGCAAAAAAAAAAAAAAAAAGAAAGGATGTTTCATAAGGTTACCCCCTTCATTTGGGGGTTCAATTGTTCACTCATTAATATCTTTGCCAGGATTCTCAGTTCTTTGGGGAAAAAAAAGAACAAAACCACTCATTTAAAAGGAAATTCTATGTCTACATTGGGTAAGTGCATATGGTGAGGGGGCAAAAAGGAAATGAAAAAAGGGGGAAATATGAGCTCCACTTAAGCAAAGGTTGCTAGGCATAGTGGATAGAGAGATAATTCCAGTCAGGATGACGTGCATTCAAATCCATCTCTGACACCTACTACCTGTATGATGGTGGACTAGTCCCTTAACTACTCAGCATTATAGACATCCTCAATACCAATACAATATTAGAAAGGCACTAAACTTCACCAAGGCCACATAGCCAACATGCATCAGAGGGAAGGACTTGAACTGAGACACTCTTTTTGATTAGTTCTCCCTTTTTCTATTCTATTCCCACCTCCAACCCCCAGTTCTCCATGACAATTTTTAGAGGCAAAGCAAAAGAAAATACACCAGACTTAAGCTTTGAGTTTTGACTTCAGGATTTAGAGTTAAATGAACAAGGTTAATTGCTCTCCCAAATGAGCTCCTTGAGGACAAGGATTGTTATTTTGTTTCCTTTTGTATCTCTAGCATTTAACACAGTGCCTAGCACATAGTAGGTGCTTAATAGATACTGACTGATTGACTGATCTTAGATAAATCACTTCCTGTCTCTAAGCCTTAGTATCCTTGTCTGAAAAACTCATTGAATTCAATGACCTCGGACATCCTTTCCAGCACTAAATGTCACTGGCAACATCTGGGGATATATGCAACTTCCTTATTTTCTTTCTTTCTTTTTTTTTTCCAGGACCCAAACTCTTTATTGTCAGGGTCATCCTGAAATCCCCTCCTTGTGGGCTCCCCAAAGCCCTGCAGTGTCCTGGTCCAGGATATAATACAACTTCTGTTCTCTGCCCAGCCAGTCCCAGGAAGGAAGGAAGGAAGGCAGTTAGTTGGGGACCCGGGGGTGGGAAGATAGGGAGAGATTTCCTGCTATGTGCTTTCACAGGAAGGTGACCAGGTGAGTTGTTGAGGGTACCAGGTCCTTCTGGAGAAGGGGCTGCCTGGATTTGACACTGATGGGTGACAGGTGGGTAGAAGCCTTCAGACTCATAGTTCTCCTCCACTGCCCAGCTGGGGTGATGGCACCTGGGGGTTTGGGGGTTATGGATGCTGCCTGGCTCAGGGGGCCAGGGTTTGCCCTCATACCGTCCTCCTTTGGTCAGCCTGCAGTCCCTCCTATCCCGCTGCATTTAGTGTAGAGTCAATTCATCCTGCTCTGTGTATTGGCGGTTATCCAAATCTTCAAAGTCATCCTGTGCCGGCGCTTCATCACCTTCATCCCCAGACAACAAATCTTCCAAGGGTATCCCTGCCTGGGACGCTGGGTCCTCCTGAGTGGCCTCACTTTTTTTTTGTCATTGTTCATCTTGCCATCTGTGCTAGGCCTCTGCTCCTCCGAGATCTGGTCCAGTCGCCCCAGCAGGGCCTCAATATTGTACTTGATCTGGGTAAGTTCTGTCTTGATGGTCTGCAGCTCAGTACATTTCAACTTTAACTTGCATGAACTGTTACATGTGGTGGAGCGGGTAAAGAGTCTGATCGGCAAAGTAGCTTTGATGCGACTGACGAGAGGGATGGTGGTGACCCGTGGCCACTTCACAGGAACCACCCTGGGGACTGGAGAGAGTCGGCCCCGGGGCTTGAAAAGCCCATAGGAGGCAGAAGCTGCTCTCTTGAGTCCTTTTGGTCTATTTGGGTTTAGGTTTTCTGGCCATGTTGATGTCCAGAATCTGCCCCTGAACCAGCCCGTTCTCGCCCGGCACGGCGGCATGACGTTCACTGGCATACTGGACGAAAGCATAGCCCTTGTGCACAGAGCAGCCAGCTACATGGCCATACTTGGTCAACGTGGTCTCCACGTCCGCCTTTTTCACCATAGCTGTGTTTATGTTCTCAGTGAAGACCCGAGAGTTGAGGGACTTGGGGTTATTCATGTTGGTGATGTTGCTTGTATGCACTTTCAGAGACATGGCGACAACCCAAGGAGGAAAGGTCAGGAGCAAAAAACTCAACTTTCTTGTTTTCTAAAATGTGTTTGGAGTTTGTTTGTTTTTGAGTAATTCTCTAAAATGTAGATAATAATGTTTACATTACCTATTTCCTTTTTTAAAAAAATTAATTATTTTATTCTTAATTTAAGAAATAAAAACAAGTATTTCCATAACACAGAATAGGGGGAAATGGTTAAACATGAAACTGCAAATTTATTATGTGCAATTGGCTACTCCTTTTAAATATATAAAAAAAGTTATCATGTGATATTTTTTTTTCCTTTTCCTTTTCTCCCTTCCTCCCCTTCAAAGAGATGGTTACTATTACTTACAAATGTGTGTGTGTAAAACAATTTTATACATCTATTTATCAGTTCTTTCTCTGAATGCAGATAGCCTCTTCATATGTTCTTTGTGGTCAATTTAAATATTTATAATCGTCAAAATGTCTTAGTCACTCAATGTTGTCCTTAAAAACTTTTTGTTACAGTATACAACATTCTCTTGGTTCTGCTTATTTGTCTCTTTATGATTCTGTGCAATTCTTAACATATTTTTCATAGATCATTGAGCTCATCATTTCTTATAGCACAGTAGTATTCCAGCACAATTACATACTACAACTTGTCCAGTCATTCCCCAGTTGATGAGCATCTCCATAATTTTCAATTCTCCTCAAAGAGAGCACTGTAAATATTTTTGAACATATTGTCTATTTCATAATGGTTGCTGGGATGAAAATATAGACAGTAATTTATGAACCAGTACTGTCTGTATTTTGTCTTTTCTTGTTTCCACTGTTTTTTTAGTGTATTTTGTTGTTGTTGTTATGGGGCAATAAGGGTTAAGTGACTTACCTAGGGTCACACAGCTAGTGTGGAGTCTGAAGCCAAATTTGAACTCAGGTCTTTCTGAATTCAGGGCTAGTGCTTTATCCACTGTACCATGGAGCTGCCCCTTTTTTAGTGTATTTTAAATTTTATGTTAAATTTTTTTTCCAATTACATATAAAGATATTTTTTGAGTTCCAAATTTTTCTCCCACCCTCCCTTCCCTTCCCTCACACAAAGCCAACAAGCAATCTGATATAGGTTATATATTACAATCATGTTAAACATATTTCCACATTAGTTATATTGTAAGAAAAGAATCAGAACAAAAGGAAGAAAACCACAACAAAGAATAAACAACAGTGACCAAAAAAGCAACAATAAAAGTGAAAATAGTATGCTTCAATCTGCATTCAGACTCCATAGTTCTTTTTTTCTGAATGTGGAGAGCATTTTCCATCATGAGTCTTTTGGCATTGTCTTTGATCATGGTATTGCTGAGAAGAGTTAAGTCTATCACAGGTGATCATCACACAAGTGTTGTTGATATTGTGTAAAATGTTCTTGTTTCTGTTCATGTCACTCAGCATCAATTCATGTAAGACTTTCCATATTTTTCTGATATCCATCTGTTTATCATTTCTTATAGCACAATAATATTCCATAACAATCATATACCACAGCTTGTTTAGCTAGTCCCCAATTGATAGGTATCCCCTCAATTTCCAATTTTTAGCCACCACAAAAAGAGCTGCTATGAATATTTGTGTACATGTAGGTCCTTTTCCTGTTTTTATGATCTCTTTGTGATATACACCTAGTAGTGGTATTGCTGGGTCAAAGGTATGCACAGTTTTATAGCCTTTTGGGCATGGTTCTGAATTGCTGTCCAGAATAGTTGGCTCAGTTCACAACTCCACCAACAGTGGATTAGTGTCCCCAGCTTTCCCACATCTTCTCCAATATTTATCATTTTCCTTTTTGTGTCATATTAGCCAATTGGATAGGTGTGAGGTGGTACCTCAGAGTAGTTTTCATTTGCATTTTTCTAATCAGTAGTGACTGAGAACATTTTTTCATATGGCTGTAGATAGCTTAAATTTCTTCATCTGAACACTACTTGTTCATATCCTTTGACCATTTCTCAATTGGGGAATGACTTGTATTCTTATATATTTTGTTGGGTTCTCTATATATTTTAGACATGACACCTTTATCAGAAATTCTGGCAGTAAAAATTGTTTCCTGGCTATCTGCTTTCCTTGTAATCTTGGTTGCATTGGTTTTGTTTGTGCAAAACCTTTTTAATTTAATGTAGTCAAAATTATCCATTTTGCATTTCATAATGTATTCTATCTCATCTTTGGCCATAAATTCTACCTCTCTCTATGGATCTGACAAGTAAACTATTCCTACCTTTTCTAATTTGTCTATGGTATCACCCTTTATGTCTAGATCATGTACCCATTTATTTTGACTTTACTTTTGTGTATGGTGGAAGATGTTGGTCTATGCCTAGCTTCTGCCATGCTATTTTCTAGGTTTCCCAGCAGTTTTTGTCAAATAGTAAGTTCTTATCCTGGAGGCTAGAGTCTTTGGATTTATCAAACAAGGAATTGCTATACTCGTTTACTTCTGTATTTTGTGTGCTTAACCATTCCACTGCTCCACCACTCTGTTTCTTAGCCAGTACCAAATAGTTTTGAATGTTGTTGCTTTATAATATAGTTTTAGATATGGTACAACTAGGCCACCTTCCTTTGCATTTTTTTCATTAATTGCCTTGATATTCTTGACCTTTTGTTCTTCCAGATGAATTTTGTTATTATTTTTTCTAGCTCTATGAAGTAACTTTTTGGTAGTTTAATTGGTATGGCATTGAAAAAGTAAGTTAATTTAGGCAGAATTGTCATTTTTATTATATTAGCGCAGCCTACCTACCCATGAGCAATTGTTATTTTTTCATTTGTTTAAATCTGATTTTATTTGTATGAAAAGTGTTTTGTAATTGTGTTCATATATTTCCTGGGTTTTCCTTGGCAGGTAGACTCCCAAATATTTTATATTTTCTAAAGTTATTTCAAATGGAATTCCTCTTTCTATCTCTTGCTGCTATGCTTTGTTGGTCATATATAGAAATGCTGATGATTTATATGGGTTTATTTTCTATCCCGCAACTTTGCTAAAGTTAATTGTTTCAATTAGTTTTTTTAGTTATTTCTTTAGGATTCTCTAAGTATATCTTCATATCATCTGAAAAAATGATCTTGTTGGGAATGCTTCTTACTTATCCCCTTTTGGTATATTGTCATTACTGTAATACTTTTGGATGAAATTATTGTTTTGATGATTTGTTTGACCCACTCATTCTTTAGGATGAGATTATTTCACTTTCAATTATTTTTTGGTCTATCTTTCCATGGCCCTTTATTACACATCATTTTTATTGCATAATGATCAGAAAATTATGTATTAACTATTTATGCCATTCTGCTTTTGTGAGGTTTTTATGTCTTAATACATGCTCAGTTTTTGTGTAGGTGTCATGTACTGCTGATAAAATTGTATATTCTTTTCTATCCCTATTCACTTTTCTCCATAAGTCTATCATATTTAATTCTTCTAAAACACTACTCACGGTTGCTTAGAGAAGATGGTGGAGAGGAAGCAGCAAGCTGCCTGAGCTCTCCTTCTGTTCCCTCAAAACGAACATTAAATCAAGCCTCTGGAGGGATTCTGAAACTACAGAACCTGCAAAGAGACAGAGAGACACAGTCCTCCAACCAGAGATAATTTAGAAGACTTCAGGAAAAGGTCGGTCTGACTTGGGCAAAAGGGAGGCCCAACGCAGGGCAGCAACCCAGCGCCAAGGGGGTCAGGGCAAGTCAGCTGTAGCTGCGGGCCACAGCCGAAAAACTGAGGCCCCTGGAACCTGGTTCAAAAATCTGGTGGCCAAGAAGGACAGTGGAAAAACCTACATGCACTGGCCGAGAGAGCCACGAACGGGTCAGTCAGGATCAGATGCCAAGATCAGGTGCCTGGCTGGCCGAGTGCAATCAGACAGGAAGTGCGGGGCAGGGGATCTCCACACACCATAAAGGCCTCAGAGTAAAAACCCGGTCACACAGCACCTTTAGCCCTGCACAAGAAGCCCAAAACAGGGACCCTGGTACCCCCAGAGCAGACCTCAACTTAAAGAATAAATAAATAAGCTGCAATAATGAGTAAGAAGCAAAAAAGAGCCCTCTCCATTGAGAGCTTCTGTATCAATAGGGAAGAAGCCAACACAAATTCAGATGAGGACAATAGCCTCAAATTGCCTACATGTGAAGCCTCACGAGGGAAGGTGAATTGGTCTCAAGAACAAAAAGCCTTCCTGAAAGAGCTTAAAAAGGATTTTAAAAATCAATTGTGAGAGGTAGAAGAAAAAATGGGGAGAGAAATGAAAGCAAAACAAGAAAACTATGAAAAAAGAATCAGCAGCTTGGAAAAGGAAGCACATAATTTCACTGAAGAAAACAGAGCTTTAAAAAATTCATTTGGCCAAATGGAAAAAAAGGTGCATAATCTCATTGAAGAAAAGACTGCCTTAAAAAATTCACTTGGCCAAATGGAAAAAAAGGTGCATAATCTCACTAAAGAAAACAATACCTTAAAAAATTCATCTGGCCAAATGGAAAAAAAGGTGCATAATCTCACTGAAGAAAACACTGCCTTAAAAAATTCACTTGGCCAAATGGAAAAAAAAGTGCATAATCTCACTGAAGAAAACAATGCCTTAAAAATTAAAATGGGACAGATGGAAGATAAGGAATCCATGAGACACCAGGAATCAGTCAAGTAGAATCAAAAGAATGAAAAAATAGAAGAAAATGTGAAATACCTCATTGGAAAGACAACTGATCTAGAAAACAGATCAAGGAGAGACAATCTGAGAATCATTGGACTGCCTGAAAGCCATGACCAGAAAAAGAATCTAGACACCATATTCCAGGAAATTATTAAGAAGAACTGCCCTGATACCATAGAATCAGAGGATGAAATCATCATTGAAAGAATCCACCGATCACCTCCTGAAAGAGACCCCAAAAGGAAAACTCCAAGGAATATTGTAGCCAAATTCCAGAATTATCAGGTGAAGGAGAAAATACTCCAAGCAGCCAGAAAGAAGCAATTTAAATATCATGGAGCCACAGTCAGGATTGCTCAGGACCTGGCAGCTTCAACATTAAGGCTTGGAATATGATATTCCAGAAGGCAAAGGAGCTTGGATTGCAGCCAAGAATCTATTACCCAGCAAAAATGTGCATTTTCTTTCAGGGGAAAAGATGGACATTTAATGACATTGGGGACTTTCAATCTTTCCTGGTGAAAAGACCAGAACTGAATAGAAAATTTGGTCTCAACATACAAGACTCAAGAGAAGTTTAAAAAGGTAAACAGAGGGGAAAAAAAAAAAAGGTTACCCAATTAGGTTATACTGTTTATATCCCTACATGGGAAGATAATACTCGTAACTCTTAAGAACTGTAAATGTATTTGGGCAGAGAGAAGAACTTTACACAGAGGGTATAAATATAAATTGTCTTTGATGTGATGATACAAAAAAAAAATTTAAGGGGTTAAAAAGGGAGTCTATGGGGAGGAGAGGAAAGGGGAGGTGGAATGGGATGAATTATATCATATGAAGAGGTGAAAAAAAACCCTATTACAATAGAGGGAAAGAAAGGAGGGGAGAACATTGTTTCAACCCTATTTTCATTAGATTTGATTCAAAGAGGGAATAACATATACGTTCATTGGGATAAAGAAACTTAACTCATTCTTTAGGGAAGCAAAAGGGGAAGGGAAGTTGGGGGACTGATAGAAGGGAGGACAAAAGCAAGGGAGAAAAGGGTAAAGAAAAGAGAGGGGGGTAATAAAAAGGGAAGGCAGATTGGGGGAGGCAAGGGTAAGAAGTAAAACATCAGTGAGGAGGAATAGGGTGAAAGAAGGGGGGAAGAGTACAAAGGGGGTAAATAGAATGGAGGGGAATAGACAGTCAGTAATAATAACTATGAATGTGAATGGGATGAACTCTGCTATAAAACGGAAGCAAATTGCAGAGTGGATTAAAAAACCAGAATCCTACAATATGCTGTTTACAAGAAACACATTTGAAGCAGAGAGATACACACAGAGTAAAGGTAAAAGGCTGGAGCAGAATATATTATGCCTCAGCTAAAGTAAAAAAAGCAGGGGCAGCAATCCTTATCTCAGACAAAGTGCAGGCAAAAATAGATCTCATTAAAAGAGATAAGGAAGGAAATTACATCTTGCTTAAAGGTACTATAGATAATGAAGTAATATCAATATTAAATATGTTTGCGCCAAGTGGTATAGCATCCAAGTTCTTAGAGGAGAAGTTAAATGAGTTACAGGAGGAATTAGACAGTAATACTATACTAGTGGGGGATCTGAATCTCCCCCTCTCAGAATTAGATAAGTCTAGCCAAAAAATAAATAAGAAAGAAGTGAAAGAGGTGAATAGATTACTAGAAAAGTTAGACATGATAGATGTCTGGAGAAAAGTGAATGGGGATAAAAGGAATATAGCTTTTCTCAGCAGTACATGGCACATTTTCAAAAATTGACCATGTATTAGGGCACAAAAACATCATAGTCAAATGTAGAAAGGCAGAAATAGTAAATGCATCCTTCTCAGATCATGATGCAATAAAAATTACATGTAAGAAAGAGAAAGGGAAAAGTAGAATGAAAATCAGTTGGAAACTAAATAATATCATTCTAAAGAATGAATGGGCCAAACAACAAATCATAGAAACAATCAATAACTATATCCAAGAGTGTAGTGAGACTCTAGAGAATGACAATAATGAGACAACATACCAAAGTCTATGGGATGCAGCCAAAGCAGTGCTTAGGGGAAAATTTATAGCTCTAAATGCATACATGAATAAAAAAGAGAAAGAGGAGATTAATGAAATGGGCATGCAACTTAAAAAGCTAGAAAAAGAACAAATTAGAAATCCCCAATTAGACACTAAATTAGAGATCCTGAAAATTAAAGGAGAAATTAATAAGATTGAAAGCAAAAAATTATAGAATTAATAAATAAAACTAAGAGCTGGTTTTATGAAATAACCAATAAAATAGATAAAATATTGGTTAATTTGATTAAAAATAAGAAAGAAGAAAACCAAATTATCAGTATCAAAAATGAAAAGGGTGATGTTACCACCAATGAAGTGGAAATTAAATCAATAATTAGGAACTATTTTACCCAAATGTATGCCAATAAATTTGACAATCTAAATGAAATGGATGAATATTTACAAAAATACAAACTGCCCAGGTTAACGGAAGAAGAAATAAAATCCTTAAATAAATCCATATTAGAAAAAGAAATTGAACAAGCCATTAATGAACTCCCTAAGAAAAAATCCCCAGGGACAGATGGGTTTACGGGTGAATTTTACCAAACATTTAAAGAATAATTAATTCTAATATTATACAAATTATTTGGAAAAATAGGTGAAGGAGTTCTATCAAATTTGTTTTATGACACAAATATGGTGGTGATACCAAAACCAGGCAAAGCAAAAACAGAGATAGAAAATTATAGACCAATTTCCCTAATGAATATTGATGCTAAAATCTTAAATAAGATATTAGCAAGGAGATTACAGCAAGTGATCACCAGGATAATACACTATGACCAGGTGGGATTTATACCAGGAATGCAGGGCTGGTTCAACATTAGGAAAACTATTAACATAATCAACCACATGAATAAGAAAACCAACCAAAATTATATGATTATTTCAATAGATGCAGAGAAAGCTTTTGACAAAGTACAGCACCCATTCCTAATAAAAACACTAGAGAGTTTAGGAATAGGTGGAGCTTTCCTTAGAATAATAAACAGTATCTACCTAAAGCCATCAGCAAGTATTATATGCAATGGAGATAAATTAGAGACCTTCCCAATAAGATCAGGGGTGAAATAGGGATGTCCATTATCACCCCTATTATTTAATATTGTCTTAGAAATGTTAGTTTTAGCAATCCCCAATTAGACACTAAATTAGAAGAGGAAGGAATTAAAGGAATTAGAATAGGCAAGGAGGAAACAAAACTATCACTCTTTGCAGATGATATGATGGTATACTTTAAGAATCCTAGAGAATCAACTCAAAAATCACTTGAAACAATTAACAACTTTAGCAAAGTAGCAGGATATAATATAAATCCACATAAATCATCAGCATTTCTATACATGACCAACAAAGTCCAGCAGCAAGAGATAGAAAGAAATTCCATTTAAAGTAACGTTAGATAATATAAAATACTTGGGAGTCTACTTGCCAAGACAAACGCAGGAATTCTATGAACACAACTACCAAATACTCTTCACACAAATCAAATCAGATCTAAATAATTAGAAAGATATCAATTGCTCATGGATAGGCAGAGCTAATATAGTAAAAATGACAATACTGCCTAAATTAATTTACTTATTCAGTGCCATACCAATCAGGCTACCTAAAAATTATTTTATACAGCTAGAAAAAATAATAACAAAATTCATCTGGAAAAACAAAAAATCAAGAATATCCAGGAAATAATGAAAAAAAATTCACAGGAAGGTGGGTTAGCGGTACCAAACCTGGAGCTTTACTATAAAGCGGCAGTCATCAAAACTATCTGGTACTGGCTAAAAAATAGAGTGGTAGATCAATGGAATAGGCTAGGCTCAGGAAATGCAGTAGTAAATGACACTAGTAATGTAGTGTTTGATAAACCCAAAGACTCCAGCTTCTGGGATAGGAACTCAGTATTTGACAAAAACTGCTGGGAAAACTGGAAGATAGTATGGCAGAAGTTAGGCATAGACCAACATCTGACACCTTATACTAAAATAAGGTCAAAATGAATACATGATTTAGACATAAGAGGTGATTCCATAGGTAAATTAGGAGAGAAAAGAATAGTCTACCTATCAGATCTTTGTAAGGGAAAGCAGTTTATGACCAAACAAAAGATAGAGTATCTTATAAAATGCAAAATGGATGATTTTGATTATATTAAATTGAAAAATTTTTGTACAAACAGAAGCAATTCATCCAAAATTAGAAGGGAGGTAGAAAGCTGGGAAACAATTTTTGAGGCCAGTACTTCTGATAAAGGCCTCATCTCTAAAATATATAGGGGACTAAATCAAATTTATAAGAACCCAAGTCATTCCCCAATTGAGAAATGGTCAAAGGATATGAACAGGCAGTTTTCTGATGAAGAAACCAAAGCTATCTATTCCCATATGAAAAAATGCTCTAAATCTCTAATGATTAGAGAGATGCAAATTAAAACAACTCTGAGGTACCACCTGACACCTATCAGATTGGCTAAAATGACAAAAATGGAAAATAATAAATGTTGGAGAAGCCGTGGGAAAATTGGAACCCTAATTCATTGTTGGTGGAGCTGTAAACTGATCCAACCATTCTGGAGAGCAATTTGGAATTATGTCCAAAGGGCAATAAAGCTGTCCATACCCTTTGACCCAGAAATACCACTTTTAGGTCTTTTTCCCAAAGAAATCATGGAGGGGGGAAAGGGACCCACATGTACAAAAATATTTATAGCTGCGTGGTAGCAAGGAATTGGAAGTTGAGGGGGTGCCCATCAATTGGGGAATGGCTGGACAAGCTGTGGTATATGAATACAATGGAATACTATTGTGCTGTAAGAAATGATGAGCAGGAGGAGTTCAGAGAAACCTGGAGGGTCTTGCGTGAGCTGATGATGAGTGAGATGAGCAGAACCAGAACATTGTACACAGTATCATCAACATTGAGTGTTGATCTACTGTGATGGGCTATATTCTTCTCACCAATGCAATGGTACAGAAGAGTTCCAGGGAACTTGTGATAGAAGAGGATCTCCAAATCCAAGGAAAAAAAAAAAGAACTGTGGAGTATAGATGCTGAATGAACCATACTATTTCTTTTGTTTTGGGTGCTGTTGGTTTTTTTTCTATTTTGAGGTTTTTCATCATTGCTCTGTTTTTTTCTCTTATAACAGGACTAATGCGGAAATAGGATTAATGTTATTATGTGCATATATATATATGTGTGTGTATATATATATGTATATGTATATAGAATTATAGATATATAGATATAACCTATATCAGATTACCTGCTGTCTAGGGGAGGGGGGAGGGAGGGGAGGGAGGGAGAAAAATATGAAATTGTAAAGCTTGTATAAACAAAAGTTGAGAACTATCTTTACATGTAACAGAAAAAATAAAATACCTTATATGTAAAATTAAATTAAATTAAAAAAAAAACTCTATTCACCTCCTTAACTTCTTTCTTATTTATTTTGTGGTTAAATCTATCTAGTTCTGAGAGCAAGAGGTTGAGGTCCCCCAATAATATAGTTTTGCTGTCTATTTCTTCCTGTAACTCACACCTTCCCTAATAATTTGGATGTTGTATCACTTGATGCATGTAGTTTTAGTATTGAGATTACTTTACTTTCTATGGTACCTTTTAGGAAGATGTAGTTTCCTTCCTTATCTCTTTTAATTAGGTCCATTTTTGCTATTGCTTTGTCTAAGAGAAGGATTGTTACCCCTGCTTTTTTTAGTTCAGCTAAAGCATAACATTCTGTTCCAGCCTTTTACCTTTACTCTGTTCATATCTCTCTGTTTCATATGTTTCTTATAAAAAACATATTGTAGGATTCTCTTTTTTAATTCATTCTGCTATCTGCTTCCATTTTATGGGAATGTTCATCCCATTCACATTCAGTTATGATTACTGTGTATTTCCATGTATCCTATTTCCCCCCTTATTTATGCTTTTCTATTTCCTTTCCCCTTCTCCCTTCTCACCAGTGTTTTGTTTCTGGCCACCACCTCCCTCAGTTTACCCTCCCTTCTATCAGTCCCACCTCCCTTTTTCCCTTTCCCCATTCACCTCCTAATTTTGCCCTCCCTTCTATCAGCACACCACCCTGTTTTTCCCTTTCACCATTTACTTCCCTATAGAGTAAGATAAAATTCCATAACCAACTGAGTGTGTCTGTTATTCCCTCTTTGAGCCAAATCAGAAGGGAGTAAGGTTGAAATAATGCTCACCCCTCCCTTCTTTCCCTCTATTGTAAAAGGTCTTTTGTGACTCTTCATGTGATGTGTTTTTCCCTAGTCTACCTCCCCTTTCCTCTTCTCCCAGTATAATCCTTTTTTTTACCCCTTGTTTTTTTTTTTTTTAATATCATCACATCAGAATCAACTTATACCCATACCTTCTGTCTGTGCGCACTCCTCTTTGCCTTAATACAGATAGTTTTCAAGAGGTACAAGCATCTCCTTCCCATGTAAGGATGTAAACATTCTAACCTTACTGAATATCATATTTTGGTTTTTTCTCCTTTTTACCTTTTCATGCTTCTCTTGAGTCTTGTATTTGTAGAATGAGTTTTCTGTTCTGTTCTGGGCTTTTCATTGGGAAAGGTTTAAAGTCCCCTATTCCATTGAATATTTTCCCCTGAAAAATTATGCTTAATTTTGCTGGGTAGTACATTCTTGGTTGTAACGCAAGTTCCTTTGTCCTCCAGAATATCCTATTCCAGGATCCCCAATTCTATAATGTTGAATCTTCCAGGTACTGTGTAATCCTGATTGTTGTTCCTTGATATTTAAATTACTTATTTCTGGCTGCTTACAGTATTTTCTCCTTTACTTGATGATTCTAGAATTTGGTTATGATATTACTTGGAGTTTTCCTTTTGGGTCTCTTTTAGGAGGTAATCGGTGGATTCTTTCAAGGACTATTTTTTCCTCTGGTTCTAAGACAATGGGGGCAGTTCTGCTTGTTAATGCCATAAAATACTCTATCTAGGGGCGGAGCCAAGATGGCGGAGAGGAAGCAGCAAGCTGCCTGAGCTCTCCTTCTGTTCCCTCAAAACGAACATTAAATCAAGCCTCTGGAGGGATTCTGAAACTACAGAACCTGCAAAGAGACAGAGAGACACAGTCCTCCAACCAGAGATAATTTAGAAGACTTCAGGAAAAGGTCGGTCTGACTCGGGCAAAAGGGAGGCCCAGCGCAGGGCAGCAACCCAGTGCCGAGGGGGTCGGGGCAAGTCAGCAGGAGCTGCGGGCCACAGCCGAACAACTGAGGCTCCCAGAACCTGGTTCAAAAATCTGGTGGCCAAGAAGGACAGTCGAAAAACCTACCTGCACCGGTAGGGCCACGAACGGCGGGATCAGACGCCGGGGTCTGGCGCCTGGCTGGCCGAGCACAATCAGACAGGAAGTGCAGGGCGGGGCATCTCCACACACCATAAAGGCCTCAGAGTAAAAGCCCGGTCACACAGCACCTATACCCCTGCACAAGAAGCCCAAAACAGGGACCCTGGTGCCCCCAGAGCAGACCTCAACTTAAAGAATAAATAAATAAGCTGCAATAATGAGTAAGAAGCAAAAAAGAGCCCTCTCCATTGAGAGCTTCTGTATCAATAGGGAAGAAGCCAACACAAACTCAGATGAGGACAATAGCCTCAAATTGCCTACATGTGAAGCCTCACGAGGGAAGGTGAATTGGTCTCAAGAACAAAAAGCCTTCCTGGAAGAGCTCAAAAAGGATTTTAAAAATCAATTGCAAGAGGTAGAAGAAAAAATGGGGAGAGAAATGAAAGCAAAACAAAAAAACTATGAAAAAAGAATCAGCAGCTTGGAAAAGGAAGCTGAAGAAAACAAAGCCTTAAAAAATTCATTTGGCCAAATGGAAAAAAAGCTGCATAATCTCACTGAAGAAAACAATACCTTAAAAAATTCACTTAGCCAAATGGAAAAAAAGGTACATGATCTCACTGAAGAAAACAATACCTTAAAAAATTCACTTAGCCAAATGGAAAAAAAGGTGCATAATCTCACTGAAGAAAACAATGCCTTAAAAATTAAAGTGGGACAGTTGGAAGAAAAGGAATCCATGAGACACCAAGAATCAGTCAAGCAGAATAAAAAAAATGAAAAAACAGAAGAAAATGTGAAATACCTCATTGGAAAGACAACTGATCTGGAAAACAGATCAAGGAGAGACAATCTGAGAATCATTGGACTGCCTGAAAGCCATGACCAGAAAAAGAATCTAGATACCATATTCCAGGAAATTATTAAGGAGAACTGCCCTGATATCATAGAATCAGAGGATAAAATCATCATTGAAAGAATCCATCGATCACCTCCTGAAAGAGACCCCAAAAGGAAAACTCCAAGGAATATTGTAGCCAAATTCCAGAATTATCAGGTGAAGGAGAAAATACTCCAAGCAGCCAGAAAGAAGCAATTTAAATATCATGGAGCCACAGTCAGGATTGCTCAGGACCTGGCAGCTTCAACATTAAAGGACCGCAAGGCTTGGAATATGATATTCCGGAAGGCAAAGGAGATTGGATTGCAGCCGAGAATCTATTACCCAGCAAAAATGTGCATTTTCTTTCAGGGGAAAAGATGGACATTTAATGACATTGGGGACTTTCAATCTTTCCTGGTGAAAAGACCAGAACTGAATAGAAAATTTGATCTCAACATACAAGACTCAAGAGAAGTTTAAAAAGGTAAACAGAGGGGAAAAAAAAAGTTACCCTATTAGGTTAAACTGTTTATATCCCTACACAGGAAGATAATACTCATAACTCTTAAGAACTGTAAATGTATTTGGGCAGAGAGAAGGACTTTATATAGAGGGTATAAATATAAATTGTCTTTGATGTGATGATACAAAAGAATTAAGGGGATAAAAAGGGAGTCTATGGGGAGGAGAGGAAAGGGGAGGTGGAATGGGATGAATTATATCATATGAAGAGGTGGAAAAAAACCTATTATAATAGAGGGAAAGAAAGGAGGGGGGAACATGGTTTCAACCCTATTCTCATTAGATTTGACTCAAAGAGGGAATAACATATACGTTCATTGGGATAAAGAAACTTAACTCATTCTTTAGGGAAACAAAAGGGGAAGGGAAAGGGGGGGACTGATAGAAGGGAGGACAAAAGCAAGGGAGAAAAGGGTAAAGAAAAGAGAGGGGGGTGATAAAAAGGGAGGGCAGATTGGGGGAGGCAGGGGTAAGAAGAAAAACGTTGGTGAGGAGGAATAGGGTGAAAGAAGGGGGGAAAAGTACAAAGGGGGTAAATAGAATGGAGGGGAATAGACAGTCAGTAATAATAACTGTGAATGTGAATGGGATGAACTCTGCTATAAAACGGAAGCAAATTGCAGAGTGGATTAAAAACCAGAACCCTACAATATGCTGTTTACAAGAAACACATTTGAAGCAGAGAGATACACACAGAGTAAAGGTAAAAGGCTGGAGCAGAATATATTATGCCTCAGCTAAAGTAAAAAAGGCAGGGGTAGCAATCCTTATCTCAGACAAAGTGCAGGCAAAAATAGATCTCATTAAAAGAGATAAGGAAGGAAATTACATCTTACTTAAAGGTACTATAGATAATGAAGTAATATCAATATTGAATATGTATGCGCCAAGTGGTATAGCATCCAAGTTCTTAGAGGAGAAGTTAAATGAGTTACAAGAGGAATTAGATAGTAATACTATACTAGTGGGGGATCTGAATCTCCCCCTCTCAGAATTAGATAAATCTAGCCAAAAAATAAATAAGAAAGAAGTGAAAGAGGTGAATAGATTACTAGAAAAGTTAGACATGATAGATGTCTGGAGAAAATTAAATGGGGATAGAAAGGAATATACCTTTTTCTCAGCAGTACATGGCACATTTTCAAAAATTGACCATGTATTAGGGCACAAAAACATCATAGTCAAATGTAGAAAGGCAGAAATAGTAAATGCATCCTTCTCAGATCATGATGCAATAAAAATTACATGTAAGAAAGAGCCAGGGAAAAGTAGAACGAAAATCAATTTGAAACTAAATAATTTCATTCTAAAGAATGAATGGGCCAAACAAGAAATCATAGAAACAATCAATAACTTTATCCAAGAGAATGACAATAATGAGACAACATACCAAAATCTATGGGATGCAGCCAAAGCAGTGCTTAGGGGAAAATTTATAGCTCTAAATGCATACATGAATAAGAAAGAGAAAGAGGAGATTAATGAATTGGGCATGCAACTTAAAAAGCTAGAAAAAGAACAAATTAGAAATCCCCAATTAGACACTAAATTAGAGATCCTGAAAATTAAAGGAGAAATCAATAAGATTGAAAGCAAAAAAACTATAGAATTAATCAATAAAACTAAGAGCTGGTTTTATGAAAAAACCAATAAAATAGATAAAATACTGGTTAATTTGATTAAAAAAAGAAAGAAGAAAACCAAATTACCAGTATCAAAAATGAAAATGGTGATGTTACCACCAATGAAGTGGAAATTAAAGCAATAATTAGGAAATATTTTGCCCAACTGTATGGCAATAAATTTGACAATCTAAATGAAATGGATGAATATTTACAAAAATACAATCTGCCCAGGTTAACTGAAGAGGAAATAAAATCCTTAAATAAACCCATATTAGAAAAAGAAATTGAACAAGCTATTAATGAACTCCCTAAGAAAAAATCCCCAGGGCCAGATGGGTTTACGGGTGAATTTTACCAAACATTTAAAGAACAATTAATTCCAATATTATACAAATTATTTGGAAAAATAGGTGAAGAAGGAGTTCTACCAAATTCGTTTTATGACACAAATATGGTGGTGATACCAAAACCAGGCAAAGCAAAAACAGAGAAAGAAAATTATAGACCAATTTCCCTAATGAATATTGATGCTAAAATCTTAAATAAGATATTAGCAAGGAGATTACAGCAAGTGATCACCAGGATAATACACTATGACCAGGTGGGATTTATACCAGGAATGCAGGGCTGGTTCAACATTAGGAAAACTATTAACATAATCAACTACATCAATAAGAAAACCAACCAAAATCATATGATTATCTCAATAGATGCAGAGAAAGCTTTTGACAAAGTACAGCACCCATTCCTAATAAAAACACTAGAGAGTTTAGGAATAGGGGGAGCTTTCCTTAGAATAATAAACAGTATCTACCTAAAGCCATCAGCAAGTATTATATGCAATGGAGATAAATTAGAGGCCTTCCCAATAAGATCAGGGGTGAAACAGGGATGTCCATTATCACCCCTATTATTTAATATTGTCCTAGAAATGTTAGCTTTAGCAATCAGAGAAGAGAAAGGAATTAAAGGAATTAGAATAGGCAAGGAGGAAACAAAACTATCACTCTTTGCAGATGATATGATGGTATACTTAAGGAATCCTCGAGAATCAAGTCAAAAATTACTTGAAACAATTAACAACTTTAGCAAAGTAGCAGGATATAAAATAAATCCACATAAATCATCAGCATTTCTATACATGACCAACAAAGTCCAGCAGCAAGAGATAGAAAGAGAAATTCCATTTAAAGTAACGGTAGGTAATATAAAATACTTGGGAGTCTACTTGCCAAGACAAACCCAGGAACTCTATGAACACAACTACCAAACACTCTTCACACAAATCAAATCAGATCTAAATAATTGGAAAGATATCAATTTCTCATGGATAGGCAGAGCTAATATAGTAAAAATGGCAATACTGCCTAAATTAATTTACTTATTCAGTGCCATACCAATCAGGCTACCTAAAAATTATTTTATACAGCTAGAAAAAATAATAACAAAATTCATCTGGAAAAACAAAAAATCAAGAATATCCAGGGAAATAATGAAAAAAAATTCACAGGAAGGTGGGTTAGCGGTACCAAACCTGGAGCTTTACTATAAAGCGGCAGTCATCAAAACTATCTGGTACTGGCTAAAAAATAGAGTGGTAGATCAATGGAATAGGCTAGGCTCAGGAAATGCAGTAGTAAATGACACTAGTAATGTAGTGTTTGATAAACCCAAAGACTCCAGCTTCTGGGATAGGAACTCAGTATTTGATAAAAACTGCTGGGAAAACTGGAAGATAGTATGGCAGAAATTAGGCTTAGACCAACATCTGACACCTTATACTAAAATAAGGTCAAAATGGATACATGATTTAGACATAAGAGGTGATACCATAGGTAAATTAGGAGAGAAAAGAATAGTCTACCTATCAGATCTTTGGAAAGGAGAACAGTTTTTGACCAAACAAAAGATAGAGTATATTATAAAATGCAAAGTGGATGATTTCGATTATATTAAATTAAAAAATTTTTGTACATACAGAAGCAATGCATCCAAAATTAGAAGGGAGGCAGAAAGCTGGGAAACAATTTTTGAGGCCAGTGCTTCTGATAAAGGCCTCATCTCTAAAATATATAGGGAATTAAATCAAATTTATAAGAACCCAAGTCATTCCCCAATTGAGAAATGGTCAAAGGATATGAACAGGCAGTTTTCTGATGAAGAAACCAAAGCTATCTATTCCCATATGAAAAAATGCTCTAAATCTCTAATGATTAGAGAGATGCAAATTAAAACAACTCTGAGGTACCACCTGACACCTATCAGATTGGCTAAAATGACAAAAAAGGAAGATAATAAATGTTGGAGAGGCTGTGGGAAAATTGGAACACTAATGCATTGTTGGTGGAGCTGTGAGCTGATCCAACCATTCTGGAGAGCAATTTGGAATTATGCCCAAAGGGCGATAAAGCTGTGCATACCCTTTGACCCAGCAATCCCACTTTTAGGTCTTTTGCCCAAAGAAATCATGGAGGGGGGAAAGGGACCCACATGTACAAAAATATTTATAGCTGCTCTTTACGTGGTAGCAAGGAATTGGAAGTTGAGGGGGAATGGCTGGACAAGTTGTGGTATATGAATACAATGGAATACTATTGTGCTGTAAGAAATGATGAGCAGGAAGAGTTCAGAGAAACCTGGAGGGTCTTACGTGAGCTGATGATGAGTGAGATGAGCAGAACCAGAAGAACATTGTACACAGTATCATCAACATTGAGTGTTGACCTACTGTGATGGACTATATTCTTCTCACCAATGCAATGGTACAGAAGAGTTCCAGGGAACTCATGATAGAAGAGGATCTCCAAATCCAAGAAAAAAAAAAGAAAGAAAGAACTGTGGAGTATAGATGCTGATTGAACCATATTATTTCTTTTGTTTTGGGTGCTGTTGTTTTTTTTTTCTATTTTGAGGTTTTGCATCACTGCTCTGATTCTTTCTCTTGTAACAGGATTAATGCAGAAATAGGATTAATGTTATTATGCGTATATATATTTGTGTATATATATATATATATATATGTATATGTATAGAGATATATAGACATAACCTATATCAGATTACCTGCTGTCTAGGGGAGGGGGGAGGGAGGGGAGGGAGGGAGAAAAATCTGAAATTGTAAAGCATGTATAAACAAAAGTTGAGAACTATCTTTACATGTAACGGAAAAAATAAAATATCTCATTAAAAAAAAAATACACTATCTAGGCTCTTTTTTCCATCATGGTCTTCAGGTAGTCCAATTACTCTTAGGTTGTCCCTCATGGATCTATTTTCCATGTCTGTTGTTTTCTGAAGAGACATTTTATGTTTTCTTCTACTTTTATATTCTTTTGATTCTGCTTTCCTTCTTCCTGTTGTCTCATTGAGTCATTAGCTTCCATCTGCACAATTATGATTCTTAAGGAATTATTTTCCCTCATCAATTTTTGTACCTTCTTTTCCATTTGGCCAAATGATTTTTTTGTTTTTTTAGTGAGGCAGTTGGGTTTAAGTGACTTGCCCAGGGTCACACAGCTAGTATGTGTTAAGTGTCTGAGGCTGGATTTGAACTCAGGTACTTCTGAATCCAGGGCCAGTGCTCTATCCACTGCGCCACCTAGCTGCCCCCCAAATGCATTTTTAATGAGTTGTTTTCCTTAGTCACTTTTTGTCCTTTTCCCAAGCTATTGACTCTCTCTTAAATTATTCTCATTCCTTTTCCCTTTTCCCAATTTTTCTTCTACCTCTCTTATTTGGCTTATAAAATACTTTTTGAGCTCTTCCAAGAGGGCTTTTTGGCCTCAAGACCAATTACCCTTCCCCTTTAAGGCTTCACATGTAGGCGTTTTGACATTATTGTCCTCTGAGTTTATGTTTTGATCTTCTCTGTCATCACAGTAATTTTCTATGGTGAATGTTCTTTTCTGTTTCTTCTTCATACTTTAGCCTCTTTTGTGCCTTTTAACATTATGTTCTGTTTCTGAGGGAAAGTGTGCACTGTCCCAAACTTCTTTTGCTTGAGGCCAGGGATCCATTCACTGGCTTTCCACTTTGAGGCCTCAGTTGCTTGCAGCTTGCTCTATGCACTGGAGTGGCCCAGCCTAGTTGTGTATGTTGGTTAGCAGACATCACAGCTGGCGGATTGCCTTCTGTGTCGGAGCTGGGGGCCTCACAACTGGCCTGCTGTGTCACTAGCTTGCTGAGCTAGGACTGTGACTGCTGAGCTAGGACTGATCTGCACTGTGACTAATAGCCTTATTTTTTTTTTTTTTGGACTAATAGCCTTTTGCTGGCTTGCCCAAACACCATATGCACTGAGCTGTGCTTCACTTTTACCTGCTTGAGACAGACCTTTCCTGAAGATCTAGGCTATCTTAATTCAGAAGATTGTTTCACTCTGTCTTTTTGCAGGTTTTGCAGCTCCAGAATCTATTGAGAGGCTTAATTTAACATTGTTTCTGAAGGAAATTTGGGAGACCTCAGGCAGCTTCCTGGTTTCACTCTGCCACCTTGGCCCCACCTCCCTGTCTTTTTTCTAAGAACCAACCTTCTTCCATTATCACCATTTCTTTTCTTTTCTTTTCTTTTCTTTTCTTTTCTTTTCTTTTCTTTTCTTTTCTTTTCTTTTCTTTTCTTTTCTTTTCTTTTCTTTTCTTTTCTTTTCTTTTCTTTTCCTTTTCTTTTCTTTTCTTTTCTTTCTTTCTTTCTTTTTTTTTCTGAGGCAATTGGGCTTAAGTGACTTGCCCAGGGTCACACAGTTAGTAAGTGTCAAGAGTCTAAGACTCGATTTGAACTCAGGTCCTCCTGAATCCAGGGCCGGTGCTCTATCCACTGTACCACCTAGCTGCCCCCATTATCACCATTTCTATGTTGAATGTAACATTTTGAAGTTTTTAATGCAACTCTTTGAAATAGCCTTCTTTTCTTCCCTCAATTTTCTACATAAGAATGAAATAATGCAAGCTCTCATTTATATAAGCCAATTAAAACTAAGAATGAACCTAATCCATAGAAGCCTGGCCTTGTGATTAGAGAACTACACTTGGAGTCTGGAATATTTGAATTCATATCATACCTTAGACACTTATTACGTGTGTGACCCTAGGCAAATCACTTAATCTTCCTGAGGCTCAGTTGATTCATCTGTACAATGAGGATAATAATAGTACTTATTTCTCAGGGTCATGACAATCAAATGAGTGTGTAAAGCACTTTGCAAACCTTAAAGCATGAGAGAACATGATATCATATAACAAGTTTACAAATCACTTAGTAAATGTTACATTTTTATAGCTACCTAATCCAGTGAGATGCCTCACTTTCCTTCTCCACTATGGGTGAGGAGTTAGAGAAGATAGAGTGGAGGGATATCCAGTCAAGTAGTATGATTCAGTGGGATATGTTTAGCATGTAAATAATTCCAAGGGGATAGACACTTAGCCCTGATAAAGTAAGTTAAGAGATCCTCTTTTCAAACTGATTTTTATTAAATATTGTTGCAGACAAATGAGAGGTTGTGATAGAGGAGCCAGGTCATTCAAGTCAATTTAACCACTATTTATTGAGTTCCTAGAGCTGAGTGCAAAATAAGCTTATTGAAATGTATTAAAGGAGATCTGGACATGCTCTCGAAGGGAGGCAGTGTTGTGTATTTGGGGGAGGGGGGAAGAAACAATAGTCTTGAACTCTGGTTCTAAATCAAAGAGATCTAGATTCAAATTCTACCTTAGAAATTAGCTATGTGACCCTCGGCAGGTAGGTGGTGCAGCAAAAGGAGTGCTGAGCCTGGAGTCAGGAAGACTCCTCTTCCTGAGTTTAAACCTGGCCTCAAACATTTACTAGCTGGGTGACCCTGGGCAAATCACTTAACTATTTCCCTCAGTTTTCTTGTATGTTAACTGAGCTTCAGAAGGAAATGGCAAACCACTCCAGTATCTTTGCCAAGAAAACTCTGAATGGGGTCACAGAGAATCAGACACTACTTAAATGACTGAACAACAACAAAATTAATCATAACCTTGCAATCTCTGGAAATGTCTCAGACAAGCTGGGTGGAAAGGGGTGCTCCTAATGGCAAGACAGGATAACATTTGTTATGTATTGTGAACTTTCTTGTTTGTATCAAAAGAGAATAAGACATTAAGATAACCAAGAATTCATCTGCCTGAAATCAAGTCAAATTGCACAGTTACATTTGGAAATTGTACTTATCAGAAAAATGTATGAGGTTAATCTAAAATATGAAATGGTTTATTTGGAACACACTTCTTTCCAACCCTCAGCCTGGTAGAATTGCTGACTCCTGTCAAAGTATAGCTTAGGTGCTCCCTCTTACAAGAGACTTTTCCTTAGTCCCTTGGATGTTTGTGTTGTCTTTTGGGGGGAAATTACTTTGGATAACTTTGTATGTGGTTTGTATTTACTTTTATGGGTACCTGGACCCAGTGCTAAACATAATGCCTGGCACACAATAGGCATGTAATCAATGCTAGATGATTGATTCAATAGTGGTAATGGTGGTGGTGGTGGTGATGATAATATTTATGTAACACTTTAATATCTACAGGGGAGGGGTCTTTTCATTTTTGTCTTTGTATTCCCAGGGCCTAGCATATTGTGTGATACATAGCAGGCATTTACTATTAAATGACATGGAATAGAATTTCTAATTAATCAAATTAGCACTAGATTTAGGGTGCAGAGACCTAGGTTCAAATTCAGGTTCCCTAATTTTTTTGTGTGACTTTAGACAAACTGTTGACCTTTTGCATCTTTCTTCATCTGTAAAATGAGAGGTACAAACCTTGATGGTTTAATTCATAATTGCCCTTTTCTGTGCTATTTTGTATATGGAAATGTGAATTTGATTTGGTATTTGAGTTGAGAATAAAAAGAAAAATAAATAAATAATTAAAAGCAAAATTAAGATTAGACTAGTAGATCTTTGAGCTTTCTTCTAGCTCTAAATCCTACAACGAATAAAGAAGACTATATTTATTTAGTGGAAATACCAATGGCTGTGATTAACTGCTGTAGAGGCCTGCATATACTTAGTCTACTAACCAACATCATCAATGGGCCTTAAAAACAACCCCAAAAAACAAAAAAACCTCTCATACTCTCTTTATTAGCACATTTTCAAGTAGTAATTTTATGAGCAGAATACAGTGTAATCATCCAATTATTCTTCATGACACAGGGTTGCCAAGTTTTGGGTAGGTCCCGTGTAAAGACAAGTGAGCCAAAAAGCTAAGTTGGGGGAGGGGAAGAAGGCCTAGAGAGGAATGCAAATGTTCTAAAAAATTATATGAATAGTGTTACACACCCTAAATTCCTCTGGGGCCTCTAAATTTTAGGCTAATTCCCCTTAGCTGTTCCTTCCTACACTCTTTCTCTTCCCATTCTCCCAGTTTCTTTTTTCTTATTCTTTTATCAAATCACAAGCCCTTACACAGACTTCTTCAAACTACTATAGCACCAGAGCTCATAGCAAAGAGGAACTCTCTTAGCAAACTATAACTTCCCAAATTTCCACCAAATGACCTTAAAAAAGTCACTTTACTTTATTGGGTCTCAGTTTTCTCCTCAGTAAAATGAGATAGATAGATTAGATGATTTCTTTGGTGCCTCGCAGCCATCAGTCTCTGATCATATAAATGAAAAAAGCCATCAGACTGACTGGCAATGTGGCTTCTGTCTTTTCTCTACCAATCACTTGTACACCTACCCTCTTCTCTCTTGTCTTTATTTTCTAATATGCCAATGGAACTGCCAATGGAGAAGTAGGTATTCCTTCCAATAATGTATACAGTGACCCATCTATTCAGGCCCACACAGTACTGTGCCATTACCACTGTGATAATTAATAGTTAAATTCAGTAAACATTGAGACATACTAACTATAATGCCCATACACACATCCATTATCCATGGAAACTACCTATGTAAATATGGGGGTCACTTTCTCCATCACCACCACCAACAAATGCTAGCCAATTTTCACTGGAAGACAAGCAAAGTGACCTAGCTGAAGCAGCAAAACTACTTGAGGGAGAGACAGGAAGTGGCATGTACAAAGATGGTCAAACCACATCACGACCTGATCCTATACAATCACTCCCTCCTCTCAGACTCCAACTGAGATAGCCCCAGATTTGTTAACCAAGAGCCCCCAGAATAGTCTCACCCTCCAGGCCACCTTTCTTGTTCCCAGCTTAGTTCTCAAAGCTATCATGCTTTGAGAGATAGAAAGTAACCCTTATGGAGATGTAAGCTAGAAATTCCTTGTCTTAAGAACCACAGCCTGTGTTTCCCCAGCAGCCATAGCTACTGAAGATCCAGAAAAAAAAAAGTTCTAACCACAAGAGGCCTTGATACTATCAAATGACATCAGAAATGGATATTGTTTTTTTTCATGGAAATTACAACTAAAAATGATGCATTACCACAAACTCGGTCATTGTACTGTAAGGACTATGAGACCTTTCCATGTGACTTGCAGATGAGACCTCATATGTGTTGTCTCTACCAATTGGAATGTGAGTTCCTTGAGAGCAAGGACTGTCTTACTTTTGTATGAGTATTTCCATTGCCTTGCACATTGTAAGGTGCAATAAATGCCTTTCCAGTAATTCATTGATATTATGTGCAAAACATACTTGAAAGCACTGAATATACAAAAGACAAAAATTAAATGGCGCTTAACCTCAATGAACTTACATTCTAATGGGGTGGGGGAAGAGAATAGGAGATCAGACATTATTTTAACTTGATTAGTTTTGTCAGTTTTCTCCCTGTTAACATCTAGTTACTTTGGTACCCTGAAGACAAAGACCAAGTTGCTTTTTGCTTTTATATCCCTGTCTTGGGGATAGTATACCAGGCAGTGCCTGGAATATAGTAAGAAATTAGTAAATACTTAATTGAATTCATCTTCTGTACTATATCTCTTTTCCTTAAGGAAGTGATATGTGAAGGCCAGAAACTGTACTTACATGATACATACCTAGCATCCACTTAGATATTCTCATTGTTTTAGATATCTGATGGTAAGATAAATTAGGTGTGAATTGCTAGGAAGTAAGAGGCATTTCAGACAGGAAAGAATGGGAAATCCCATGCCCACTCACCACTTCTGGTTCCTTAGCTGTAAGATTAGCAGAATGGTTAGCATTCTCATGACTATTTGAGAAGAGAAATTACATGAAAAAGACCTGAGGTGGTAACAGCAGTAACAACCACGGCTAACATTTATATACAGCTTTAAGGTTTTGCTAAACTCTTGTCTTACTGATCTTCTCCTTTTCCAAAGTTGTAGAACAGATGCATATCTACATTAATAAGAGGAGTTTATTCTTCTGAAGTTCCCTACATTAAAGAAATCACAGGTCCAGTTTTAAAAGTTTCTGGGTTTTTTTCTGTTTTGTTTTGTTTTGTTTTGTTTTGGGTGAGGCTATGGGGGTTAAGTGACTTGCCCAGGGTCACACAGCTAGTAAGTGTTAAGTGTCTGAGGCCAGATTTGAACTCAGGTCCTCCTGAATTCAGGGCTGGTGCTCTATCCACTGCACCACCTAGCTGCCTCTTCCTCCTTTGTTTTTGCTGACATTGGATTCTCAATCTTCTATTGCATTTTCCTGACCCTTCCTTTGTCTCTTCTGCTGGCACTTCATCTTCCCTCTGCAGAGGAATACTCCAAATTTTCTATCCATGGCCCTCTACATTCCCTTGGTGGTTTCATCCTCTACCATTGTTTCAATTATCACCTCTGTACAATTGACTTCTTTATTTTCTTTGTTTTTTTTTTTATAATTGTCTTCCAAATCTATATTCCTGCCCCTAACTCTCCCTAGAACACCAGTCTTATATCTACAATTAACTATCATTTAAATTCATCGTGAATAAAACTAATCACGTTCTCCAGAAAACTTGTCCCTCTTTAAGATATTGGTTTTCTATTAGTGATATTGCCAGCCTGCAAATCATGCAGTCTCAAATTCTGGGAGTTGTGAATTAATGAATTAATGAAAAAAAAAATTAGGCCTTTACTATGTGCCAAGCACCATGTCAAGTGCTAGAAATGCACATAGAAATATAAACATTGCCCCTGATTGAGATCAAGGAGCTCATATTCTAATGGGGGAGGGGAGAGATGACATTCCTAGGTTAGTGAGGGTTGGGGAAATGGATTTTGTTTTGTAAAATTACTGTGATGTTGAATGGAGTCAATAGAATAGATTAGGAGAAGAGTGATTAATCCTTTTTAGGATTAATAACAGAATTGATTTGATTATGGTTGAGAGTTTAAAAGATGGGGGTGGTGGTCTCGAACCCGCTGTGCTGAGGGTCACATTGAGTCTGCGACGTCGGGAGGAGCGGCGGAGACAGCGACAGGACGGCAACGGAAGCGACCTCAGTCCAGGAGCCACCATGTCTGAAAACATCAAGTCCAAGATCCAAAACTACCGCACAGCGCCATTTGACAGCCGCTTCCCCAACCAGAACCAGACTCGCTACTGCTGGCAGAACTACCTGGATTTTCACCGTTGTGAGAAGGCCATGAACGATAGAGGCGGTGATGCATCTGTCTGTGAGTGGTACAAGCATGTCTACAAGTCCCTCTGTCCTGCGTCCTGGATGAATTCTTGGGATGATCGCATTGCAGAAGATACCTTCCCTGGGAAGATCTGAGCCACTTTCTCTTCCTCCCTCATCCCCACCCTGATGCCTGGGGCTGGATCCCTTCTTCCTTCCATGGGAGGAATGTGATCTTTGACTGCCCTTGCACTGGGAGACCTGAATCATGTTAAAATAAACTGTATTGGAATCGGAAAAAAATAATAGAAAAATAAAAGATGGGGGTGGTGGATGGGGAGGAGCACGCAAGGTAGTTGGTGGGAAGATGACAGGGAAATAAAGTGAAGCATGGCTGGGAACCAGTCTGAAATACTGGACCCCAGGTGACATTCATCTTGATTTCTTCCCTCTAAATCTCCCAAACTAAATCTCCTTTCACATTCAATCATTTAACCTTATCTGCGTTCCCTCAGCCACCATCATAATTCAAACCCCTTTCATCTCTCAGGTGAGTTTTGTAATTTCCTCCTCATGGATGCCCTTCTCCCCTATGCCTTATCCTGTCATACAAAGCCCTCTACATTCTGGCTTCTACATACCATTCCAGTATAATTGACTTATTCTTTATCCACTATCCTTATAATGTCCTCTCCCAAACCTATGACAGCTTACAACAACCTCTGTCCCCTCCTTTATAGAGATATCACCCTCCTGGATCCACCTTGTCATGGCAGAGAGGCTTGTGTAGTTCAATGAAACTATGAGCTATGCATGCAGGATTCCCAAGATGGACAGGCCATAGTGGAGAGTTCTGATAAAAGTTGATCCATTAGAAAAGGAAATATATCTCCATTTCAGTATCTTTGCCAAGAAAACTCCTTATGATCCATGGGGTCATGAAGAGGCAGACATGATCGAACAACTGAATGACAACAAAAACAAACTCTGCAGTTGGTATCATTTATTTTTCCACTTTGTCAACTTCTTTCTTCAACTTTTGAGGTCCTTCTTTTTCCTTTAAGGTTCTCCATGAAGTCCTCCCTGAGTTTCTCAACTGAAAGGAATCTATCTTTCCTTGAATTTCTTATAGGATTTACCCCAAATATTTCCTTTGCACTTTTCACATTTTCCCCCACTTCTCCCCTTCCTCACTCTTGCTATCCCCACAGACCTTTTTATCACAACTTTTGGACTCATACTTTTTCTACCTATTAGATTATAAGTTTCTTTAGAAGAGTGTTATACCTATCTTTGTATCTCCAGTACTAGCACTTATTAGGTGTTTACTAAAAATTTGTGGTATGAATAAAGAAATCATAATATTACCTTGGTGAAGGAGGATGAAGAGGAGGATGAGAAGAAGAAAAACAAGGAGGAAGAAGAGGAGGTGGAGGAGGAAGAAAACAAGAAGAGGAAAAGGGAAGGAGAAGAGGAGGTATAGCTTATGAGTTTAACTTTCATATATATTATACCACTTTATCCCTTCACAACAAACCACTCTGAGAAGTCAGAGAAAGTATAATTATCCCCATTTTGCTTCAAATGCTATTAACAAAGTAAAGAGAAGATTCCTAATAATACCCAAGATCACTGAGAAGCATAGTCATAAAGAGCATCAATCAGTGGTGTAACCCATAGCTGTATGATTTCAGATGAAGTTTAAGGCCTTCTGGAAGTCTTAGTATTCAATTCTGGAGAGACTAGGAAGGCAGGAAGGAAGGCATAAGTAAGTTCAGGAAACAGGACAAAACAGTGAGTGAATGAGTACAATAAATCAAGGAGTCAAATAACATAGTTATTTATAAGAAAATGCATTTGCAAAAGGATGTTTATTTTAATGTTTTTTATTTCACACTAAACTGATGATTAATACACATTAGTCAATGACTATCCCAATCTGTTTCTCTTTTTTTCAATATTTCTTAAGATTCTAGAGTGTACTGTGGAAAGTAAGTGGAACTTAGATTCTAAAGTATAAGACAGAGAAAAGCATAATGACCTGACGCCCCTTGCCCAAAGCTTACTTGGTAATATTGTAGATATTCTTTTATTTAACAAAGTAAAGAGAAGTATCCCAGACTGTATGAATCTTGAAAGGGAAAGGTACTTATGTCAAATACCAAGTGCAAGATAATGGAGAAATTCCTAGGTCATGACCAATGAGTTAAAAGAACACATAAAAGGAAGCAGAATATGGGTGTCCTAAGAGTCTTGATGCAGTTTAAAACTTTAATAATATGTATATGTATGTGTGTACATATATATGCATATACATGCACATATAGTATGTGCATATACATATGTATATCTGTGTACATGTGTGTGCATATATACATATATGCATATATCTATTTCTTGCTCATTCAGAATTTTGAATACCCTGTGTGTGCCCATATATACACATATATATGTGTATATATATACATACATGCACTTAAATCTATTCAATGGTAGATATAGATGTGTATGTATATATGCGTGTGTGTATGTATTTCTTGAGCATTAAGACTTTTGAACCAACTTGTATGTATTGTTGTTCTTGGTTGCTCAGTCATTTTTCAGTTGTGTCTGATTTTTTGTTACCACATTTGGGATATTCCTGGCAAAGATACTGGAGTGATTTGACATTTCCTGCTTCAATTCATTTTACAGATAAGGAAATTGAGGCAAACAACATTAAGTGACTTGTTCAGAGTCACACAGATAGTAAGTATCTGAGGCTGGATTTGAACTCAGGGATATGAGTCTTCCTGATTACACATGCTCACATGTACTCATACGCATATGCATATGCATATTATATACTCATACAAATATATATTGTATCCTCATGCAAATATATGTGTGCATATAAATACATCTACAGTTACATCTACATATTCATGTATGTATGTATTTCCTGCTCTTGGTATACTAAATGCTATAATTACTCCTTAACAAGGTTTAAAATTTACCAAACACAGATGTGAAGAGATGAGTAAGCTTTTATTTTAATTTAGAAAAATTGTCTTCTTGATTGAGTTTATCAATGTGACTCCCCTGCTATGGATTGCAACCTATCCTGTGAAATTCTTGTCTTCCCTCCACTACCACCAACACCTCCTATAAGCCTCCTCAGAAAATCAACCCAATACCTAGACTACTTTGGGTCTTTTAAAAATCTATTGCAAAATACTTGGATAGCTTACCTATTATCTAAGCTGTCTGTCCACTTCAGAAGGAAAATCCATGTCACCTCTGGCTCAGTCTAATGATGACCAACAGCAAAGAGAATAACTATATGAAGAATCACTTTGAAAATATACATTATACCCTCCTAGTCAGCCAAGGCTTAGGATAAGAGATTTAATAGGGAAAGAGATATTAGAAGTTATCTGGTCCAACCCACTTATTTTATAGATAAGCAAACTGAGACCCAGAGAGGTGAAACAAATGAGGTCATGAAGGTAGTAAATAGCAGAGCTAGTACCAGAACCTAGTTCCTCTGACTCCAAATCTAAGACCTTCCCGACCATGTCACATAACCTCAGAGCCTAATAGTATATAGAATTGAACGATCATCTAAGAACATAATTTTCCTAAGTGTTTATTGCTTGCCTAAACAGTTGATAATTGTATGGGTAGATACAAGTAAAAAGTATGAAAAAATCAGCAAACCAAATGTTTTTCTATCATTTTTTATTTATTTATACCACTTCTTAATAGTCCATTTATTATTATTTTCCCTCATAGAATCCAAAAGGTCAGTTAATCAAGTCCAAGGTACAACTAGGAAGAAAACTCCATGAGTTTTTCCCACTGGGCAGTTCCACTGAATTATTCTCCTCCCTTATTCAAATAAACAGCATTGACAACTCTATTGAATTATATGAGAATTACACTGAGGCAGCTTTTGTGTTTTGATCCCTCCCATACTTCCATGGGTCATTCCACTCTAACACACCTGGTGCTTTTTCTTAATAAAAAATTTCAACACTCTCCTCTATTTCCTTATTAACTGGCTGTGAGGAAGAGAGATTGCTTTGTATATGTGCATAATGAATGATGAAGTCCTGTCACATCAAGTTAGAAAATTTCAATATGACATTTTCAACTTTCCATTATTAAATGTCCTTCATGAGTGTTTTAGAGCATTTATGATGTATCTGAATGCACTAACAGTAATTCTTGGTCCATACAGCTTTATTTTTTTTAAATGTGCTTCTTGTTATTTTTTGTAAAGGGAAATGCCAAGTTATTGGAGATGCTGCCACACCCCCCCCCAATCTGACCAACAGTGTGTACTTTGTTTAAAATGGAAACTTCAAATCAAATAAGGAAATTTTAGTTTTGATTGGTGACTAGGGGGAAAAGATGGAATTTATTTGTTAATCTTGAATAAATAGACTCTGTAGTGTTGACAGTCATTTTGATGCATGGGCTGACAGTTATTTTACATGCAAATGTTTTATATGATTTTCAATTCTGTCTTCCTATACTTTGAAGTGCTATAGGTCATTGCATTCATAAAATGTTTATTTCCCCAATAATTTTGTGTTCGGGAATTTATAGAAAGTGTGTTTGAAAAAGAAAAACTACCAAAAGTAGCATTGTATATAGGTGAAATTGATTTTCATGGCCCAGAGGATCAGAAATGTTGAGCAGCAAGATACTTTTGAGGTCTTCTAACCCAGAGATGTCAAACATGTGGCCTGCCAAAAGCAATGTTGCTGGCAACACTCCAGAATGTTACAGAAACCAGATTAAAGTGTAGTTTGGAAACATTTCACAAAATAAATAAAACTATAATATAACAGATAATGTTAATATATGGTTTTCTTTGCTTTGCTTTCTGTTTTTTTTTTTTTGCTTTTTTTTTGGCAGGGCAGTGAGGGTTAAGTGAATTGCTCAGGATCACACAGCTAGTAAGTGTCAAGTGTTTGAGGCTGGATTTGAACTCAGGTCCTCCTGAATCCAGGGTCGGTGCTTTATCCACTGTGCCACCTAGCTGCCCTGTAATATATGGTTTTCTAAGTCAGTATGAAGCCACATGGATCCTTATGCACAGGTTAGTGACCCCATTTCTATTTGAGTTTGACACCAGTGATTTAGCCCATCTCTTTCATTTTACCTTTGTGGAGATGAGGGTCCTCGGAAGTTAAATGGCTTCATAAGGACTCATGGGTAGTAAAGAACAGAGCCAGCATTGAAACAAAGTCTGCTTATTTCATATACTGCCACCGTAATTTGGGAGTCTATGTCATTTGCTATATTTTATGGTTCAAAATCTATTCATGCAAATATTTAAATATTTTCCTTGTCTAACATTCAATAAGCATTAAATATGGACCTATATTTAATGTTCCAGGCACTGTGAATAAATGACAAAAATATTTATTAAATATTTACCATATTCTAAATACTGCTTTAAGCACAAGAAATACAAATACAGAAGAGGAGACTTCCCTTCACTCAAGAAGCTTATATTCTAATGAGGGAAACCATAAATAAAGGGAAGTGGTGGTCAGAGAGGTGCATTTTGATTTGTAAAGGTTGCAGGGTTGGTAATTAGAGTTATTGATGATTATGTAGATTGGCATATCTTTTCCAGTAGCAAAGGCAGTATTTAATTGGGTATGGTTTGAGAACTGAAAGAGGTTGGGAGTAGAGGGATGGTAGAGAACTTATATGGTAGCAAGATTACTTGTGAAAAGAAGAACAGTACATAATTTAGACATAAAAGGTGATACCATAGGTAAATTAGGAGAGGAAGGAATAGTTTACCTCTCAGATCTTTGGAAAGGAGAACAGTATATGACCAAAGAAGACAGAGAGAATATTATGAAATGCAAAATGGATGATTTTGATTACATTAAATTAAAAAGGTTTTGTACAAACAGAAGCAATGCATCCAAAGTTAGAAGGGAGACAGAAAACTGGAAAACAATTTTTATGGCCAGTATTTCTGATAAAGGCCTCATTTCTAAAATATACCGAGAAATAAATCAAATTTATAAGAATCCAAGTCATTCTCCAATTGAGAAATGGTCAAAGAATATAGTCAGTTTTCTGATAAAGAAATCAAAGCTCTCTATTGCCATATGAAAAAATGTTCTAAATCACTATTGATTAGAGAGATACAAATTAAAACAACTCTGAGGTACCACCTGACACCTATCAGATTGGCTAATATGACAAAAAAGGAAAATAACAAATGTTGGAGAAGCTGTGGAAAAATTGGAACACTAATGCATTGCTGATGGAGCTGTGAGCTGATCCAACCATTCTGGCGAGTAGTTTGGAACTATGCCCAAAGGGCTATAAAGCTGTGCATACCCTTTAACCAGCAATACCACTATAAGGTCTTTTTCCCAAGGAGATCATAAAAAAAAAAAAAGAAAAGGACCCACATGTACAAAAATATTTATAGCTGCTCTTTTTGTGGTGGCAAGGAATTGGAAACTGAGGGGTTGTCCATCAATTAGGGAATGGCTAAACAAGTTCTGGTATATGAATGTAGTGGAATACCATTGTGCTGTAAGAAACGATGAGCAGGCAGATTTCAGAGAAACCTGGAAGGACTTGCATGAACTGATGATGAGTGAGATGAGCAGAACCAGGAGAACATTGTACACAGTATCAACAACATTGTGTGTTGATTAACTGTGATAGACTTTATTCTTCTCAGCAATATAATGGTCCAAGATAGTTCCAAAGGACTCATGATGGAAAATGCTCTCCAAATCCAGAAAAAAAAAGGAACTGTTGAATCTGGATGCGGATCGAATCATACTATTTCTATTGTTTTTTTGTTTTTGTTTTTTTGGGGTTTTTTTTTGCGGGGCAATGGGGGTTAAGTGACTTGCCAAGGGTCACACAGCTAGTAAGTGTCAAGTGTCTGAGGTCGGATTTGAACTCAGGTCCTCCTGAATCCAGGGCCAGTACTTTATCTACTGCGCCACCTAGCCGCCCCCTATTTCTATTGTTTTTGTTGTTATTTTCTGAGGTTTTTCCTTTTTGCTCTGATTCTTCTCTCATAACATGACTCAATGGAGAAATATGATTATTGTGATTGTACATATATAACCTATATCAAATTACTTGCTGTCTTGGGGAGGGTGGAGGGAAGGGAGGGAGGGAGAAAAATTTGAAACTAGAAATACTATAAAAACAAATGTTGAAAACTATCTCTAAATGTAACTGGAAAATAATAAAATATTTATATTAAAAAAAAAAGAAAAGAAGACCAGGGTGTAAGGTGAAGCATGACTGTGAAAGCTTAGGTATAGTAAACTAGAAGAGACATTAACCAATCAGAACCAGAGAACCTCAGAGCTTAAATTCATTTCTCAAGGTATGGTCTCTGAGGGGACAGTGGCAGGGTTGTTGGTAGGAAGATGGATAGAATGTAAGATAAAGCATGGCTGGTAATGCCTATATATAGTGGGTCCCATTAAGCACTTACTTATATAAAAACACAAAAGCAAAACTGAGACAATCATTGCCCCAAGGCATTTTCCTTTTGTATTAAATCTATTTTGGTGTTTAATTAGATACATGTATTTCTTTTTACTATCTATTTGATTATTCAACATGAGATTTGTTTTTTCTCCACTTACCTACCTACCTACCTCTTGAAAACTCATCATGCATGACAGAGCAGGTTTTGAGCAAGTCCCTAATGACTTTATGAGGAGCTGAATATTTGAGAGCAGTAGAAAGAGAAGGAATCATCTTGTATTGTACTTGTGTAGTTGCTGAACTGAGGTAGCTAGTGCAGTTGATAAAGTGATGGGCCTGGAGTCAGGAAGACTCACCTTCCTGAGCTCAAATCCAGCCTCAGATATTTAGCTGTGTGACCTGGGCAAGTCAACTAATGCTATTTGCCTCAGTTTCCAAATCTATAGAATGAGCTGGAGAAAGAACTGGCAACCCATTCTAGTATACTTGCCAAGAAAACTCCAAATGGGGTCATAAGGAGTTGGACACAACTAAAATGACTAAACAACATTTCTTTCATTATGCTATATGGAACAAAGCATTAAGGTCCTGTATCACAATTTGAAATAGATCACATAAAAGACAAGGTGTATATGTATGCATGTGTGTGTGGGGGGGATATTGTGGTGGGTAACACATGAGGAATCTTTATTCAAAATAATATAAAGGATGTCATCAAAGAAATATATGACCAGGAAAAAACAGGTGGGTTGGTCATGAATTGAGAGGGCAGGAGAACCAATGAATAGCCCCATGTTCTACTGTGTTCTCCCCTCCCCTGGGGTGGGGCAATGAGGGTTAAGTGACTTGCCCAGGGTCACACAGGGTCACAGTAAGTGTCAAGTGTCTGAGGCTGCATTTGAACTCGGGTCCTCCTGAATCCAGGGCCAGTGCTTTATCCACTGTGCCACCTAGCTGCCCTCCCCCCCCCACCTTGTTCTATTGAATCCAGAAATGTCAAGAGAACTAGAGAAAGGCCTCAACTACACTGGACATATTTTTCTCTGGTTTGGGGCGGGGTGCAATCTTCAGTATTGGAGAAAGTACACCAATTAATGAGATTAGAACACCATTGGAATATTTCCATACTACTTTATATAACATGATAAGAAAGAGAAATGTGGAAAAATGAACATTAAGTGCCTACTATATGCCAGGCACTATTCAATGAGCTTTACAAATATCCTATGAGATATGTGTTATTATTACCCTCAGTTTATAATCGAGGAAATTGAGGTAGACAGAGGTTAAGTGGCTAGCTAAGAGTTCCACAGCAAGTAAGTATCTTAGGCTGAATTTGAACTCAGGTCTTTGTAATTCTAGGACCAGCACTCTATCCATTGCATTACCTAGCTGCCTTGCATCCTCCTACAAGATAGAAAGATGTCAAAACTTATAATTGATATTAACATTATTATACTGTCATAACTTTTGAAAAGCTGATGTATGAAAAACAGTAATTTAGGGTCTCTTCTCTTTCCTTCTCCCCTCTTCTCCTCTCTTCTTTCTCTTTTGTCATGAGACTTTCTAATATGTGTGAGCCTGTGACAGTTTTAATGTTTAAAAGGCATCTTTACATACAAAATGGTTGAGGACCTGTTTGGGTAAATTTTAAACATTATTTGATTTGTTAAACAATAATTGACATGAATTTACTACACAAAACAACCCTTTTTGAGTTTGCAGCCACAGAGACCATCCTGGATCCTTTAAGTCTCCAAGTTGCTTTTGGAATATTGGCTGTGGGCCCCTAAAACTTTTTTTTTTCTTTAAGGTAACTTTATTTCTTCTTTTTTTTTTCTGAAGTTTGAGGTAAGAGGAGGGGAGAAGTTTCTTTAGTTCATTGGTTTTGATCTGTTTTTACCTTGGGAAACTCCTGAAAAATACTTATCTCCCACTTTTTAAAGGCTTCTGGGACTGTTGTGGTTATTTGGGCTAGGAACAAATCCAAACAACTAAAAGGGGATTTTGATACCTCTGGCCTTACAAGTTATTCTCAAAGAAACTCTAAACAAAACCAAAAGAAACACGAAAGAAAGAGATGGGATGTTTAGCTTTAAAAACTAACTAAATAAAAAGCAGCAAAGCCTTGCCTCTTAGGAGTCACATTATGGATGAAAATTTTTGAGTAGATAATGTATTTCAAAGCCCATCTAGTCTAACGTTTTCATTTTACAAATAAAGCAACTAAGACTCAGTGAAATTAAGTGACTTGCCTAAGGTAGTAAGTAGTAGAACCAAGATTCAAACTCCATCTGACTTCAACAAAATGTTCTTTCTGTTATATGCACTCACTATGGTCACTTCCCAATTTCCTAAAAATAACTGATAGCTTTGGTCTGATGTACATCCATCAGAGTGAGCATCTAGGCAATCCACTGGAGCCAAGATGGGCATAACAACTTCAGAGGAAATTAATTCCCTACAACCTTCTAGTAGAGACTGAGTCTGAAAGTAATTGTAGCCCATATAAGTATTCTTATTCTACCTCCCACTCCTACTCTCACTGATGAATTGGGTCCCAAGAAATTGATTATATCTCACACTCAAACATCCCATGAAAACTATGGGATAAATCTGTAATGCCATAGGCTGAAACCCCCACCAGTGTGCTTTCTTCCCAAGATTCTCAGTTCAAAGTCAATTTACTTAGGTAGCATCAAGTAGCATTTAGAAAGGGATATTACTAAAGTGGAATAATAAAAATAGTTGGCACAATAGATCACCCCCCCAAAAAAAATTGTAATGTACTTTCCCACCAGTATATAAAGAATCCAGAAGAAAGTAGGTTCAAACTTAGAGAGTGCATGTGGCAAAGGGGTACCCCCAGGCAACTTCTGGTTGCTTGAAATCCTTCTCTCCCATTTGTGGAATGATCAAGCAGTGCTTCCTAAGAATGTTGTAGTCTCTTTGAAAGAATCGTTATAGATCTATGAGTCTACACAAGCCTTGATTCACTGTTTCTAGTGGATCCAGCAAGGTCCTTGGACACCGATAGGAAGCCCAGCATCCTTTGGAACACTTGAAGCTAAAAGTTAAAGAGGTGGGAGGAGAAGACCTAGGCAAAGGAGAGGCTTCTTCTTTCCTCTTCCCTGCCCCCAGGAAATTCCTCCTTGGTGGTATGCTGTAAAGCCGTACACTCCAGCTTCTTGAAAACTTTCCCATTTTAAATAATGTTATGCTTTTAGTCAAGAAGAGAAATCACTGAGCCCAGTTGAAACAGAACTCTTGTCTGGCAACATTTCACTTCATCAAATGGGTTTCAAAGAATTTTCCCACCTAGTCTAAAGTCTTTTGAGTGATGGATATATTTTTTTTAATCATAAAAGTATTTTATTATTTTCCAGTTACATGAAAAGATGGTTTTCAACATTTGTTTTCATAAGATTTTTTAGTTCCAAATTTTTCTCACTCCCTCTCTTCCCTCTTCTCCCCAAAACAGAAAACAATCTGATATAGGTTATATATGTACAATCACATTAAATATATTTCTGCATTAGTCATGTTGTGAAAGAAGAATCAGAAAAAAAGGGGGAAACCTCAAAAAAGAAAAAAAAAGGAAAAAAAGAAGAAACAGTATGGTTCAGTCTGTATTCAGAATCCACAGTTCTATTTTCTGGATGTGGAGAACATTTTCCATCATGAGTTCTTTGGAATTGTCTTGAATATATTGTATTGCTTAGAAGAACTAAGTCTATCAGTTGATCATCACACAGTGTTGCTGTTGCTGTGTACAATGTTCTCCTGGTTTTGCTCACTTCACTCAGCATCAGTCCACTTAAGTCTTTCCAGGTTTTTCTGCAATCTGCCTGATCATCATTTCTTATAGTACCATAGTTTTCCATTATATTCATATACCAGCCATTCCCCAATTGATGGGCATTTCCTCAATTTCTAATTCTTTGCTACCACAAAGAGAGCTACTATAAATATTTTTTGTGCATGTGTTTCCTTTTCCCTTTTTATGATCTCTTTGGGATAGAGACCTATTAGTGGTATTAATGAGTCAAAGGGTATGCACAATCCCATAGCCCTTTGGGCATAGTGATTGATGGATTTATTGAAATATATCCAATCTAAAATAGAGTGAGGTGATTTTGACTCCAATCTTACACATTATAGTGTTCATTGAACCATAAAGATCTCTTGGCAAACTATCATGACTAACTCACTGCCATAACTAAGTTTTATCTTCAAAGATATTTGTTGAGATTCCAGTATGCCATTTCCACAACTGAGTCCTGTGAAAGAGGATGAATTTCTACTGAGGTTTTACAAAATACACTCCATTCATTCATAGGCTGATGTTGGACCTTTCACTTGAAAGGCAGTAGATGATGTAGGTGTAGAGCAGACAGAGTCAGGAAAGACCTAATTTCAAATATTGCTTAATATACTCATTAACTATATGAGTTACTAGCTAGGTAAGTCACTTAATGTCTCTCAGCCTTAGTTCCTTATCTGTAAAACCAGGATGACAATAACATCTACCTCACAGGACTGTTGTAAGGATTACAAGATATTATATGCATAAAATTTTTTGAAAGTATTAAAGAGACACATTAATTTTTACTATCATTATTTAACTTGAGATTTTAAATTCGGACTTTATTAAGGTTAAGAAAACTCCTGTATGCAAGAAAGTGCATTAAGAATTCTGCCTGAAGTCTGAGAGCCTGATAATTTCCATAGGCTATTAAAAAAAAGGTATTTATTACTCACTAATGGATTTCACCTGAAGAACATACAAATTGAGTGTTTTAAATGGAACATTTTCCCATGGAGTTATCACAGGGGCATCTCTTCATTAACTGCTCTGGGGAAGAGATAAGTGTCCACATTTTGTGAACCATGGGTACATTTTTCAGTAGCACACACACTTCTCATGGATATGATTTTGAATCTGGTGTATTTTTTCCTTTTAGAGACAAAGCCCAACAATTAAGCAGATAAAAATAGTGAGCATTTTTTTTTTCTCCCTGGACTTGCACGGCTACTCCCAGGGTAGAAAAAGTTTTTCAAGGATAGGAAATTTATCAGATGCAATAAACCTAAGAATTAGAAAAGCTGAGTTTACAGAGACAGATACAGAGCTTGATGTGACCCAGTAGTTCCTGGGAACCACTAGTAAACAACTTTCTGACTCATCTGAGTGAAACAAAAGCACACTTTTGAAAGATTGCATGCATTTGTTGTTAAGTTTCTAGGAATGAACCAAGCAAAACTACAGTCTTGATTGGATACAATATTGAGATATTTACTTTTTTTTCCATTATGTTGCAAACAAAGCAAACACAATTACAGTACAGTACAGTCAAAAAGAAAATATCTACTAGGATAGCATTTAAGAAACATAAAATGCACTTAAGGGGGTAAATGCAAATGAGTAGTCCCTACTGAGTATCTCTCTCTAGAATTCTCAGTTTCTCTGGGACCTCAGTTTCTTCTCATTAATAATTACTCAATTAAATTCTTAGGGGGCAGCTAGGTGGCGCAATGTATAGGCACTGGCCCTGGAGTCAGGAGTATCTGAGTTCAAATCCGGCCTCAGACACTTAACACTTACTAGCTGTGTGACCCTGGGCAAGTCACTTAACCCCAATTGCCTCACTTAAAACAAAATTCTTATGAAAGTTGTCAAATTTGAGAGGAAATAATCTTAAATGTATTCATCAAAATTATGGATCTTATGTATTTTTCCTTCTATAGACAATGCCCAACAATTAAGCTGGAAAAAAACAAACAAAAAGAAAACCCAGTGAAAACACGTGTTGCACGTTCTTCCCAAGAGTATTAAATGTCTAGAAATACCATATTTGGGGGAAGCTAGGTGGAGCAGTGGACAAAGCAATGGCCCTGGATTCAGGAGGACCTGAGTTCAAATCTGACACTTGACACTTATTAGCTGTGTGACCCTGGGCAAGTCACTTAACCCTCATTGCCTCCTGCCCCCCCAAAATATAGATAGATAGATAGATAGATAGATAGATAGATAGATAGATAGATAGATAGATAGATAGATAGATTACATTCAAGTCATTTAAAATAGTTTTAGAGGGTCATCATAAAATACTAAAAGAAAGTACTGTATTTGGAGTCAGAGGTTTTGGGCTCAAATACTAGGTCACTTATATCAAACCATAGATTTAGAGCTAGAAGGAACCTCCTGAATCCAGGGCTGGTGCTTTATCCACTGTGCCACCTTTTTAAGGCCTTTATGCAGTAAGATCCATTTTAACTGCTAAGGATGTAGCTAAGAATTGGATGTTACTGGGTTTCTATGGCCCAGGAAAAGTTAAATGACTTACCCAAAATCACATAGCTGGTTAGTGGCAAAGCTAAGCATTGACCTTAGGCCTCCTGACTCTCAGTGTATTACTCTTTCAGTCAGCCATTGTCAGTCAGCAATCATTTATTAAGTGGCCACTAAAGTCCAGGACAAAGTCATGCTGTTAGAAGTTTAATACTATAGGCAACCTAGGTTTAAGAGAGTAGTTACATTTATAGGATTACATGGACTTCCAATTTTCACTGGGTGGTTTAGACATCACTCCAGGAGAAGTAACAAAGTCATGGACATTTAGCCTGCAAGTAAGAAAGATCTGACTTCAGGGTCTATCTCTGACACATATAATGTGACCCTGAGCAAGTGACTTATTCTTCTCAGTGTCCCAGGAAGCTAAGACGATGAGTTGCAGAGAAAGTGCTGCAGTTTCCTCAAGTATGAGTTCCTTAAATTAATGAAGTCACAAATCCAATCCCTAACCCTTCAGTGATTTAGAGCACCCCAGGGTTATTTTTTAATATCACTTGTAACTACTAATCACTAGAACATTGAGTGTCAGAGAGCTTCATACATTTTTTTGAAGTAATCATTAACTTATATCCTCAAAATTCTCTTCTCTCAGGGATAAATAATCCCAATATTTTTAATTTTCCACAGTTCTTGTTTTTCTTTTTTTTGTTGTTGTTTTTCTTTCTTTTTTTTTTTTTTTGCAGGCAATGGGGGTCAAGTGACTTGCCCAGGGTCACACAGCCAGTAAGTGTCAAGTGTCTGAGGCCGGATTTGAACTCAGGTACTCCTGAATCCAGGGCCGGTGCTTTAACCACTGCGCCATCTAGCTGCCCCCCTAGTTCTTGTTTTTCAATCCTTCAATCATCTTTCTTCTGCTGATGTCTCATGTTGGTGACTATTGGGTTCCCAAAAGCAATGCCAGCAGAATTCTAGTTTCTTTGGGCGTAAGACTGGTGATGGACTACATGCTCCCTGCCAGAGGTCCTCTCTGGTTTAGTTTATTTTGTATTTTTTTTGGTTTTTGCAGGGCAATGAGAGTTAAGTGACTTGCCTAGGGTCACACAGCTAGTAAGTGTCAAGTTTCTGAGGCCAGATTTGAACTCAGGTACTCCTGAATCCAAGGCCAGTGCTTTATCTACTGTGCCACCTAGCTGCCCCTCCGGTTTAGTTTAGTTTAGAGAGAATCATTGGCTTGGCTTCATTCTTTGCTCACAGCAACTCTTTTTCTTTTAGGGGGGGGAGCAATGAGGGTTAAGTGACTTGCCTAGGGTCACACAGCTAGTAAGTGTCAAATGTTTGAGGCCAGATTTGAACTCAGGTCCTCCTGAATTCAGGGCTGGTGCTTTATCCACTACACCACCTAGCTGCCCCACCCACAGTAACTCTGGAAGAAGAAATACAGAAATTTAGAAGGGTAGTTGATCTAGGTTGGGAGTATCAATGCTAGTGATATTATATAGGTCCTTGAATGCACGAAATCTATTTCTTTTTTAAGACTCTGAAAATTTTAGAAGTTGCCTATGAGGCAGCCTAGAGATGGAATGCTGAACTTGAAGTCAGGAAGAACTAGGGTCAAATCTTGCCTCTGGTCCTTACAGTTATAACTTTAAAAAGTTATAACTTCTAAGTTACAAGTAACTTACAGTTACTTATCAAGTTACCATGTGGCATGGAACAATTCGTTTTACCCATCAACCTCAGTTTTCTAACCTCTTAAAATGAAGGTGTAGGACTTAATGACCTCTAAGACCCCTTCTAGTTCTCAATCTATGATCCTCTAAATTCCCCACTTCTATCTTCATATGCTTAACTTCAAATTATTCCATGGAATTACAAAGAAGTCAGTTATGCTTCCACCAAAAAAATAAATTTCTTCCCATTTTGGATGGAAATGATTTCTCAGAAGTATGACTTCATTGAAAACTACTGAAATCTAAATTGTTTTGAACTGTAAAATGGCATACTATACAGATGGCTACAGATGCATTTCTCTAGGATACTACTTGTCGATGATTTACAGTAACTTTTGTTTTAAATTACCTGAACACATGTTATCACACTACCAGCTAAGTGAATATTGCAGTTTAAAAAATGCATTCCAAGAGTATAAACATTTGCTATATTATATAACAGATTGGGGGGAGGGTGGGGCAAAGAGGGTTAAGTGACTTGCCCAGGGTCACACAGCTAGTAAGTGTCAAATGTTTGAGGCCAGATTTGAACTCAGGTCCTCCTGAATCCAGGGCTAGTGCTTTATCCACTATGTCACCTAGCTGCCCCCAAACATTTGCTATATTCATCCAAAAGGTTGTATCTGCCCATTGTATTCAATGGCTGGCATATTAGTAACACTGGGGAAGCATCTCAATGTACTGCAATATGGACCAGATCTGAAGCCCAAAGACCTGATTTCCAGTCAACATACCACCATTTATTAAACTTGTTTAGCCTTCCTATTCAGGATAATGGCAATTAAAAATAGTGAATAAAGAACTGGCCTCAAAGGCAGGAAGATCTGAGTACAGGAATTACCTCTGAGACATGCTGGCTGCATGACCCTTGGGCAAGTCAAATAAATCATCAGGGCTCTAGTAACATTCTTAGTTGTAAGAAAAGTGCGAAACTGCAGTTTTAGAGGGAGTTTCCTCATACAGGAGTTCACTATGTCAATTAAATCACAGGATCGGCGCTATTTCTACTATATTCCTCAAAAGTTTGTGTGAGGAAGTACTATGTAAACTATAAAATATAAAACTGAGATAAATTATTATTATTATGTTAATAACTGATTATTAAATTGGGATTCTGGCTTTTATCCTCAATTTCCTTATTAAGGCCCAGATCTTGTTAAAATCAGAATCTGAAGAACATGACTAATTGATGAGATTGTTCTTAGTCCTTAAGGAACATGCTTTTCAATCTTGGGAAGGACCCTGCCCAACCAGGAAACCTAACTTCTGTTATGTTATCAATATAAACAGAATCCAATCTGGGCAAGTCCTTACCCTGGGGAAAAGGAGCCCTTTGTCCTTGTCCTTGTATCCCAACTTTAGAGTTTAGGGTGACCCAGATCATGAAGGAGAAAATCAACGAGAGTGGTCTGGGTAAAGATATATTCCTATATCTAGTTTGCTGGAGGTGGCTGAGTCTCATGATCAAGCTACATTCTCAGCCAGAGGAGCCTAAAACTTTTAGCCCACCTCCTCATTAAATGTCCACCAATCAGGGTTGATTTTCACTTGTCAAGGAAAATTCCTTTGAGAAGGGTTATTTAAGGCTTTAAGGGTCTCTCCACTAGGCATCTTTCATTACCAAGAGAAACCACTGACCATCCATTTATTTTATTGGCTAGCCTAATTAGTACATGGATTATTAATTACTCAGAGACTCTGTTTCTGGGGATTTTTCATTCATCACAATATGATATAAATTATTATTATTATTGTTATCATGTAAGGTAATATGGCATAATAAATGGGGAGATGGACTTGGAATCAGGAATATTTGAGTTTGGAACAGGTGGCACAGTGGATAGAGCACTGGCCCTAGAATGAGGAGGACCTAAATTCAAATCAGCCTCAGACACTTACTACCTGTGTGATCCTGAGCAAGTCACTAAACCCGAATTGCCTAACCAGGAAAAAAAAAAAGGAATACCTGAGTTAAGTCCTGTTTCAGGCATAAACTAACCATGGTAAAGTCACTTAATTTATAAGTCCCCCAAAACAACTCTCTAAGACATTAAGCTAAGGAGGTGTTGCTGATTTATACTGATGAAGGCAATTTCCTCCACAAGAGTTACTCAAAAAAGTGAAAACACAGGTCTAAACTAAAAAACAAAATAAAATTTTTATTATATAATTTTAGGACCATCATCAAATCTAACAAACTTAAAGTCTTTACATTTTGTATTAAAATATGAAGTTGTGGGTCTCAAAAAGGGCAAAAGAAAGGCATTTGGTGAGTGTGAGTAGCCTAAAGCATAAACCATTATATAAGAGAAGTCATTTCAAGAATATTATCAGAGAAATATGCACCTGGAGAAGGAAGTGAACCAAACATATAGGGAGAGGAAGGGGTAACCAATAATAACCAGGGATAAATGGTATATGTACCACATTGATACTAATGCAATGGCAACACATTTCTAGGAAGGGCCCTCAGCATATTGGATAGAATATTTATGGGAAGGTATCAACAAGAGTCATATAAGATGGATAGGTATAGATGAATTGTGATTGGTATTTTTAGAAGTACTAACATCAATGGGATCGCAAATCTTTTGAGAACAGTGGAAGTGTCAAAGTGATTAGAATGGACATCCAAAAAAAAGTATGAAAATACACACATCATTTATCTGAATGACCTTTGCAAAAGATCATTGTAATAAATTACCCAAGTGCCCTTTGGATAATATTAATTCATTAGTGAAGTTCACATTAAAAAGCCATGTGAAGGAGGTTCATCTTTAGTTAAAAAGCTTGGGGAAATTTTTGGTATTTCACGAACTTAAAAGGTATTTTGTAATATGAATAAAACAGAACAGAGACAGAAAGTTCTGAACACTAATCCCAGTTGTGCCACCTCTTTCCTGATTATTATTCTCTAGAGGAAGTAGATTGGTGAAAGTAATTCCATGACATGGAATAATCTCAGAGAACTGAAGAACTTTAGAGTGAGGAAGGACTTTGGAAGCAATCTAGTCAAACCTCTCATGCAATGTATAATATAATTATTAGAATAACTTCTATAATTTTAATAAAGATATATCTATACACCAATAAAAATCTGTCTATTTTGCAAATGACTCTTTAATCAAGCTCCACTATATTTAGTCTATCAAATGACTGGAGATAATCATTTCCGAAATAGAATCATTCAGATTAATTGATTTTAGAGATCATAGTAGCAAAAAGTTGTTATCAAGATTTCCAGCTTCTAGTATGGGCTCTGTGGTGACAATTTATGTCAATTTAAGCCAACCCCTTTGTACCTCTGCTTGTCTCAGTTTTCTTGTCTTTAAAATGAGGGAGTTGGACCAGATAATCCCTAGCAAAAGTTTCTAATCTGGGTTCAGTGGACTTGTTTTTTAAAAAAATATTTTGAACACTGTGTTTCAGTATCATTTATTTTTCTTGTAATCTTACATATTTTACTGTATGCATTTAAAAACATTATTTTCCAAAGGCCTCTGTAGGTTTCATCAGACTTCCAAAGTGGTCCATGGCCTATGTGCACGCACACACATACACACACATATACACGCACACATGTTAAGAACTCCTGTCATATGGACTTTTTCAGCTCTAACACAACCTCCCACACCACAAAATCCTCTCTGTTGCCAAGTTTTATTGTTTCTACCTCCACAACATTTAACCCATATATTCCCTTCTCTTCACTCATACAAGAACCATACTGAATAGGACCTCAGAACCTATAATTTAGATTAATGCCATAACTTTTTTTTTTTTTTTGGCGGGGCAATGAGAGTTAAGTGACTTGCCCAGGGTCACACAGCTAGAACGTGTCAAGTGTCTGAGGTAGGATTTGAACTCAGGTCCTCCTGAATCCAGGTCTGGTACTTTATCCACTGAGCCACCTAGCTGTCCCCAATGCCATAACTTTTAAAGTGTTTTTTGTTTTGTTTTTGTTTTTGTTTTTTTTTGCCTCCATTCTTGCCTCTATCTAATACATAAACCACAGTCATCAATGTAGTATTCCTAAAGCACAGGTCTGACCATGTCACTCTCTTCCTAGAGAAGCTCTAGTGGTTCACAATTGCTTCTTTGCACTGACTGTGACCCATTCCTGGAATACATCCCCTCCTCACCTGTGCCTCTTAGACTCCCTATATTCCTACAAACTCATATCCAGTGTTACCTTCTACATATGGCCTTTCCTGATCTCTCATGAAACTTACTTTTATTTATTTTGTATTTTATATTTAATAATATGTGCACATGCTATGACTTGTCTCCCCAACTCACCCTCCAAGTAGGATGTAAGTTCTTTGAGAGGAAGAACTGTTGGAGTTTTTTGTATGTATATATTTATGTATCTATATACATATACTTCACACACACACACACACACACACACACACACACACACACACACACAGTTCAAAAGCACTCATGAAACAGAATGTAAACTCCAAAGATCAGGAACCAGGTTTTGTCTTCCCTGGTCTTTGTTAGCTGTTGAATTAAATTAAAATACAAGCATGTCCAAAGCGTGCCTCTCTTTTCTAGTAATTGTTTGTTGGTAGAAAAAGTAGTAATTAAAAGATTATTGGAGGGGGCGGCTAGGTGGTACAGTGGATAAAGCACCGGCCCTGGATTCAGGAGGACCTGAGTTCAAATCTGGCCTCAGACACTTGACACTTACTAGCTGTGTGACCTTGGGCAAGTCACTTAACCCCCATTGCCCCACCCCCCCAAAAAAAAGATTATTGGAATAGTGACCTTATCAGGTACCAGAGTATTGAATCTTGTTCTACCATGACTACAAACCTGCCTTTTATCTTTTTCATTCTTTTTTTTTTTACATATTTAGTCTTGAAAATTTATTTCCATATTAGTCATGTTGTAAAAGAAAACAAACAAAAATTGAAATCCAATAAAAATAAAGACAGTAAAAAACAGTATACTTCGCTCTGTATTGAGACTCCATCAGTTCTTTCTTAGGGGGATGGATAGCATTTTTCATGGTGAGTCCTTCAGAATTGTCTTGGATCGGGGCAGCTAGGTGGCACAGTGGATAGAGCACCGGCCTTGGAGTCAGGAGCACCCGAGCCCAAATCCGGCCTCAGACACCCAACACTCACCAGCTGTGTGACCCCGGGCAAGCCACCCAACCCCAACCGCCTCACTTTTTAAACTTCTCTTGAGTCTTGTATGTTGAGATCAAATTTTCTATTCAGTTCTGGTCTTTTCACCAGGAAAGATTGAAAGTCCCCAATGTCATTAAATGTCCATCTTTTCCCCTGAAAGAAAATGCACATTTTTGCTGGGTAATAGATTCTCGGCTGCAATCCAAGCTCCTTTGCCTTCTGGAATATCATATTCCAAGCCTTGCGGTTCTTTAATGTTGAAGCTGCCAGGTCCTGAGCAATCCTGACTGTGGCTCCATGATATTTAAATTGCTTCTTTCTGGCTGCTTGGAGTATTTTCTCCTTCACCTGATAATTCTGGAATTTGGCTACAATATCCCTTGGAGTTTTCCTTTTGGGGTCTCTTTCAGGAGGTGATCGATGGATTCTTTCAATGATGATTTTATCCTCTGATTCTATGATTTCAGGGCATTTCTCCTTAATAATTTCCTGGAATATGGTGTCTAGATTCTTTTTCTGGTCATGGCTTTCAGGCAGTCCAATGATTCTCAGATTGTCTCTCCTTGATCTGTTTTCCAGATCAGTTGTCTTTCCAATGAGGTATTTCACATTTTCTTCTATTTTTTCATTTTTTTATTCTGCTTGACTGATTCCTGGTGTCTCATGGATTCCTTATCTTCCGACTGTCCCACTTTAATTTTTAAGGCATTGTTTTCTTCAGTGAGATTATGCACCTTTTTTTTTTTCCATTTGGCCAAGTGAATTTTTTAAGGCTTTGTTTTCTTCAGTGAAATTATGTGCTTCCTTTTCCAAGCTGCTGATTCTTTTTTCATAGTTTTCTTGTTTTGCTTTCATTTCTCTCCCCATTTTTTCTTCTACCTCTTGCAATTGATTTTTAAAATCCTTTTTGAGCTCTTCCAGGAAGGATTTTTGTTCTTGAGACTAATTCACCTTCCCTTGTGAGGTTTCAGATGTAGGCAATTTGAGGCTATTGTCCTCATCTGAGTTTGTGTTGGCTTCTTCCCTATTGATACAGAAGCTCTCAATGGAGAGGGCTCTTTTTTGCTTCTTACTCATTATTGCAGCTTATTTATTTATTCTTTAAGTTGAGGTCTGCTCTGGGGGCACCAGGGTCCCTGTTTTGGGCTTCTTGTGCAGGTGTATAGGTGCTGTGTGACCGGGCTTTTACTCTGAGGCCTTTATGGTGTGTGGAGATGCCCCGCCCTGCACTTCCTGTCTGATTGTGCTCGGCCAGCCAGGCGCCAGACCCCGGCGTCTGATCCCGCCGTTCGTGGCCCTCTCGGCCGGTGCAGGTAGGTTTTTCCACTGTCCTTCTTGGCCACCAGATTTTTGAACCAGGTTCCGGGAGCCTCAGTTGTTCGGCTGTGGCCCGCAGCTCCTGCTGACTTGCCCCGACCCCCTCGGCACTGGGTTGCTGCCCTGCGCTGGGCCTCCCTTTTGCCTGAGTTAGACCAACCTTTTCCTGAAGTCTTCTAAATTATCTCTGGTTGGAGGACTGTGTCTCTCTGTCTCTTTGCAGGTTCTGTAGTTTCAGAATCCCTCCAGAGGCTTGATTTAATGTTTGTTTTGAGGGAACAGAAGGAGAACTCAGGCAGATGCAGCTTCCTCTCCTCCATCTTGGCTCCGCCCCCTTTTTCATTCTTTATTCTTGAAAAACATGTACAACACTAAACCCTAAAATTCTGGAACTAATTCCATTTAAAATGGGGGAGAGACAAAAGACCTAATTGCCTAAATAATTTAATTGGGGTGGGAGGGGTGAGTAGGGAGAAATTGGAGTCCAGCCTTGAGAATGTTCATGTATGCCACTCAATTTCCATCTATTTGTGTCATTACATGTATGCTTCTAGATGTAGTAGGTAGCTAGTTGTCACAGTTGATAGAGCACTGGCCTTGGAAAGAGGAAGACTCATCTTCCTGAGTTCAAATCTGTCCTTAGATACTTACTAGCTATGTGATCCTAAGCAAGCCACTTAACCACATTTGCCTCAGTCTGCCCATCTGTAACATGAGCTGGAAAAAGAAATGAAAAACCACTCCAGTATCTTTGCCAAGAAAACCCCAAATGGGGCCATGAATACTTGGATATGATGGAAATGAATCAACAACTCAACCACAATAACCAAAGGTTTCATAGAAGAAATTTCGGAATAGGGAAAGGAAAAATCCCTGAGAATGTTTGTGGATAATGTGGAGAAATTATTAATTAACATTAAGTATTATGATGGATATCAAATCGATAACAAGGAATAGTAGGTAAAAAAGGAGACTTGGTGTCAGGATGACCTAGATTCAAGGACTGCTTCTGATCTATACTAAATTAATGACCTTGGACAAGTAACAAACTCTCAGTGCCCCCAAACAACTCTCTGGGACTATAGAATACAGAGCAGTTGCAGATCTGCCATTAGAAGAGAAAGTTTCCTCAACCAGGATCTCCCTAGAGCAACAACAACAACAAATCTTTTTAAATTGCTCTCCATTGCTATGCTATGATTATTCCCTATGGAATGTCTCAAGCATTGAATCTATAACAATTCCATAATTATTGTCAGTCCATCTTGCAAGGATATGATCTTTAAAAAGTCCCATGTTTGGATACTTAGGACTTTTTTAAAAAAATCACTTAATCCTGTATCTTTTCATGGCATGGAAAGTCTTTCACATTTACTTGAAGGATGCACCTTCTGAGCAGTTCTACCAAAGCTTTTGAAAGGTTGATGTAGTGACTCCACGAACTTTTGAGTCATCTCAACCAAATTATTTTGTAAAAAATTCAATTTTTGTTTTCTATTTTGAGTTTCTCCTCTCCAATTCGTTCTCCACAAAGCAATGGAAATTATCTTTTTAAAGCATAGTTCTGGGGGCAGCTAGGTGGTGCAATGGATAAAGCACTGGCCTTGGATTCAGGAGGACCTGAGTTCAAATCCAGCCTCAGACACTTGACACTTAATAGCTGTGTGACCCTGGGCAAGTCACTTAACCCTCATTGCCCCCCCAAAACAAAAACAAAAACAGAAACAAACAAAAAAAAAGCATAGTTCTATGCCGCTCAACTGCTCAAGAACCTTAATGGCTCCCTACTGCCACTAGGTTATTATATAAAAACTCTATGTTGATATTTAAATCCCTACAGAGTCAGGTACCAGCATACCTTTCTACACTTCACATTTTTCTCTTATTCCCTTTCCTCCCCATCTTCATTCTAAAAATCCTTAGCTTTCTTCAAAGCTCATCTTGGTTGTTTCTGAAACCATTTAAGTAAGCTATTTATGGAAAACATGGTTTATAATAATTTCCTAAGGAAATCACATAAATTCAAATCAACAAAACTTTTGGGACTACTTGGATATGTTAAGTGAGAAAGAGGAGTCAAAAATGATCCCAAAATTACAAACCTGACAGACTGGAAAAAGAGTGGGATCTTGACAGAAAAGAGTGATTTCAAAGAAGAAGTATCCCACACCTTTGTTGTTATATTTCTCATTAACTTTTCTCCAGGATTTTCAATGTTTTATCCATTATTTAGCATTATGATTTCTTTTTGGTGATCTTTTCATGTGCATTTTATTCACTGTGTATATTGATCTAATGGCCCTGCTTATTTTAATCTGCATCATTTTCTATAAATTTTCCTAGGTTTCTATGATTTCTTTATAGTCATAATTTCATGTTACACAATATTTCATCACATTCATATACCAGCTTTTTTTTCTTGATATTCAATTGGAATCCACTTTGTCTCCAGTTCTTTGCTACCACAAAGACCTGCTATGAATATTTTGATATATACTGGGATTTTATTCCTGTCTTTGACTTCTTTGGGATCTGCAAGTTCATCGAGGGCAAGTGATTGTTCATTTTTGTCTTTATATTCTCAGAAAACAGCACAATTCCTGGCACATAGTAGATACATAAGTACCTAGGGATTGATTGATATGTTCTTCTGTCTAAGATTTCTGGTGAAAGAATACCTATTCTCATTTTTCTCATATATCTTTGATGTTTGCCTATAACCTATGCATAAGGATTTTATAAAACCATAAATGTAGACAAAAATCATTAATTTACTAGCATCTTTTAAGTTGCTTCTTTTCCCCTCTAAATGTACATTTGAGAAACCTTTGGAACCTTCCCAGTTTTAAGACAGCTTAACAACTGATCTCTGAATTCCTTTGAAATAGAGTAACCTTCGACCCAGTATCTTCTGAATGTATTACATCGGGTTCAAGAATTCTTTGAGATACTACAGTGCATCCAATACTGGAGTATAGTTGTAGTTGCTCAATTATATCAATATAAGTGGCAGAAATTAGGCATAGACCAACATCTTACACCTTATACTAAAATAAGGTCAAAATGGATACATGATTTAGACATAAAAGGTGATACCATAGGTAAATTAGGAGAGAAAGGAATAGTCTACCTATCAGATCTTTGGAAAGGAGAACAGTTTTTGACCAAACAAGAGATAGAGTATATTATAAACTGCAAAATGGATGATTTTGATTACATTAAATTAAAAAATTTTTGTACAAACAGAAGCAATGCATCCAAAATTAGAAGGGAGGCAGAAAGCTGGGAAACAATTTTTATGGCCAGTACTTCTGATAAAGGCCTCATCTCTAAAATATATAGGGAACTAAATCAAATTTATAAGAACCCAAGTCATTCCCCAATTGAGAAATGGTCAAAGGATATGAACAGGCAGTTTTCTGATGAAGAAACCAAAGCTATCTATTCCCATATGAAAAAATGCTCTAAATCTCTAATGATTAGAGAGATGCAAATTAAAACAACTCTGAGGTACCACCTGACACCTATCAGATTGGCTAAAAAGACAAAAAAGGAAAATAATAAATGTTGGAGAAGCCGTGGGAAAATTGGAACCCTAATTCATTGTTGGTGGAGCTGTGAACTGATCCAACCATTCTGGAGAGCAATTTGGAATTATGTCCAAAAGGGCGATAAAGCTGTGCATACCCTTTGACCCAGAAATACCACTTTTAGGTCTTTTTCCCAAAGAAATCATGGAGGGGGGAAAGGGACCCACATGTACAAAAATATTTATAGCTGCTCTTTACGTGGTAGCAAGGAATTAGAAGTTGAGGGGGTGCCCATCAATTGGGGAATTGCTGGACAAGCTGTGGTATATGAATACAATGGAATACTACTGTGCTGTAAGAAATGATGAGCAGGAGGAGTTCAGAGAAACCTGGAGGGTCTTGCGTGAGCTGATGATGAGTGAGATGAGCAAAACCAGAAGAACATTGTACACAGTATCATCAACATTGAGTGTTGATCTACTGTGATGGACTATATTCTTCTCACCAATGCAATGGCACAAACGAGTTCCAGGGAACTTGTGATAGAAGAGGATCTCCAAACCCAAGAAAAAAAAAAAAAAAAGAACTGTGGAGTATAGATGCTGAATGAACCATACTGTTTCTTTTGTTTTTGATGCTGTTGTTTTTTCTATTTTGAAGTTTTTCATCAATGCTCTGATTTTTTCTCTTATAACATGACTAATGCAGAAATGTGTTTAATGTTATTATGTGTATGTATATATATAACCTATATCAGATTACCTGCTGTCTAAGGGAGGGGGGAGGGAGGGGAGGGAGGGAGAAAAATCTGAAATTGTAAAGTTTGTATAAACAAAAGTTGAGAACTATCTTTACATGTAAGGGGAAAAATAATAAAATACTTTATTAATTTAAAAATAAATAAATAAATAATTATATCAATATAAGGAAAATGCTATAGAAATGTTGAAAAATGTTCCATTTTATTTCTTTTTGTTTCTTTTCTTGCACTTTCACAGAGAAATGTTCTCTGCCATATGTCAAACTCTTGGTAGTCTCCATTATCCTCCATATGCTTTTTGCTCTTTTGTGAGGAGATAATTTTCATAATATTGCATTTTCCTCCACAAAGGTTTACAGGTAACCTTGTGTTCTAAATCAGTATTGTCTTGGTTATTATGTATGTTTGCTAAACAAACAAACAAACAAACAAAAAACCATAAGTATTTGCTGACTGATGTGGTTTCTGGCCTCTTTGGGCTGTGGTTGGAATCAGTGGTTGAACTTCTCTAAGGAGAATAAGCAAAGTCAATTTCTTCGCTTCTACCCATTTTCTATTTTTTCAGAGTTGACAGCTTGTTGAAACAGGTCAGACTGAAGCTACTGTAACAGCACACAGCAACTGCACAAATATGTATCTTATCATAATTCTTTCACAAAATTTGGTATTTACTGTGATGATAGCTCTAGTCAATCAGTGTTTTGACTACACATAGACAGATACCTTTTCCTGTCTTTGAAGATATAGTCAGCATTGTATTTTGTGCTGTTGTTCCATAAATGCTTTATTTATAGCCTTTCTGCTATCTTCATGAAGACAACATCAATAACATACAGAAATGACTTTCCTCAGAACTCTATTTGTGGGAGGTATGACTCTAATCCCAGCACCCTCTTAAATCAGGTTTCATATTGGGACAAAATAAGACACTCTCAAGTTACTGAATATTTAACAAAGGAGATTTACTTAGTCCTAAATGAGTAAGAATATGAAACAATGAGGTCGCACTCAGTTTCTCTGGACATAGCAGTGACTGCCCTTCCCACATCTTGTGCCCATCCAGAAATGTGTACAGTCAGTAAATCATTGGTGTATGTGTATTCACATAGTCTTAGGTACCCATCAAGACTCAGAGGCCCAGATACATAGCAGGGACTTTTTATTCCCCTAGACCAGAAAGCTGTGTCAAAGAATCTATGGCCATGAAGAAAGCTGGAGGCAAAGAAAAATGAATCACAACATTCTTCAGACTTCTTTCATTTCTTAGTTCTGAATCACATTGCCCATCATGTGTATCACACTTAAAATTTTGCATCCACCTTTCCAATGAAGATCCATTATAGTTTGGGATGACTTGATTTGGAGGGATCTCATAAAGTCATAGAATTTATCTACTAAATTCTCTTCATTCTCTATAAAAAAAAGTTGACACATAAAGTGGAAATATCTCCATGGTTGTTTCTTTGTTGATGCTCATCATGAGCATTGCAAAGCAAGAAGACCAGGAAATTTGGTTTCTTATTTCCTTGGGGTACACAATGAGGGCAACTAAACTGCTTTCCTCACTTTTCCTAGGACCACTTATGAGACATCCTCCTATATTTTTTGCAATTTCTTGTTTCATTTATAGGAAAAATGCAGGGTAACTTCCACCAGTAGAAAGTCAATTCAATGGGTGTAGCAAAATGGTCTCAACGTTAAAAGTGCCAACAAATGAATTAGCACATTAGACTTTGACTTTCTTTGAATGTTTTTGAATGTTTTTCGTACAAGTAGAAAAGCAATAAATGCTATCCCATGAACACAAAACTCCATCTCTGGACTCGACACCTTTCTACCAAGTGTCCTGCATGCGTGGAGTGCTCTCTCTCCTCATCTCTGCCTCCTGACTTCCCTATTTTTTCTCAAGCTTCAGCTCAAATTTCACATTCTCAAGAGGTCTTTACCTGTCTCCTCCACTGTGTGTATTTTCCCCTCTAAGATTACCTGTCATTAATCCTGTATATATTTTATATGTACATTGTTATCTGCATGCTATCTCCTCAATTATGTGAGTTCTTATAGGACAGGGAATGTTTCAGGCTGTGCTTCTCTGTATCCCTAGCACTTGGAGCAGAGCTTGGCCCAGAGTAAGCATGAAATAAATGCTTATTGATTGATAAAGACGGTGAAGACAACTAAAATTATAGCCATTTTGACTGTGACAGCTAACCAGTCATAGTTACATAAGAAACCTTCAAGGGAATCGTAAAGTGCTGCAACAAACATAATTATTATTGGGCAATAATGGGTCAGGGAACACAGCAATGGAATCATAAAAGATTCATTTAACAGACCTTTTTAAAAAAATTCATACCCATGGACCTGAGTCTTGCTAGATTTTTTTTTCTTGGTGGCCATCCCTGCCCAAATATCACAAAAGAATTCTTTTACACTTTCTTAACAGCAAAACAAAAATATTTCCAGCATCTGCCAATATGAACAGAGCATTTGGACTAGAAAGGTATTTTGTTATTGTTGTTCAGTCATTTTTCAGCAATGTCCTATTCTTTGTGACCCCATTTGGGGTTTTCTTGGCAGAGATACTGTAGTACTGGGATTTCATTTCTGTCTTTGGCTTCTTTGGGATCCAGAATGGCATCTCATAGGAGGAGGCTTGCCATTTCCTTCTCTGGTTCATTTTACAGATGAGGAAACTGAGGCAAATAGGGTTAAATAAATTGTTTATAGTCACACAGCTATTACATGTCTCAGACTAGATTTGAACTCAGGAAGATGAGTCTTCCTAACTATAGAACTGGCACACTCTCTACTGTACCACTGAGCTGCCCTGAATGGTACCTAGGAGTCACGAAATCCAATCCCCATATTTCTACAAATGAGGAAGCAGACTCTAAGAGATACTAAACACTGTATCCAAAGACAAACGTAGTAAGTTTAGGAGCAAATCCAGATTTTTAACTCATAGCCCGAGACTCTCACATGATTACTCTTTCCACCACCCTGCATGTCTCCCAACAGGCTATAATTCTCTTCCTTTACTGAGTCAAGCTTGTTCTCCTTTATCTCTTAGTTCCCTACGGCTACAGCGAGCTACTGGATATTCAAGTAGCTGAGTAACATGTACAGCAAGTAGGGACCACATGCAAATTGATTGCAAACTTCTAGAGATCAGGGATCAGGTCTTCTCATTCTCTAATGTGCTCAGAGGACATTGTATACAGTGCTAAGTATCCAAGAAGCACTAAATAAATATCTGTTGATTTAAGCTTAAAAGTTTTAGTTGAGGGGCAGGGTTAGGGGGTCAGTGTGCATTAATGCAATAGTTTATAGAGCTTACAAGGTCTCTTCTGATCATCCTGTAAACCATACTTGATGGACCCAATAGAACCTTCAGGTCAGTAAGGGGCTTCAGGCTGCAGTCTTTGAATTCTGGTTTATCCTTTAGGGTTTCTATATCCTTTCATTGTCAAAACAGCAAGAGGAATGTCTGAGTGGTCAAATTTCTGACAAACTATACCCATTGCCCCCACCCTTTCACACCCCAGACAGATTCTCCTTCTTCCCTGTAATGAAAATTAAAATCCAATGTTTTCCTAGCCATTTGGCTCCCTATATGCAACACAGGGGCATGTAAACTCTGTTTTGTTCTTCTCAGACTTTTCCAGAAGGGATATGGTGAAATCTGCCATAGCAGTATACATAATTCAGTGTTAACACATAACATGGCATTATCCACAGTGTCCTATGTAGCCAAAGGTATTGAATTTTACTAAAAGAAGGGGAAAAAGAGAATAGGGTTTCAGCCGTTTTCTGATTACATGACCAGACGATGCCACAAACTCTTGGCACAGGCAATAAGTACACACTGTGCTGGAAAATCAATAGTTTGTGAAGGGGATCCTGAAGGGAACTTTCCGTTATTGAGGTTTGAAATAACTTAGCCCCATACTCATAAATTCCTGCAGTGCAGGGTGCACTGTGTCCCAAAGCAAGAAAACACAAGTCTTGCCCGAGACGTACAATACAGGGAGCTGCTATTTCTACTTTTAAAATGGTCAGGGTCTTATTTGCAAAAATTTCACTATGCTTCTGTCTTCCTTAGATGGGATTTGGAACTGCAGAGGACAATGGAAAGAACACTTGGGTGTTCAGAAAACCTGGGTTCAAATCCCAACGTGGGGGCCTTGGTGAACTCAACCTCTCTGTACCTCTGTCTTCTCATCCATATAATGTGAGGGGTTGAACTGGATGACATTGCAGGTTCTCTTCACCTGTAAATCTATGTTCTTGTGTAAGTAGTAGGTAGGTAAGGGGATATGTACTTGTGGAGATATTCACTATGGTTTGATTTTAAGAAACCAAGATGCACCAACTACAAATTCCTTAAATAGAAAAATTAAAATCACTATTATAAAGAGAGCTATCTTGAGTTTTCTTTAAATAGCAAGCTCTCCTATCATATTTAATATATGATTCTTTTTTTTTTGTTTTGGGGGGATTTTTTGGGTTTTATGGGGGAGACAATGGTAGTTAAGTGACTTGCCCAGGGTAACACAGCTAGTAAGTGTCAAGTGTCTAAGGCCGGATTTGAACTCAGGTCCAGGTCCTCCTGAATCCAGGGCCGGTGCTTTATCCACTGCACCACCTAGCTGCCCCGTGTTTTTTTTAAAGAATCATATATTTGGGGGGCAGCTAGGTGGTGCAGTGGATAAAGCACCGGCCCTGGATTCAGGAGGACCTGGACCTGAGTTCAAATCCGGCCTTAGACACTTGACACTTACTAGCTGTGTTACCCTGGGCAAGTCACTTAACTACCATTGTCTCCCCCAAAAAAACCCCAAAACAAAAAAACTACTCCATGATTTGTGTAGTATTGTTATTAACTCTAGGGGCAGCTAGGTGGTGCAGTGGATAGAGCACCGGCCCTGGATTCAGGAGTACCTGAGTTCAAATCTGGCCTCAGACACTTAACACTTACTAGCTGTGTTACCCTGGGCAAGTCACTTAACCCCAATTGCCTCTCTGTCTCTCTGTCTCTCTCTCTCTGTCTTACACACACACACACACACACACACACACACACACACAAACAAAAATAAAACACGCACACATTGATTTATAGGCATCTCATGAATGTGTGTATAAAATGCAGCATGGCTATATATGCTGGTCACTCATGCTGAAAAGATAACACTTCCTCCCTTCCTGGGCAATTTTTCACATGAAACTTTTTTTTTTTTTTTGCGGGGTAATGGGGGGTTAAGTGACTTGCCCAGGGTCACACAGCTAGTATGTGTCAAGTGTCTGAGGCTGGGTTTGAACTCAGGTACTCCTGAATCCAGGGTTGGTGCTTTATCCACTGTGCCACCTAGCTGCCCCCACATGAACCTTTTATAACTGTTTGTTGTGACTCATTTGGGCAGCTAGGTGGTGCAGTGGATAGAGAGTCAGGCCTAGAGTCAGTAAGATTTCCTGAGTTCAAACAAAAGCAGTCTCAGACACTTATTAGCTTTGTGACCTTGGGCAAGTCACTTAACCTTTTTTGCCTCTGTTTCCTCATCTGCAAAATGAGCTGGAGAAGGAAATAACAAACCACTCCAGAATTTCTGCAAAAAAAAAAAATCCCATGATTTGGAATCAACTAAACCAGTGACTCATTTTGCATACTCCTCCAAATTCCCTGTATATATTTTGAAGTGTATAGTTTCCATTTCCCTATTAGAATATGAGTTCCTTAAGGAAGATAGGAAATGGGCATTATTTATGTGCTTACTGTGTGCTAGGCACTATGCTAAATACTTTACAGAGATGTCATTGGATCTTCACAACAACCCTAGGAGGTAGGTGCTATAATTATCCTCATTTTGCAGATGAAGAAAGCAAGGCAGGAAGATGTTAAGTGACTTTCTCAAGGTCATAAAGCTAGTAAGTGTCTGAAACTGAATTTGAATTCAGATCTTCACAGCGCTCTATCCACTGTGCCACCTAATTGCCTCTGTGGGTAAGGACTGTTTTCCCCTTTCTTTGTATGCCCATCATTTAGCACAGTGTTTTGTACATAGTAAGCCCTCAATAAATGCTTATTGATTGAGAAAGACAGTGACTAGGCTATATATCTCTCACTGCTTTTTACTCTTCTAAAGTACTGACTTTAAAACTTATCTGCCAATAAAACTGGTCTGTTGTTCTTGTTCAGTCATTTCTCTCGTGCCTGACCCTTTGTGACCCCATTTCAGGTTTTCTTGGCAAAGATACAAGTGATTTGACATTTCCTTTTTCAATTCATTTTACAATTGGGGAAACTGAGGCAAACAGGGTTATGTGACTTACCCAGGGTCACACTGCTAGAACGTATCTAAGGCCAGATATGAACTCAGGAAGATGAGTGTTTCTGTCTTAAGATCTGGCACGCTATCTACTGATGTATGTATGCATATATGCACATATGTACATTTATATGTATGTATATATGGGGCATAAGTACATGGATGTATATGTATATATTCTCTTCTAAACCTATGAAATTAAAGCATCTTTAAACCTCAGTTTCTTTATAAAATGACAAGTGGACCAGATTTAAAGCCAGAGGACTGAAGTAGTGATCCTATAGCTCTGCTATTCACTAGATGTGTGACCCATGGCAAATCTTTTCACTCTTCTGGTACTCAGTTTCTTTATCTGTAAAATGGGGGTGGGGGGACTTGATGACAAGTCAGTGTAATACAATGAAAAGAGCACCAACTCAAATTAAAGGGCCTGTGTTCAAATCTCAACTCCAATACTACCTGTGTGACTTTGTGCAAGTAAGTCACTTAACTTCTGAGGGTCTCAGTTTCTTCATCTGTAAAATGATGAGAAAGGGGATAAAATTAATGAGGAGGCAGGATAATCCAACAAAAAAATACACTGGTTCTGGAACCAGAAAATCAGGGTTCAAATTCCAATTAGCACTGCCTTCATGACCTTAGGTAAGTCACTTAACTTCAGTGGGCTTCAGTTTCTTCTTCTATAAAAGAGACTTCAGACTGGCAGTACTTATGGGTCATTTCTCAGAAAAATATTTTTATATGCATAAAATGGAGCAGCTAGCCATGTCACCCTACGCAAATCACTAAAACTTGTTTGCCTCAGTTTCCTCATTTGTAAAACGATCTGGAGAAGGAAATGGTACCCCAAATGGTCTCACAAAGAGTCAGACACAGCTGAAACAACTCAACAGTCACAAAAATACATAAAATACAAAGGAAGCCAAATAACATTGATATAGTTATCCAAAAGAAAAATAAGTTCATAGACTATAAGTTAAGAATTACTGCACTAGAGGACCTCTGAAGACTTTTCCAGCTCTAAGACTATAATCCCTAAATCTCTAAGATCCCTTGATCTTTTAAAAGAAATCACTGATATCTTTTATAAGATATATTTTAATATATTTTCTACATGATATATATTTTACAAGATATTATTGAAGAAACATCTGGAATGCAATTCCTGTAGGGCTCCAAGATCATCCAGTTTCATCTTCCAGCTGAATATTATTATACTTTGTCTTTTCCTTCCTTGTTCTTTGATGAATGGGACAGTTGGTTTGGGAGACATTTGTTTGTATACTAGAGAGAATGAATGTGGGTTTTTAAAAGGGTTATCAGAAAGAAGGAATAAAGATACCACTTTTCTCTAGGCTAGAGGGGTACCTGGTAATTTCAAATGAAACATCAGGGTGTAGCTGATGCTCAGAATACTTTAATATACGATGCTCTCATTCCATCTTTGTTTGAAAAGAACTGTGAAAGATACAGAAGAACAAGAGTTTAAATGTTTGGAAAAAGAGGGGGGAGGGGGCAGGCAGGGAGAGATCCTTGATGTCCAGCCCAACACTGAGCCTCTATAGGAACAGAATAACCTAATTATCACCATGAAGTTAAATAACTTCTATCCTTATACATTATGGGATGTACTGTAGGGAAATCGGGAATTCAGTGTCAGAAATGGTTTATTTGTAAACCCGAGGGGAACTAATTGTCTTTTTTAAGTATCTGGACTTTAAAGATGAGGTCTTCCCAAATTTAAATATGCCAACCAGAGAGACAATTTTTGGCATCAACTCCAAAAAGGTCTCAGGTATATTCCCCTTTTCCCTATTATGTCCTCTGCATACTTGTCTCCCAAACCTTTGTCAACATTTATATCTGAGTGTGGTGTCCAGGAAAGAGCTCTGGATTTAGAATCTGAGAAACTGGATTTAAATCCCAGCTCTGTCTCTTAATACTAATTTAATATTGTGCTAATCATCACCTCATTGAGCCCCCCTTTCCTCATCAGTAAAAGAAAGGGATTAAACTAGATGATTCTGAACACCTCACACAGAAAAAGACCCAGTAAATGCATACAGATGATAACAAGTGAATCATATCAATTGTCTTCATTAAAAAGAAGGCCCACATTCCTTTTTAATGTGTGGAATGTGTGGAAGACTCTGAACATTGAGCCACAGGGGTCTCCTTTGCCAGGTCAAAACAGACCTGATTTTAAAGTCATTTGCTGCTGAGTCAATACCCAGCCAAGAATTTTTGGCACCTACTAGTAGGTTCTTTAGGAGCTGACTGAGCCAGTCAGAGATCAGCTGGCAGCAAGCAGGGCATTTTAAATTTTTTGTGCTCCAATCAGAAAGCTGCTGAACACTGTGCTTCTTAGAAAAGTGCTGCCCTTGTCCTTTTCAATGAAAAGTACATCGGTATTCATTAGGAAACAGCTCTTAACTAATGCAGACACTGAAGACAGTAGACACCAATCAATAGAAAAAAATAACTTCTTTTTATTTACAAAAAAAAATCCAAATATTGGATGCTGTAAACAAAATTCACAATCTGTTCCCTCTAGCACTGATGCAAACATGTCAGTTCTTGAGTCTGTTTTCCATCAACTCTCTTTCTGCCTGTGACAGAGCCTATTGTCAAAATATTCCAAAAGAGCAATCCATGGATCAGTTTGCTGCAACAGGATGCTCGAGAAGGCCTTGGTAGGGTAGGGGTTGGAGGGATAACCCATAGGCACAATCTCTTCCATACTGCAAGATTCTGCAGCAGCCTAGCCAAACTATCTTGAAAATTTCACTTTCACTGTTCCTTTGTTAGCAAGCCATTATTACAACAGCAAAACATTACAGAGATTTCCTTCCTTCACCCTGAAAGGGCTCCACTCAAAGGAAACCTTATCAAAAGAATATATTGAAATAGGTGCTGGATATGGAATTACACTTTTTTTGCCTTTTGGTTTCATCTCACACACTTCATCTTCCAAGAAAAAAAAAAAAGCTTATTTTTGAGCTGCTGAGAGCTCTCAACAGAATACATTTCATTTACACAATATTCCACAATAGTCATTACAATTTATGCATTTAAAGGATTTGATGCATTGTAAAGCAACAAACATAAATATAAGCTAACAAAAAGGGCTGGTAGAAATTGTATGATTTTTTTCTAAACGTGTCATGCTTAATTGAAAATGGCAACATTTCTTCAACTATTATTACATTTAAGGGCAACATTAAAATAGTTCATCTAACCAAAGCTTTCAGGTGCTAAATCTCAGTTTTGTGAGAAAAATAATCTCTTTCCATATACAAATATCTATGTATCCTCAGTGTAAAATTCTTGAGGCAGCTGGGTTTATTACCAGTGAGAGAAAACTCTCAACAAGAAATGGTCTCTTTTCATTAATTTTTTTTTCTGATTATCCAATCCGATGAGGAGAACCTCCAGGAGAGTAAGTCTCCTCAGCAATCTAAGTCAGATAGAGGCAAAGGAGAGCAAGTCACAAGCATGATCCAGCAACTTGGTTCAGTGGAAAGAGTGAGGGCTCTAAAGTCAGAGAAGCTGGGTTGAAATGCCATGTCTGATGTTTACTACCCTTGTAACACTGGGCAAGTCACTGATTCTTCCTGGGCCTCAGTTCCCTCAGCTGTAAACTGAAGGGGTTGAAACTAGATAGTCTCTGAGGTCCCTTGGAGCTCTAGATTCTTAATGATCCTATTATGTCCTGGTACACATGGGGTGTTCTCTTTCTGGAGCCAGATATCCAATATCATTTGCAGCAGATTATATAAAGGGGGAGGGGACCATACATACATTCCACCATTTGTTCAGATACATATGCATAGAGGACTATAGTATATACATAATAGAAATAAATTATATCATTCCAAATGCAAAGACTTGAAGGTTGTCTGAAGCACAGGCTAAAGGACCTGAAGGCAAGATGCTGTCATTTAAAACTAAGCAACCAACATTTTATCAAGCAGGAAAAGGACATAAATGTGAAAGGAAAATAAAGGAAAAAAAATATATATATATACTTTAAGATCAGGCTTCTCCAGACAAATTGACTATGTCATAAATTAACAGCATATTTGTGGTTGCCACACAGAGAGAGCCCCCCACCCCTCCTCTTTTAAAATAGTGAATGACTCATCTGCAAATAGTTGTGCTAAGAAGGGATGTCCCAAATCACCAGCTGCTCCTATTTCCCCTGGCTTCCCAGGATTTTATCCTAGAAAATCCTCCCAAGGGTTAAGGTGAGCAAATTTCTGACAAGTGGGTTCTGGGTTTGATCTGGAGGTGGAAGAATGAAGGAGCCCTGGGAAACAAACTTTGCCCCTTCACTATTAATTTGAAGGCCTTTTCACGGGACAGAAAGGGAAGGGGAAAGTGAGGAGGAGAAGATGGGAATCAAGATGGGGGCAAGTAAGAAGAGGCTCCCTAGTAAACAGAGTGAATGGCAGTGCAATAGCTTTATGGTTCCTGCAGAAATCACAGGGAAGGCGCTATAGTAAACAAATCGGGTTCCTGTTACAACTTCAAAGAAAGGAGTACAAAAGGCAGTAAAAATGGATGTACCCAGTCATATATGTCTTATTAACTCCAAGAAAGCAAATCAAAACCATTAAAATACACTGCCAACTGGATGATGTGTTCTTCCTTGATCCCCTTTAATTTTCCTTAATGCTAAAACTGCTACTTTAGTCAGCTCTTAGGATGAAATGCCATAGTAAGTAGTCTCTCTAGGGTTTGAGTTTGTTTTGTTTCTTGCTGGTTATTTAAAAAAAAAAACCTTTTACAATTTATTTTTGTTTTTAATTATTTCATTGAAGAGACCGGAATTTGGCGGAATTCAAGGAGGAGGGGTGGACAGTTGTCATTTAAGCTGAAATCATAATGCATGATCTTTTTACAAATGTTGAACCAATTGGTCTCTTAGGAAAAAGGAAATGAAAGTGAATTGTTTTAATGCAAAGTGATTTAATTTAAGTACAGTACTGAACATTTAAATGCAGTGTGACACCCAGATTAGAGATGTTTCATGTTTGCATGAATTTATAAATTTTATATTATATATATCTATATATTTCATATATAAATTTAAGCCATTGTGCAACACTCTTAAAAGGGTCATTTCACATTTACTAAATTCTAGTGGTCCTGGAATGCAGAGTGCATTCTGTAAAAATATTAATTTAACTATTAACAAGTAATGTTCCAATCATCAACTAAGACAATCTCCTTTTAGCAGTCAGGGATTAAATAGCCTATCTTTGATCCATGTTTCACTGATTTATACATTGCAGAGGTACACAGTCAAGAAGAAATTGTGGGTTGGGAACTGTCAAAATGACAGTTTAGTATACAACATTAAGAGGGAACCATTAATCAAATATTCTTCTACTTGTGGCAGACTATGGCTCAGAGATAACTCACTAAATCATGTGTTCTGTTTTTACTCTCATATTGTTTACCTTTTTTCCAAATGGGTTTATTTACTTCAGAAATTTAGATACGTTATAAATTCATCACTGCAATGTGCCCATGTCTCATGACATCCTGCTGGAAACTGGAAAACACACAGTACTTTATTTAAACACTCCCTAATTGCTACATTGTCCTAGATCATAGTCAATGTATTGTGTGTATATATACATACATCACATATACATATATACACACACACATAATATACACACATACACACAGCAACTATAACATCACACTGACAATAATATTAACTTTATACAAGTATTTGCCAAGAAAAATAGGGCATTTCCTCCGCCATTTATTCACAAGCTTATGTTGGGTTATGTTTTCTTCTTGTGTCCCTGATAAAACAAAATACATGGTTAAACCACAAAATTGTGTTGTTGTTGTTGTCATTGTTGTTGTTGTTGTTGTTGTTGTTTTACTTCAAATTTTCTGAAGGCAACAGGCACTTTGATTCATATTGGTGTATACAAATATAGTTGTTTCTTTTTCTTAAATATTATACTACCCGTTCTCTATTTGGGTATTTTGTCTGTGAAATCTTTGGTCCTTGAGCATACTTTCTTTGCTAAAGCTGTTTTAGTTTGCATTTTCACATTTTTAAAATGTGAACTCTGCACTCAGCTGAAAATAATGGATTATTGTCATGGAAAGGTTTGCTGTTTTTCATGATAACTACCCCAATCTACTACTGTTCATTTGGAGCAAGCTGTTCAGTTTAGAGCATTCTGTTCAAGCAAGCAATACATGCTATGGGATCATTCCACAGATGGCATCTGTTTGCAAGCTCCAAAGACAGCCATTCCAACATATTTGAGAGTCAGCTTTTCGCTGCATTATGCCTCTACATTTTAAAAATTAAACTCCAAAATATATAGTAGTAAATTGGGTAAGATTTTTTTTTTCCCATTTTCCCATTTTCAAATACCATTCTAGAAAAAGCCTTCCAACTTTGTCTATGCCAAAGCTATGGGAGCAGGTACTGCAAAACCCATATTGTCATCAAGCACTCCTTCCCATTTTATTTCAGGAGAAGTTGGTTGCTTTTAATGACAGGCCTCTTGTGCTCCAGGGTAGAATCCAATTTTTTTCTTTTTTTTTTCTTTTTTTTGTTTGTTTTTTGTTTTGTTTTTGGTTTATTACTAGATCATGCTCCCATATCTATTAAAAGACCTACAAGCTTTGTCAAGCTTGAACACTGGAGCAGACCATCATTGCACAAAACACACCCCATTCTACAACAGGGTCACTCTTTTTTTTTTTTTAACTTAGGGGAAAAAAAATTCCCACTGGACATTTTAGAAATGGTCCTTAATTGCAGGGCAACCAAGTAGAGTATGTGTGCTGCTGGCAAGTGAACACTGGCTGAACCTGGGCAATATAGTAATTGCTAAAGTTGGCATCTGCTACATAAGGGGCTGGCTGGTAGTAACAGGTGACATTGGCCACATTGGGGATAATATTTTGCTCAGCCAGCACCCGGATAGCCAGCATGGTAATGAGATTCAAAGTCTGTCTTCTCTCGTGTCCCATCAAACACACTGTACTTTCATTCACCACACCGTGAAGGGTCATGAGATAGTCATACTTGCGGTCTTCCAATCCCACAAAGTGGTTCTGCAAGTAGGATTCCAACTTTCTCTGCTGTTCACCAATGTCTGAGAAGTCGATGAAAAATCTGGAGCACATATACCTCTGGAGGGACTTAATTTCAGCTTCAGAAGCAGCCCTAAAGCCCCTAACCAAAAGGTTACAGTATTTAAGAAGCCCTCCTCCTCTGATTTCTTCTGGATTTCTGGTAGCAATGACCTTGTTGCAAAGGTGATCAAAGGCTTCTTGAAAATCACCATAGACACTCTCCCCAATTATAGTGGGGTGAAAAGTTTCAGTCATTGGGTTCTCTGAGCATTCATAAAAAAGGAGGAGAGAGTCTAACTTGATTTGGAAAGAGTCTACACTGAACTCAAACTGGCGTCGCAGGGAATCCACAAATTTCAGTTCCACATTTTTGCCACTGTTGTTTGACAGGGAGATGAGACTCCATCGGTCTGAATCATTGCATACTTTTACCATTTTCTGCACATAAGCCTCCTAAAACATGAAAGACAAAGCAAGCAGATGAACATGACTACTAATTTAAATCAACCTCCTTTCACAAGTTAGAATGCAGCTGGATCCCTTCTTTCACATTTTACCCAAACGCCCTAGGCTACCTACAGGTTTCAATATTCCCCTCCTAGTTCTCCCGCCTTCTTTCCCGGCTCTCCCCAACAAGCTCATCCCCTAGGTAAAGGTGGCTTTTGAAGCCTGGGATAAAGAAAAGAAAAATAGTACTTTGATGTGACTAGTAGATAGGGTTCAGTAGTGTCGGTAGTATATCTTGAGAAGGCTGACTACTCACACAATTTTAACCGATTGCAAAAATGTTGCCAAAAAGGCTGACTCTGTAAGCCTTAAAGCATGCGGGCTTTCAGAATCCAGAGCCCACAACCGATTCATATTTTCCAGTACAACAGCACTCGACTTATTGTCCCAGTCCTACTACTTCTTTAAGCCAGTCTCACTAAGCTTAGGAATTCACTCGTAATAGGACTCAAAGAAATTTAAATGGTTAAATGAACACAGAAATTAAAATAAACGACTCCGAAAACGTCACTACTTTTTAGTTCTTGAAATCTGCTCCAAGAGAAACTTTGTCAGGTAAAGCAGGCAAGGCTTTAAAAAAAATTAAAATAAATAAAAAGGGAGGGGGGTGCGTGCGCATAGTTAGAAGGAAGGAAACAAAGTATTTAGAAAACTCCTACTATGTGGACACTAGACACATTTTTACAAATGCTTAAAATTACTTGAGCGACCAACCTCTGAAGATTCCAACATTCATTCTCCAGACCTAGGCTGCTCACACTTTACAGAGCCTTCTCGTGGGGGGTGGGGGTGGGGGGCGCGGTGGGAGGAGGGAGGGAGCTTGAAAGGGAGTAAGAAAGCTAAGAAGTGACTTAAACTAACACAAATCCCCTTTATGGTACGACATTGTAGACGACCGTTAAGGAAATGGGGCGAGAGGATGGGCGGGGGGGGGGGGGGGGGGACGGTGGAGCACCATCAGTCAAAGCTAACTTTTCCGGCTCCATTCCCAGCTCAAGCAAGCCCTACTTCTATTCCAATTCCCGACTTCCTTTCCAGATCAATTCATTAAGAAGACTGGGTTTACCTTAAGAGTCAGCGGCGTGATCTTCTCCTTATTCACTCCTTCGGGCAAGAAATCCAAAAGGCAGTCCAGGACCACGTCTTTGACAGTCTGAAACTCCTCTTCCCCCTGGAGATCCGCGCAGAAGATGAGGTCCAGGTCCTTGTAGCCCAGGCCACTGTCCTGGTGCAGGACGTGGCTGGCAGCGGAGCCATTGAGCCGCACGTCCCGGACCCCAATGCGCTTTTCCTCCAGGCGGCTCCTCACCACCTTCACGATTTGACGGGGCTGCATCTCCAGAGTGGGAAAGTTGCCCCGGCCGTGGATGGGGATCGTCTCGCTCAAGATGTCGTCTAGCCGCTGCACTTGCTCCCAGCTCAGGACGTTACAATGCATGGTGGGGTTCTCACAGCAGCTAACACAGCAGTTATTCCCACCGAAGCTGCTGTTGTTGCAGCTGCAACCGCACCAATCGCTGACGCTACCAGTACAGATGCGGGTGCTTTTGCCACTTTCGTCATCAGCCATGGTAAAGAGCCGTTTTCCCTTCGTTGCGAAATGCCCAGTGAATGCCAGGTTCTGTCCTTAGGAGATAAGACAGAAAAAGAAAAGATAAGTTAGAACCAGAAAGCGGGTGGCTGGCTGGCGAGGAGTCAGAGCCCCGTGACAGCCTGAAGATCCCAACCCAGGAGTTGCTGGATGGTTTTCCACCACAAATCTAAGGACTATTTTCGCTTTTCTCTCCAAGACTAAAACCAACCCTGACCCCTCCAACCCCCACCCCACCTACATACATAGACCAGAAGCCCCGCAGCCTAGCCCCAAATGCACAGAGTAGTCTCAGCTGCAAAGGGATAAATTGGGACTGATCCCGTGTTCCCGTCCCACTTCTGTCACACCTGGGTTCAGTCGCAGCCTCCTGGTCCGAAGAGCTATGAGTGTGTGAACTCAAAAGCGAAGGAGAGAAACCCTGGCACAAAGTGCGGAGGAGTCGTTGGTAATTGGAGATGCAGAGGTGGGCAAGGGGCTTCTCTTCCTGAACTGCGGCCAATTAACCTCTTTCGTACTTTCTCTGTGCCCTCCGCTCCCTGGCTGGCTGGCAAAAAGTGCGGGTCTCTCTCTTTCTGCGTGAGGTCTTCAGTCTTTTTCTTCCACGTCCTCCTCTTAAGCGCTGCTCTCAACCACTCCAGGAGATTAGGGCAGCTGCCGTTCCGGCTACTCTATCCTGGGCTGCCACTTGCCTCCGGCCCTGCTGCTGCTGCTGCTGCTGCTGCTGCAGCTGCCTGTCCCGCCACCTCCTTCGCCTATGCTTCAGTCTCTAGAGCTTTTGCAGTTCTGCTTGGGAAATGTCTTCTGTACTTTTTTTTATATGGGATTTCTCCGCGCTTCCGGGGCTCGGAGTCGCTGCACTTTAGCCACACCCACCTCATCTGCATAGAGAGAGCCCTTCGGACCCTACTCTGGTTCCCCCGCCCACCTCATTTGCATAGAAAACTGCTCCTGCCCTCCCAACTAGAACCATCTTTTGAGGGAGAACACCCTTCTTTTTTTTTTCCTACGCCACCTCTTTCGTTTTCCTAAGAAGCAGCATCGAAAATAGCTTAAAAAAAAGAAAGAAAGAAAGAAAAAGTTTAAGTAGGCTACTGAAATCGGATCACCTCTTCTGAACTGAAACTTCCTGAAAAAAAAAACAAACAAACAAACCTAGAATTCATTTTGCAAGGTGTTGCTGCTTGTCACTTCATTAATTATTCTCAACTAAACCAGCGGAAGTCCCAAGAGGTTCCTTTAATAAAGTACTTTAGACAAACATGAATGAATGCGGGGTTATTCATAAAGTCTAAGCGGGGTTTGGTTTGTTTTTTTTTTAGATTTCTCCCTTAAACAACCTTAATTTAAATGTAAGTTTAGTCCCTACACTTTTCCGATCAACGACACTTTAGTATAGAAGAAGGGAAAGAGATCGGAAAAAGTGAGATTCAGCCGCAGCAACAAGTATATGTCAATGAGTACACCCAAAGAGATAGTTCCAGAGATTCTGGCAGGGCGCACCAGGGGAGGATGCTAATGACTCATACACCAACGTAAAAGTGTTTCTCCTAGGGCTGGATCGAGACTAGAAGACCGGCAGCAGCTCGATGCACAGCTGGAGTCTAAGGAGCTCGACTGGACCAAACGTCACGGAGACCTATGCTCCAGCCCCAGCTGTGAGGCGAATCCTGGAGGCTTTGATGAGAGAAAGGCTAGACCAATCACCGAAGCCTCCGTAATGACGTTTATGCCTCTCCCTCCTCTAGTGGAAGGGAGGGGAGCGGGGATGAGGGGGGCGGGGTGAGGGGAGAAGCCAATGAGTGAGTTGCGTGGGCGGAGCTGCGCCTGCTGTCAGAACTATCTGAATGGGCTCCGTGAGCACCAGAAGGGGGATCAGGGTGGCGGTGGGGGGAAGGGAAGATGTTACCCTGAAAGGGAACCAATCCGCCTACTCAGGGCAGCTTAGCTGTGAGTCTCTCCTGTCACGTTTTCTAGAAAAGACTAGAAGAAGGAGGAAAAGGCACTTATTGTACTTCTTTTCCTGTTGCACCCTACTAAAGCTTTCTTTTTCCTTTTTTTTTAGAAGGCATGTAATAAACAAAAATAATTATTTTAAAATGCATTACACACGCACACACACACACACACACACACACCCCTCCCTCCCTCTACTCCCTACAGATCATAAAGATGAAAGGGTTTCTCTCTCAGATCCAGGGCATGAATGGACGGTAATCACTATTCAGAACTCCGTTTCCGTGGCTTGAGACTTGGCTCTTTGAAGTGCACCAAAATTCAACATTTGTAGTCCAGAAGGGTAACTTCTACGTCATCAGTACGTCACGATGAGTCTGTGCATTGATAGAAAGAACTATTTTTGACAAAAGTGTAAAAAAACCCACCGTTCTTGAAACCTACGTGTGTGTTTGTGCTTTCAGTGGTACGTGGGGTAGTAGGAAGAGGTAAATGGACGTAACAGCTGGGAGTGCTAGGAGCCCACTATATAGAGTATCGGGAGCTAAAGGAGAATTTGCCACAGACCCTTTGGCACCGTCACGCCACCCGGGGAATCTCTGGACAATGTGTCCTCGCTTGAGTCACTCTATATAGGGAACGGAGATACCTTGAGATTAAAATTTAGAGATTGCTGGATATTTACTACTCAGAGGGGTGCCCAGGGAGCATCCAGCTGTGTAACAAGGCCTCCGCCTGCCGGAGAGAGAGAGAACTACACGCAAACCCAAAACAAACTCCTGTAACTGCTGGGAGAGGTGGAGCAGGGCGGTATTCATCATCATCATCAAAGACTGGCAACTTGGGATATAGTCCAGAATTAGAAAGTGTTCCTTTAGGCCAGATGATAGTAGAATGAATGATCTCTCTCCGACTTAGCTAAACAGTTACAACACATTCAGCCACTCATATACACCCGTCATCTGAGGCAACACTTAAGTTTTCCCTAAACTGAAGGGAGAGAAAGCTGGTAGAGGAAGACTTCAGGGTGATTTTAAAGTCTGCTGTATTCTGAGAAGTTTAGGCCCACTGGTTAGAACAAAACAAAATCAAGTATTGTTTTTCTATTTAGATTTATACAATTTTCTTTCTAAAATCTAGTCCCAGGACAAATAGGAACCATCTTCAGTTCTACAGTCTCGGTCCCATTTCTCTGTCTGACAAATCACCACTGATCTCTCATATTCCTTCATGTGCATGAAAGGACTTTCCCAGAGGATGCCTATTCCAATCTTTTCATTTTACCGATGAGGGAACTGAGGTCAGGGGAAGGAAGTGCTGAACAAAAGAATCAGGAAACCTGGGTTTCAGGACCTTATCGAATAACTGGTTGACTATCACCTAACAGATGATTGTTTAATGATTGGTTGACTGACTATATGGACCTGAACAAGGCACTTAATTGTTCTGCCCTTCCTATTCCTTATCTGCAAAATAAGGGAGCTGGCCATAACAATGATGATGAAAAGGAGAAGGAATAGGAAGATGAGGATGAGGATGATAATGATTCGGTCCTTTAAGTTTCACAAAGATCTTTGCTTGCAAAAAGTCCTGTGAGGCAGGCATTGCAAGTGTAAATTAGATACTACTAAAGGTCTCTTCCAGATTTAAAGCCTAAAATTTCTCTAGTATGTTACACATAACCATTACTTTCTTCATGCCTAAAATGTATGAACTAGCTAACAGTTACATCCACATATTCTAGAGAAGTCAACACAAAATCTAAGTTACAGGATTGAGTTCATCCATAGCAAAGATGGAGGAGGCTATTCTAGAGAACAGGGCCATGATATTGTATTCCTGGCTACTTAGTTCAATTTCAGTCAATCAATCAATCAATATTTATAAAGGACCTACTATATGCCAGGCACAGTGCTAAGTGATAGGGATACAAAAAGAGTCAAAAGACAGTCCCTGCCCTCAAGAAGCTTACAATCTAATAGGGAAGACAACATGTAAACAGAGAGAGAGAGAGAGAGAGAGTGTGTGTGTGTGTGTGTGTGTGTGTGTGTGTATACACACATCCATATCATCTATCTCTATCTCTATCTCTATCTTTACCTCTACCTCTACCTCTATCTCTCTCTCTATCTCTACTTCTATCTCTACCTCTACCTCTCTCTAGCTCTACCTCTACCTCTGTCTCTACCTCTATCATCTCTATCTCTATCTCTATGTATCTTTATCTCTATCTCTGTTTCTATGTCATCTAGATCTAGATCTAGATCTATATTGAGAGAGTTTCCAGAGAAATGGACTACTTGGTTTCTTAGAAAGCACTTAAAGCCAACTCTGTCTCTTCTAACAGAGTTAGTTGAAAATACAACATATGTTAAGAATATTTCACATCTGTGAAAGTCACAATGTGGAAATTTATATTGATTTTGCAAAACTGGTGTTAAGGTTTAAAAAAAAATTCAGTACACTTACTCTTCAAAGGATTGGCGGAGTACTCACCTGAACAAATAAATTTATATTATTCTGCTTAAGAAATTAGAACATCAAAAACATATTTGAGAAGAAAACTGGCATACCATGCCAAGAAGAGATGTGCAGATTGAAGTAGGAGTAGGTTTATGAAGGACAATCTAAACTCAAGAACTCAACCTCTCTGGGTGATGTTGGATGTTTTCTGATTTAGCCATTGCTTTTCACAGGAATGAACACAATAATGGAATTTTAAATATATTTAATGAAAAAAAGGCTGGTGAGGGAGAAGGGAGGTAGAGGTGACAGGGAGATTAGGGACTCATAAATAGGATATATATATATACACACACACACACACACACACACATATATATATATTATATATATGATAATACATTAAAAGGGACATACTCCTTCATTTTATTGATGAGGTAAGAGGTGGCAGGGGAGGTTAAGGAAGTTGTCCAAGATCTTACGGGTAGGAAATAACAAAGGCAGGACTTGACTCCAAGTTCTCTGGCTCTGAAGTAAGTCCCCCTTCCACAAGCTGCTTCCAAAAAGTATTTAAAAGAAGGCCTGTGCTTGCTTCGGCAGCACATATACTAAAATTGGAACGATACAGAGAAGATTAGCATGGCCCCTGCGCAAGGATGACATGCAAATTCGTGAAGCGTTCCATATTTTTAAAACAAACAAACAAACAAAAAGGCCTATCACTATAAAATAAGGATAGGATAATAAATCTTATAGGTCATCTATTGCAAGGCCCTCATTTTGCATGTGAGGAAATGGAGGTATAGAAAAGTTAATTGAGTTGGCTTGTCCAAGGTCATGGAGATGGTAAGTAAGGGACTGAGATGTTATTAAACTTAAATCCTCTGACTAAATCTACTTCTTTCCACTGCCATATGGAGGTATTTCCACAGGAATTACTGAGGAAATTCTCAAAAACATAAACCACTAGTAACTGACAAACTATTGGTTATATAGGTTTGAACAAGATGATTTCTGATGTCCTTTTCAACTCTGAAATTCAGTTCTATAATGTGTCCTCTATACAGTCCTGCCTTTTTAATGCTGTTTATGAGAGGGAATCTTGTATAAATGTTTTTGTTTAACATTGCAGTTTTCCCTAGATTTTTGACTCCTTTTGGTCAGGGAGAGTAGTTTTTATTTTCTTAGCTTCTCTGTATAGTAGCCAAGTCAACAATTAGTCACTTCACCCATGGAGCTGTAGTTTTGTTATACAGAATCCCTAAAAGAATCTAAAGCTAGAACAAGCCTCAGAAGCCATCTGATCATCTCTCCTATATCATCACAACTTCATATCTTCATATCTCTTGCTCCCCTTCTGGCTTCACTTTTGTCTGGGCTCCCTATTCCAATTTCTGGGTGCTGTCTTGCCACTGCTGTCTAACTCCTCCCCAAGGGGGCAATTGGCACAAATGGAGGCACAATTAGGAAGAAGAAAGTGCAAAAGTGCAAAAGTGGGATAAAGCACCCTCTCTGGACCTGCATGGGTCTTCTGGATGGGATCTTTTCCTATCCCTCACCAACTAGACCTAGGCCTTCCACGTTTATCTATTCTTTTTTTTTTTTTTGTGGGGCAATGGGGGTTAAGTGACTTGCCCAGGGTCACACAGCTAGTAAGTGTCAAGTGTCTGAGGCCGGATTTGAACTCAGGAACTCCTGAATCCAGGGCCGGTGCTTTATCCACTGCGCCACCTGGCCACACCATTTACCTATTATTCTTAGTTTCTCCAACCATGTATTCTTTTTCTTGGGGTTCTAAGATCCCCAGTGCTTAAACTCAACTCTGGTGAATATGTCAGAATATGTCAGTTTCATCTCATTCAGTGGGTGGGAGGGGGCAGAATGCTGAATACTGAGCAATGGTGTTAGAATGCCTGGGTTGGGGAAGCTTGGTGGTGAAGTGGATAGAGCACCAATCCTGGAGTCAGAAGGACCTGAGTTCAAATCGGACCTCAGACATTTGACAATTTACTAGCTGTGTGACCCTGGGCAAGTCACTTAACCTCAGTTGCCTCACCCCCCCCCAAAAAAAAAGAAGGCCTGGGTACTAAAGTACCCACTTTTTGACTTATTGGTCCCACCTAGCATATGCTTAATAAATGCCTTCCCATTGATTGATTGATTGGCAGTATACACACGGAAAATCATTTAATTTTCCTGCACTTCAAATTCCTCATCTGCAAAATAAATGAATAAATAGGTATATTGATGATGATGTTGATGGTGCAGTATTTTTGTTCACAGGATTTTTCTCACACAAAAAATCTGTGAAGCAGAAATTGCAAGTATGAAAGTTGTTGTTCAGTCATTTTTCAGTTTTGTCTGACTCTTCATGACCCCATTTAGAGTTTTCTTGGCAAAGATATTGGAATTCATTGCCATTTCCTTTTCTAGCTCATTTTACAGGTAAGAACTGGAGACAAACAGGATTAAGTGACTTGCCCAGGGTCACACTGCTAGTAAGCGTATGAGGCTGAATTTGAACGCAGAAAGATGAATTTTCCTGACTCCAGGCCCAGCACTCTATACACTGAGCCATCTAGCTGCCCCAAATATGAACTATGTACTATCAAAAGTCTCTTCCAGAGCTAAAGTTTAATATACCTCTAGTATGTCTTCATGCCTATGACTTGTGAATGTATTTAGATCCAAGTATTCTAGAGAAGTTAACACAAAATTTAGTTTACAGGACTTGATGGATTGAGGAAGGCTTCTAAAAAGAATAGAGCCAGGACCTATTCCATTCCTAGCTACCTAGCTCAGTTTCCAGAGAAACAAGACTATTCATTTCTTAGGAAGTACTTAGAGTCCAGCCCCATCTCTTTAAGAACAATTGACTGAAAATCTAACATGTGTTAAGTAAATTTCACATCTGTGAAATTCAGAGTGTAACATTTTTTTTGATTCCACAAAACTGGATTTAGATAGGTGTGTGTGTGTGTGTGTGTGTGTGTGAGAGAGAGAGAGAGAGAGAGAGAGAGAGAGAGAGAGAGAGAGAGAGAGAGACAGAGACAGAGACAGAGACAGAGAGAATCATATGCTATATTCCAGAAACAAAAGTATAAGCAAAATGTAATACAATCTCTATTCTCAAGCAGTTTATTACATTTTAATAGGGGAAAATAGCACATAAAAAGAAGCTAGCAAATAGGGGGTGGGAGGAGGAATCTAGGAGAGAAGTGAATTTGACTGATTTCAGCACTTCCTCAAATGGAGATTCTTGAAGGAATTTCCCAATTGGGAGAGGACACAGGGGTAGTTAACTGCTTAATTAAATAGATGTGTGCACATGGACTAGTCACTTAATTTTTCTGCATCACATGTTTCTCAACTGCGGGAGATAGCCACAATCTTGAAGATGGTGGTGGGGGTGGCTACAGTGGTGAAGTGTTTTAAGGAGTGAGAAGTATTTTGCTTGAAAAAGCCCTATGAGGCCAATATTGCAAATGTGAACTAGATGCTATTAAAGGTCTCTTTCAGATCTTAAGTCTAAAATTTCTCTAGTATGTTACACATGGTCACTAAACTCTTCATGCCTATGATGTGAACTAGTTAACATTGATTTTTAAGTTTGTCCATAGCAAGGATGAAGGATTCTAGTGAACAGGGACATGATCTATTCCATTCCTAGCTGCCTAGCTCAGTTTCCAGTGGAATAAACAATATGGTTTCTTTGAAAGTACTTAGAGCGCAGCCTTATTCCTTCAAGCACAGAGCTGAACAACATATAATAAATAAATATCACATCTGTCAAAATCAGAGTCTAGAAATTTGCAGGGTTAGAGTTGCATGAGTCTTCAATATGCCCACTCTTTAAAGTTCTGAAAGAACATTCTCCTCATCTTAATGTGTCTATTAAATGTATATCACTCTGCTTAAGGATTTAGACAATAAAGGAACATATGTAAAAGAGAAGAAAATCATTACCTTGTGCTAGGGAGTGAGGTGATGAGTAAAGAAGAGTAGAATTATGAGGGCCAATCCAGATTCAAGAACTCAAACTCCTTTGGGGATGAGTTTAGGAGGAAGTCCTGTTAAAGTACACTAAAATGAAGGTGGTAAAATAGATATAGAGTTAAAGGGGACCTTAGTCTAAACCCTTTTATAGAAGTCTGATGGTGGTCTGATGAGGTGATGGTCTGACTGTGGAAAGTTCCCCTATTGGGGGAGGACCATCCCCCACTGGTGGTGGCTGGGGTTGGGTATGGGGCAGCTCTGGCTCTCTCAAGCCATCTCTCTGCTCTTCATGCCACAAAGACAGAAGCCACACCTAATCCCATCTCCCAGAGACGTGGGGGAGACTGGTTAGGTGTGTCTGTCCTTTGGTTTAGTTTCTCAAGGAGAAGGTTCTTTTGATTTATCCCAGAAAACAAATGGGGTATGCTAGGCCTATAACATTATGATTAAGGAGATAGGTATCTCAGAGCCACACCTCTGTGCAATGCCTTCTCCCCATGAGAAGTCCAAGGATTTCTCTCTTGGTTTCCTTTCCCTAGCACCCTAAATAAACTTTTATTTTATTTTAATTGGATTTGTGTACAAGAGGGTGTAATTCTTTAAAGAGGAATTCCTAAGAACCCCTATCTCAAACCCCTACCCCTTTCCCAAACCCCCTCCTATTTCCCCATAACAATAGTAACACATTCTATAGTGTTTTAAGGTGAGGTAGGTGGTGCAGGTATTTGCATTTTTTCCCATGAGGAAATTGAGGTTTCAAAATGGTTAAATGACTTAACTAAAGCTATATTAACTAATAGGTGCTGGGATTGAGAGTCAAATTTAGTTCTCCTGACCAAGGAGTTATTCCAAGACCAGGGCTTATTCAAAAGGAGTTAACTGTGTAAGAAAACTTTAATTTGAATGGGTCAACTAGTACTTTGTCTCAGTTCATCCAAATTTAGAGGGTGCTGACAATGCTTGTACTTCCTCAGCAGGTATAAATAACTTAAACCAGCATTTGTTTAGAAAAAAATAACTAACCTGAGCAGCCACACCCCTATATGAGTGCCTTTTTAGTTTGACCACTCCCCCTTTTTTTCTCCTCTTACCTTCCCATTTTCTCTGTATCTCCCCCCCACCCCACCCTCTGTCTGTCTGTCTTCCTCATAGGGCTTTCTGCCTGGAGGACAACATCTCTACCCATGATCTCTCCCCTCTCTCTCTCACAGGAATTAATCTGCCTCAAGTGTGTTTTGTGACACTTACCACAGGGGCAAGAATTACTATTTACAGTTCTACTTGGCAAATCATTTAGGACCAAGTTACTCTATCTAAAAACAATCATTGTGAAGACAAGAAGTAAAATTAATTCAGTTGACTAATAATAGAGCAATCATCCCCCTGGCCAAGAATGAGAACTGAGATTAGTCAGGGAGCATAATATACTATCCTAGCAGGCATAAAAAGAATTTTCAGGTATATTTGCTTTTATGAATCTGTGGGTCATCCATTTGGATATTTCCTCCATCTCTGAGATCACAGTCCCTTCATTCCTTAAACTCTGTGATTATTGTCCCTATATTTCCATAGCTCTCATTACATACAGTAGAAATTCAATTTAGCCTGCAAAACATGCATTGCTCCCAGCCTCACTCATCAGCACCACTGCCCTTCTCTCCCCATTATCCGTACTCCTCTCTGCTACTTCCCACTTTACAAAGATAACATCCTATAAGCAGCAATTGCCATGTGCAAAGTGGTTTGTCAGCCTTAAATGTCATAGATACCTGCAGCAAATATAAAATTTCCTCAGCAATAGACATTCCCATAAAAATCAAAACAAAAGGGAACAGAAGAATCAGGCTACTGAGATCCATTGGATCACCCATTCCAATGGCCCTCACTGGATACCCTATCTTTCTCACCATTCCCAAAGTGGAAAGGGGCCTACAGAAGGCCCAACAAAGAAAAAGGACTGTGGCAATGTAAGGCACTAAATTATTCCCCATGGTTCTTGGGTAGCCTACCACTCACTGGAATGATGGGGTTGTAGCCTTGCAAAGTCTTAAAGTGATCCTTAGAGGCCCTATAGCTTACAGGCTTAGCTTGTCTAAGCAGGCTTCTCTTGGTAGGTGGAAGTTCTTTACAGATATTAAAAGTCATATAGGGGGCAGCTAGGTGGCAAAGTGGATAAAGCACAGGCCCTGGATTTAGGAGGACCTGAGTTCAAATCTTGCCTCAGACACTTGACATTTACTAGCTGTGGGACCTTGAGCAAGTCACTTAGCCTCATTGCTCTGCAAAAAAACAAAAAACAAAAAAAAAATTTAAAGTCATATAGGCAACTAGGTGGGGCATTCATTCATTCAATAAACATTTGTTAAGCACCTACTGGGTGCCAGGCACTGTGCTTAGCACTAACGGTGAAAAAAGAGACAAAAGACAGTCCTTGCCCTCAAGGAGCTTACAATCTAATAGGGAAGATAATATGCAAACAAATATATGCAAAGCAAGCTATATACAGGGTAAATTGAAGATAATTAGAAGAGGGAAAACACTGGAATTAAGAGGGGTTAAGAAGACTGTGGATAGAGTGCTATACTTGGCATCCAGAAGATCTGAGTTCATAATCCTGTCTCAGGCACTTACTACCTGTGTGACCCTGGGCAAGTCAATTCTCCCTGGACCTAATTTTTCTTATCTATAAAATGGGGGAGGGGGCAGCGAGGTGGCATAGTGGATAAAACACCGGCCCTGGATTCAGGAGTACCTGAATTCAAATCTGACTTCAGATACTTGACACTTACTAGCTGCATGACCCTGGGCAAGTCACTTAACCCTCATTGCCCAGCAAAACAAAAACAAAACAAAAGTGTATTCTTTGATCCATCAATAAATACTTATGATTAAAACAAACAAAAAAAAATAAAATGGGGGAGATGAATAAGATGACCACTAAGCTTCCTTCCAGCTCTTAGTCTAAGATCCTCCATCATTGTGAGTTATTTTAAAAATCTCTAACAAAACTCAGCTTCGTCTGATTAGATGGAGAAAATTTGCATGTATTAATGAGATCATTCAAGTGGTGAAAACTATAAAAGTAATGCTACTCTGAGCATTTACATGATTTGTAAATTTCTAAAGAATCGTTTCTTAGGATATTTAGTTGATGTCTTTTGTCAGCATACAATTAATCACACCTACAGTAATACATAAGCTCTGTAATTATAATTTGAAAATGACAAATGGGACCAACCAGTCTGAAACTTACATTATCAGTAAGATGAAAGACAATGTGAAATAACGGAAAGAGAGCTGATGTTAGTCAGGAGAAAACCTGGGTTCAAATCCTACCCCTGATATTTCCTAGCTCTGTGACCATGGGGCATATCATTTATCCTTTCTGGGCCTTAGATTTTGTTTGTTTGTTTGTTTTTTGGTGAGGTAATTGGGGTTAAAGGTCACACAGCTAGTAAGTGTTAAGTGTCTGAGGCCAGATTTGAACTCAGGTCCTCCTGACTCCAGGGCCTGTGCTCTATCCTAGCTGCCCCTGTTTGGTTTTGTAATCTATAAAATAGGAACTATTATTTGAAATACCTATCTCATAGGGTTGTCATTAGACTCAGAGATAATTTATGTAAAGTGTTTTGCTAATTTGAAAATGGTATATAAATGTCAGTTATTATAATTAGCAATAAACACTAGATTGTCCTTCAGTTCGAAGAATAGCAAGCAGATATTCTCTTCTACTATCAATTACTGATTATGCCAGAAGTTCTTCCTCTTTTAATGTCTCTGAAATGAGTTGCTGGTTTAGTTTAGTGTTAGAAGGATATCTCAGCTCACAGTCTTCCCTTGAGACAAATCAAAAAGCCATTCATTTGCAAGCTACAATCATTTGGGAAAATTTAAACCAGGAACATATATGAATAGGTGTGTGTGTGTGTGTGTGTGTGTGTGTGTGTGTGTGTGTGTGTATGGAGAGAGAGAGACATACATATATATGTATATATAAAATCTAACTAATATGAATAAGTAAACTGTTCTACCAAAATTTAATATTTGTATTAGTTTTTTTTTAGTCTACTAGTTTGTGCTAGAAAGGTGTTTAACCTCTCTTGAGAGAAATGTCAATGTTTGCTTTTGAAGCTGTGTTCTTTCAAAAGAGTACAAGGAAGAAAAAGATGAATTATTTAATTTCCTACTGAGTTGGCCAAAATATTTTTGTAAGAACTAGGCTTTTGTTTTGCATTTGTATATTTATACCTGAGTCTGTGTGTGAGTGTGTGTGTGTGTGTGTGTGATTGTAGCTAAGCTTGTGTCTCTATATAACCATCATATTGGCATGGAGGAAGCATGAAGGAGCAGAAGGTCAGGCAGGCATGGAGGACAGTCTGTACAAAGGTATTGGAGATGGGGAATGGAATATTATGTGCAAGAAATAGAAAGAAGGCCAATTAAGTAGGGCCAGAGACAGTGTAAAGCAGAAGAATGCATAATAAACCTGAAAAGGTGGTTTGAAGCCCAATTGAGAAGGGTCTTAAATGCCAAACTAAAGGAGGAGACTATATTTGATTCTAGAATCAGTAGGGAGCCATTGAATCTTCTTGAGCATGGCTGTGATGTGATTGGAATGGAGCTTCGAAATATCTTAAAGGGGACTATACTGATAATCAGATAAAATTCTGGATAATATTATTGCTAAAACAATCTCATCCTACCCAACAAAAACTCCAGAATAACCACTTTAGAGAAGTATTAAACTTTAATAACTTATTACTTTCCATTTACACTTACACTTAAAACTTTACACTTAGCTTTAGTAGCTTAAAACTACACTAAGATTTTCAGGACACCCTGTATAAATTCCATTAAAGTAGGAATTGTTTCATTCCTTTTTACTTGTATCCTCAACACCTGGAATGGTGCTTAGAACATAGTAGGCTCTTAATACATTTGATTGTTTAATATCAAGGATTTCCTATTTGAAAATGTGAGAAGGGAATAGCTATGATTTTCCATAGTATCCCATATCTCTAGAGCATAGCACATAGTAGGTACTTCATAAATGCTTTTTGATTGATTAATAAAATCTACTGAAATGTTAAAAGAAACCAACGAGCATCTCCAAAGCTTTTAATGTTTGTTGATGCAAAAAAGAGCATTTACATTGGTAGAGAATGAGATTATGAAATCATAGATTATTTGAGATGCTGCTACAGAGATGTTTGTTCAATGATCCTCTGATTATTTTTTATGCAATCCTCTGAATATTAACAGTAAGTAAGAAAGACAATTCTAAAGGACTCTTTCTGAAAAAAAATACTATCTACTTCCAGAAAGAGAACTGATAAACTCTAAGTGCAAATTGAAATATAATTTTCTCACCTTATTTTCCTTACTTAAAATCAAATTTGACTAATATGGAAATATGTTGTTCATGATTTCACATGTATAACTGATATAATATTGCTTACCTTCTTGGTGGATGGAGGAGGGTTGGGAGGAAGAGAATGTTGAACTCAAAATTTAAAAAGAAAAGAACATTGAAGATAAATATGTAACAAGTTAGAAATATTTTTTTTAAAAAAAGAAAGTAATGAAGAAGCTGGAAAGAGGGGAGGGTTTAAGAGAAAAGATTATGAGTAATAATTATAATGAAAGATTACAAACTATTAAGCAAGATAAAATGGGAAAATATATGTTCAGCAAAGTATGTTTTCCTTACCATGTCGGATATCCATGAAGAATCCAAATGGAATAGCAATGGCTGACATATAATACTTTAAGGTTTACAAAATCCTTTATATATGTTATCTCTTTTGATCCTAACAACAATGCTATGAAGTAAGTACTATTATTATCTATTCCTGCTTTACAGATGAGAAAACTGAGACTGAGAAATTTTAAAGGACTTGACCAGGGCCACACAATGCTATGAAGTTATAAGACAGGATTCAAAGTCCAGCACTCTTTATTACATCATATAGCTGTCTATGGTTCAAGAGGGATTTCCCCCTTATAGAAAATAAGGTCCCATAGATGATCTTGTCTGTGAATGCCATAGTACCCAAACCGAAGAAAACTGAGGATCCCCTTCAATGAGATCCACAATTAATCAAAAGTAATTGGTTTAATAATCCCCATATTAGGAATCAAATGGATGAATAATGCCAATTTTCCAAACTAAAGTATGTAGTTGGATGGGCAGCTCATTAGATTTACTGCATCACTTCATTATGTTCTAGAACAAAACAACTACTACCAACAACGATTCTGACTAGAAGAGGGAAATTGTAATCCTCCAAATACCAGGTGATACCATACCTGGACAAGGTGTTGAGGATTATAGGAAAGGTTGGATTAAAGAAAGATTAAGAGATTTATCACCTGTTTCCCAGACTATTTGGAAAAGCTTCCTAAATTTTATTTGTTCCAATACTTTGTTCTTCAATGTATCCTCCATGCACTTATAAAAGTGATATTTTTAAAACACTAATCTAATTGTATCTCTTCTATGTCGAAGAAGCCTCAGGGACTCCTCTTGCCACTAGGATAAAATCCAAAACCTTCTGTGTTTTTTTATTACACCCTCCACAATCAAGCTCCCACCTACCTTTCCAGTTTATTTCATATCATTCCCTTCAGGCATTCCAGTCATATTTACCTATTTGATGTTCCTCATACCTGGTAATCCTTCTCTTAACTTTTGTCCCTTCGCACAGGTGTTCCCCATGTTTGGAAGGAACTCTCAACTCCTCTTTCCTTGGTTCAGGCACCACCTACTGTATAAAACCGTTCTTGGTTCCCCAGGTTACTAACTCTTGCTCCTTGATTTTTTTTCCTATCAATTAGCACATGTTCTGTATTTACTTTCTTGTGTATGTGGTGTAACACTCTGATAGAATGATAGCTTCTTCATGGCAAGGGGATATTTTTATCCTTCACATTTTACAGTATAAATCAAAGTGGAGGATCTGGCCATAGAATCAGAGTGGGAAGGGGAGATGTTTGATTATGAAAAACATCAGTGAAAAGAGCCAGATGATCCCAGGTTCTAATCTCACCTGTGATATTTGCAAGCTATGTGACTCTAGGCAAGTGACTAGTTCTCTGAGCCACAATTTCCTTATCTGTAATTCAGGATAAGAATACCTGTAGTACTTATCTCATAGTTGTATTGGGGATTAAATGAAATCATTTTGCACAATTTAACACACTCCTGATATTAATAATAGGAATAGGGCCTGGGCCTGTGATTTAATTAGTGTAGAGAATTCCTGGAGGAAGAAACTCTCTCTACCAATGCATGTAAGTAATCCTCTGCAACACTAAAAAGATGTTACTTGCCCAAGGTCCTTGAACTAGTATGCTTCAGGAGCAGGACTTGAACCCAGGCCAATGAGGGCAGCTCTTTATCCATTACACTGTAATACCTCTCATTCAATAACAACAACAACAACAACAACAACAACAACACCCCCAAAACTAATTTGACGTTTTAAAGTTTTGCTTTAGGATTTGATTTTAGATGTTGGATGCTATAATTATCAAATTAGTCAGATAAATGATAAATGTTCTCTTTACTTTTTAAATACTATAAAGGAAGCTTTGGGTTCTCTTAACCTTATAAACTCAAAATTATCTCAGAGTTAATTATCTATTGTGGGGATTTTCTCTGTCACTTTGGGACAACCAACAATCACCTAAATCCCGGCAGAGGCCTGAATAGAGTGGGAGGTGATTTAAAGTCTGAATAGTTGAGTGTGTGCTTCTTCCTGTATTTGAGAGTGGAGAAAATTATCTTTGGACCACTTGTTGTTTGGTATTTTCCCCATCTCATTTCCTATTCATTAATACAGATAAACAAGAGCTGATTGTACTATAAAGGATTGTACCTGGTGCCATCAGGCTGTGCAATCCCTATCCTTTTTGTTCATCTTTTCATTTCTGTTACTATGGCAACCTAAAATAAAACCTGGCACTCAAATTTGAATTAAGTGACCTAAATATTTTTTTCCTGATATCTCTGGGAAACATAATCCATTTCCTTAGAAAGGTAACATTTTTAGTTGGTATGCAATGAACTTTAAAGTTTCTGCAAACATGCAAATTAGGAAGACAGACCTTTGCTATTTCATGATTTTTCATGATTCGCATTTTTCTCAAATATGATTGATAGAATTTTGTTGCATATTTTAGCATTCTATTCTTTTGTTTATTTAAAAATTCATCAAGCTCATCTGGAAGTACTCTCATAGATTTTGATGCTTTTGTCTCTTCCTTCCTTCTTTTCTTTCTTTCTTCCTTCCTTCCTTTCTCTCTTGAGAAGACCATCAGTTTTAGATTTTAAAATTGTCATGTGGAATTCAAAAGACAAATGGGTCACATGGTTTCATAAGAATTTTATATTACCCCCTAATTAAAATTACATTTATATATGCCTATTTGTAAATTCATTGAGAATAGAGATTATTTTATTCTTTAGATTTGTATCTTTAATGCATAGTCAGTTAACAGCTAACAAGAATTTATTAATCACTATTATATATTGGCAACTAAGCTAAATAATGAAGATTTAAAAAAAAAAAAAACCAAAAGACAATCTCTGCTCTCAAGGAGTTCTCATCCTAATGGAGATGACAACATATAACCATGTATAAACAAGATATATAACAGGATAAATTGGAGATAATCAAGAGGGAAGTCACTAGCATTAAGGGGAATTGGAAAAAGTCTCTTCCAGATGGTTGGAATTTTAACTGGAACTTGAAGGAAGCTAGCAGACAGAGATAATAAGGTAGAAAATTCTAAGACATAGGAAACAGCTCATGAAAATGCCCTGATTTGGAAGACAGAGAACCTTCTCCAAGGAACAGCAAAGAGGGCAGTGTCACTGGATCACAGAATACATGGCAGAGGGGTATAAGGTATAAGAAGAATGGAGGTAGAAAGAATAGGGGTATGTAATGAAGGACTTTGAATACCAAACAAACACTTTTATATTTGATCTTGGAGGCATCAGGGAACCACTGGAATCTATAGAATAGAAAGGTGACATGGTAAGACCTACACTTTAGGGAAATGAATTTGTCAGCTGAGCAGAGCATGAATTGTAGAGGGGGAAAACCTGAATCATGGAGACCAATTATTAGGCTATTGAAAAGCACAGTACCTCTCACTTAAATGCCTACCCATGAACAAAAATCACTACTTCAATTATTTGAATATGAGTTTATTTGTATAAAAAGTGTTTTATATTTATGTTTATATAGTTCATGTGTTTGTTTTGGCAGGTATATACTCAGCTATAGAATATCTAGTTATTTTAAATGGTCTGAAAAAATATTGAATACCATTGCAGACACATGGGGAAGTTTCTCTATTTTTCTCTTTTGATTAACTCTATTTTAACTTTAACTTTGTCTGAGATCATGATTATTATTCCTGCTAATTTTTTTGCATAATAAATTATACTTCTATCCTTAATTTATCTTTGTATGCATCTCTTATTTTTATGATGTTTCCTAAAAACAACATATTGTTGAATTCAAATTTTTAATCTGCTGTTTCCATTTTATGGGTAAATTCAACCCATTCACATTCAAATCTAGAATTACTTGTGTATTTTTCTCCTTTATGTTTTGCCTCACTATCCTTCTCAACCTATTTATCTGATCACATCTCATTCCTTTGCTTTATTTCTACCCACTACCCTAAGATCCCTCTTTTATCCCCTCACCCAATCCTATCCTCTTGCCCTCCTATATCTTTCTGAATCTGAAAGATTTTTATAACCATATGTGTGTGTGTGTGTGTGTGTGTGTGAAGATAATGGAATATGAGAGATGAGATTTAGCAGATACTCAGGGGCCCACCTGGAGATTAATTTAAACTGATTGGATTGCATAAGGCGTCTGACTCCTGAATGGATTACTGGCTGACTTCTAGTTAAGCACATCTGGCTGGTACTTAAGGATACTTAAGAAAGTAATTGTTCTCAGAAGCTAACAACTTTGAACTTTGACCACCTTCGGGCCCACTGAACGAATCAGCTTGAAGAACCTCCCATTTCTGGGAGGGGAACAGGAAGGAGGAAGCAGAGGCTGTTGAGAGAGCTTTGACTCTTTAGCTGAGAGAGATCAGCATGGTGGCAGTTGACTTCAGAAGTGGGAGCTTAGGAAGTTTAGGATCACCAGGTTATAGGAAATCTGTTCTCAATCTTTCTCTTTCTTTTACTATCTTTCAATAAGCCCTTAAAAAACCTAAACTTGTTTATCTGTGATTTTTGTCAGATTTCCCCCAAAACTGGGGGGACAGATTAGAACCCACATTTAGAAATTTAAATTACACACACACACACACACACACACACACACACACACACACACACACACACACACATATATATATATAGAGAGAGAGAGGGGGGGGAACAACATATATACCATATACATCTATATCTTTACCCTCATGAGGAATGGCTTAAAGAGGGAACACCATATACATATGCATATACATATACAGAAGCCCTGCTCTATAGAACATAGTATTTCAAAACCTGCAGTCCTTCAACATAGTAGCTTCTAGTTCCTGTGTAATCCTTATTTTAGCTCCATTATAGTTAAATTGTGTGTTTTTTCTTGTTGCTTCCAATATTTTCTCCTTATCTTGAGAGCTTTGAAACTTGGCTATAATATTATTGTAAGTTTTCCTCCTGTAATTTCTTTCAAGAGGTAATTGCTGGATTTTTTTTGGTTCTGCTTTACCTTCTTCTTCTTCTTTTTTTTTTTTAGTGAGGCAATTGGGGTTAAGTGACTTGCCCAGGGTCACACAGCTAGTAAGTGTTAAGTGTCTGAGGCCGGATTTGAACTCAGGTCCTCCTGACTCCAAGGCCAGTGCTCTATCCACTGTGCTATCTAGCTGCCCCTCTGCTTTACCTTCTTGCTTTAGAATTTCAGGCCAATTTTTGTTGATAATTTCTTGTAATATTGTATCAAGATTCTTTTTATCATAATTTTCAGGTAGTCCAATTATTTTTATATTACTTCTCCTTGATCTGTTCTCTAGATCAGTTGTTTTTCTGATGAGATGTTTCACTTGCTCTTCCATTTTTTCATTCTTTTAGTATTGTTTTACGATTTCTTGGTGTATTCGAACATCATTATCTTCCCCTTTCTTAGTTCTAGTTTCCAAGGGATTATTTTCTTCCTTGAGTTTTTGGTTCTTTATTTCAAGTTGGTTGACTTTCTTTTCATAATTTTCTTGATTTTTTTGGATTGCTCTTATTTTTTTTCTAAATTTTCCTCAATCTCCCTTATTTGATTTTTAAAGTCCTTTTTAATGTTCTTCCAAGAACTCTTTTTTGTGCTTGGGACCATTTGACATTTCTCATTGAAAAGGGAGTAGCTTTTTTAGCTCCAATATTTTCCTTTGAATATGAACCCAGATCTTCTCTATCCCCATAGTAACTATCTATGGTTAGCTTCTTTCTAATTTGCTTACTCATTTTTTTATTTATTTACTTTTTGTTTTATTTTGTTATTTGCAGTTATTTTATGAGGTATGTTTCAAAGCCCAAACTTAGGCTCTTCCTTCTCCTCCTAAGCCATGGCTAGGGCACCAAGCCACACTGTTCCACAGATAATACTTCTTCTTGTGGTCTCTCTGGTGGCTGCAAACTATAGCTGGCCTCTCTGCCCTGGAATTAAAACCAAGGACTCTGCTGTCCTGCAAGTATCCACAGCCAATAAGGTTCCCACCCCTTGCTACTGTAATCAGCAGGTGTGTGCTAGCTCCTACTTCCTACAGCCATAGCCTGGGACATCTGATCAACACATTTGTTGTTGGTATCCTTTGACAGTGGAAGGTCTTTCAAACTTCTGCTACTCAGACATCATATCCCTCCCCTGTCCCTGATCCTACTGTCTATGAGATGAAAGTTTCTAAGACTGAAAATGCCTCTCAACTCAGATGCCCCCAGGGCTTATTGTTGGTTTATTCTGCTGAGTCTGCCTGGAAGTGTTTGTACTTCAAGCAGGCTGAGCCTCAGTCCTTGGAGGTGTCTTTCCACTGGTGTTCTCAAATTGTCTTAGGAGGACAACTGCTTTACCCAATGTTTATTTCTGCTGCTCTGAGGAGATGTCTTGTCTTTAATTTACTTACTTACCTATTTATTTACTCAGTTATTTATTTATTTGTTTGTTTATTTATTTATTCACTCATTTATTCATTCATTCATTCATTTATCCATTTATTTATTCATTTTTTCATCTATTTATTTATTCATTCATTCAATTATTTTTGTTTGTTTATTTTTTGGTGGAGGAAATTTGGAGAGCCAAAAGATTTCTGATCTATTCCACCATATTCCCAGAATCCTCTCCTTCCAAAAGTCTCTCAAAATCCTTTCCTGCCTTAGTATACCCAGTATTTTCTCAGTTATAGCATATTGATTTCTATTCTACATCAGCCATACCTTTATCTCTCTGCATCTGTACCCTTTCATTCTGAATTCACTTGGGAGGAGAGGAGCAGATGGTATTTTCCTATTATTTTAGGCAAATAAATGCCAATGATATATTTTATTGTATTTAAATTGCTTTGGAATATTAAACCTTTATTACAATTAAGAAACACATGTCTGGGTTAACATTATTATAGCAGACATTGGTCCTACATCTGTGTTCAATTATGTCATCCAAGCAAGTGAAGCAGTCAAATTTCCCACCCAACTATCCCCTGAAGGCAAAATAAGTTGCTTCTTTGTACCAGCTGAAACTCTGTTTTTTCATTGCTCTCTACTCTCAATAGTCTCTCTTCACATTATTTCTATTGAACTCACTCTGGTTTTCTATCTTCCAACCCGAGAAACTTTTCCAAAGATAAAATATCCTTTAAAAATTTATTCTTTGCAGACACACAAAGAAGTAGATCGATTACAATTACCTAGTACCAAAAACAGAATTGAGGTAATAGGTCAAGTACCATACTGGAAATGAGTAAGACATTTTGACTCCAATAAACTGAAATCCCAAGCCTATTTGGCTATTTCAAAGGGCAACACACTTCAGACACCAGTGGTGCATTTCATGCTGTCCTGATACTGAGGCTACCTCAGGTTTAAACAGTATCTTACTCATTGACTGCTGGAAAAGTTGCAAATCAAAATACAACCAGCTGGGCACATTATAATAAAATCAAGTGACTGAGTCAAGGGGCTGGGGTTTCCTTGTAATGCTCGTTGAGAGGAGGTATCATAGCTCTCTTGCTGCAGAATCCTTTTACATTTTTTTCCATTTCAAATCATAACAAATCTTGGCATGTTATGTGACCATATTAATCCTGTCCATAAAATTGATATTTAAAGAAGTGTCATGTTTATAGAATACTGCACATAGAACACTGATCAAAAAAAGAAAATTTTATTAAAAAAAACCTTTCACTATTCCCCCTTCCATCTTTTTTCTCCTATTTTAACCATGATAATAAATCTGACCCCATTAGTAAATTCAATCAATATTTGTTTTGCTTTAAATTTTAAAATAATTTTTTCAATTAATAAATGTTGTTTTTCTTCCTCTCACTTCCCCTCACATAACAAAAGGGTTAAAATCCTTGTAATAAGTATGCATAGTCAAGCAAAACAAATGTCCACATTAACATGATAGATATACACATACAAGTCTCTTTGTGTGTATCTGTATCTTGAGTTTGTCATCTCCCTGTTGAGAGATGGGCAGTAGGCTTCAACATCTGTCTTTTTTAATATGTTTGGTCATTATATTGATCAGCATTCTTAGATTTTTCAAATAAGTATTTTTATTAAGTGCATATCATACTATGTGCTAGGTGCTTGAATACAATGACAAAATAATATAATCCATGGCTTCAAGGAGCATACAGTATACTTATTGATTAAGAATCAGTATTATCAACATTAAAATTGGAGAAAAGAACATTTCCGTCCCCGTTCCCCCCTTTAGTGATGTTATGTCCATTATATTTTGCATCATTTCTTTTTTTAAAAGAAAAAAATGGCTATCTTGTGTTAGATAACAAACTGCATATTTCTTAAATTTACATATTTTACCACTTCTAACTCATTAGCAAGAAACTTATTATACCCATGAATAGAAGCCAATTTGACTAAATCACAAGTTGGTTCAAATTAAATCATTTTTATCTTATTTTTTTCCTCTGCTTTTTTATTCAAAGTATATCTTTGCACAAATATACAAGACCAGGATATCTCTGCCTGACTCCATATAATAAGTGATAATATGTCCTGTCTATCTAGGAAATGGTTTCCAAGAAAATTACATAGATATATAAGATACTTATAGATACTACATTCCTGGAGGTTAAAAGATGGTATGACTTTTTAAAAGATGTAGACCAAAACTATATACCAGATAGTAGGCAATATACTATCTTTAGTAGAAGTGCTTAGAATAAAACATACATCTTCAGCTCCTTCATCAAGTACTTATTGCTTCAGGGTAATAGGATATACAGAACTTGATTTTTTTTTTTTTTTTAGTGAGGCAATTGGAGTTAAGTGACTTGCCCAGGGTCACACAGCTAGTGAGTGTTGTGTCTGAGGCCAGATTTGAACTCAGGTACTCCTGACTCCAGGGCCGGTGCTCTATCAACTGTGCCATCTAGCTGCCCCTTTAACATTTTGTTTTAAAGAAGGACTTTATATGGAATAATAGCCCTAGTTAACAACAATGTCAAATTATTTCCTTTACTAGTGAGATGATGAGATACCATTGTACCTCTTTCTATTAGCCAGATGGAGCCTTCCTCTTGGTGGATTTGTGCCAATGCATATTCAGGAGGCTGAAAAAAAGATCATTCTTTGAGAGAAGTGTTCTTCTAAGAAATGCCATAGATCTGGAAGACCTATTCTTAAACCCTCTCTTTTAGAACCTTCAACTTAGAAAAGAGAAATCACTTACCCAGTGTCACAAAGGTAGTATTAGCAGTTGGAATTTAAAATCATGTTCTCTGACTGTTTTGCATTATTTCTACTGTTGAATTCAATTCAATAGACATTGAATAAACTCCTACTGTGTTTGAGGCATTAGGTTAAAACATACTTGGTTGAATGTTGTACATTGTATCATCCCACTATCTTAAGAATATAAAGTTCTTCAAATATTCTACAATGTATTGGAAAGAGCTCTGCTTGTTCTTTGAGGCCCATGAGTGTTGTGAACTTTGGTCTATGTCTTCATTACTACCTTTGTGATCTTGTGTGCAAACTCTTCTGAAACACAGAGATATAGAGCTGGAAGGGACCCCGAGAGGCAATCCAGTCGAAATCCCTCAAGTAATATATAAAGAAAATGAAGTCCAGAGAAATTATATAATTTCCCCAAGATTACGCAGGTAGTAAATTGGAGAGCTGAGATTTAAAACTAGGTCCTTAGACTTTACGCCCAGCACCCTTCCAATTATGCCACATCTAATACAACCATCTAACTTTCCTGATTGACATAATGGAGATAAATCTTTAAAAAGGAGCTCCATCTCTAACATCTATTGATTCAAAGCTTCATGAAAGAGTAGATAGTATGCTGATATCAGAGTCAGGAATGTCTATGTTCAAATCCTGCCTCTGATACACCAATTGTGTGACCCTGAGAAAGTAATTTAGTAATGAAGTGTCCTGTATTCCTCTCCCAGACCATGTATTATAGAACAGCTACTTTTCTGTACTTATGGAGTGAATTTTCTCACTAGGAGTTCTCCACATCAATAAAATCACAGGTCCAGATAAAATCTAAACAAAATAAATTAAAGCAATAACTGACATTTCCATAGCACATCTGATTTATAGATGAACCATTCTTCCATATATATATATATTTGTATATATGTATGTATGTAGTTTCCTCAGTTACAATGTGTATCCTTAAAAGCAGAGCCTATCTTACTTTCCTATTTGTATCCCCAATGCTTAATTTTTCTTTCCTTTCATTTATTTAATACCCCACACTTCCTCCCAGTCATATTACTTTTAAAAGACTCCCTTTTAAATCAAATATATTTTAAAAAATATTAATGGGGGAAAAAACCACCATGAAATGTGACCCTTAGGGATTGTGAATCTATGTAACATGGCATTATGTTAAGTGATTTTGCACAAGTTACATGTGTAGGGGACAGCTAGGTGGCACAGTGGATATAGCACTGGCCTTGGGTTCGGGAAGACCTAAGTTCAAATCCGGCTTCAGACACTTGTCACTTATGTTAAGGACTAAAATTCTAGCTAAACTGTCCAAAATATCTAATGAGTGGTTGCCAATAAATTATAAGCTTTAGCAAGAGTTAAGCTTTTAAGCATTTATTAAGGAGAATAAGAATTTGGTAAAGAGAGAAGAAAAGACCTAGATTCCTAACTATTAAAGGGAGAGCTTACTTCTGGCTCCCTTCTCCACCAGTGTCCCCAGGAAAAGAGCGTGAGGCAGAGCGCCCGGCTCCCCCTTCCTCCTCCCACCAGCAAACGTCACTTCCTGACACCAAAGAAAAGATGCATGGTCCTGTCCTCAAAGACCTTCCTTCATGGCGGAGCTTTCCTATAGTATGTCTCCAGTAGGTGGCATCATTCCAATCATTACACTTACTAGCTGTGTGACCCTGGGCAAGTCGCTTAACCCTCATTGGCCTGCCCCATCCCCCAAATAATAAAATAAAATAAAATGGTCCCTAGAAGAAAAAAAAATAGTTACACTCATCCTTTTCACATAGCAACTGGGAATACATCTAATGATGTATGTGTGTGTGCATGTGTGTGTGTGTGTGTGTGTGTGTGTATGAAAATGCAAGTAGTTGAAGTATACCTTTAACACCCAATCTCCTTCCTTTCTATGTGTCCTCTCTTTTGATACTACTCTTCTCCATTGGCTGCTTAGTATTCCCTTATCATATATGGAATCAAACCTGGGCCTATTATGTTGAATACTGTTGTAGGCTGGAATTGAATTATACATACAGCTGGTAAGAGTTGATGATGAAATTTTCCTCCTGGGAGTTGAGCCAAGATAGTAGAGTAAAGGCAGAGATTAGCCTGAGCTCTTTCACATTCCCCTACAAACAACTTTAAGATAACACCTCAAAACAAATTTTGAAGTGACAGAACCAACACAAAGACAAGGGGAAACAATTTTCCAGACCAAAACAACTTATAAGGTGAGCAGGAGAGATTTCTTTTACTGGCATGAAAGTGGAGCACAGTCCAGCATAGGCCGCTATAACTCTCTGCCCCAGCAAGCCAGTGGCAGGCCTTGGGGAGCAACTAAATTAAATGACTTTCACAGCTCTCAGCCTAGAGACAGTAAGGGAATTGGATAACAGATAAGAAGAAGATTACAGGGGACCATTTTATGGCACTGGGTGAAGGACTATTGCATTGTCCATATGTGATTCTAGGTCACAGTCCCAGGGCAAGGAGGAATAGGGACACAGGATGCAATTCCTGGGTTAAAAAGAGTGCTTGTGGTGGTTCACAAACCAGGAAACAGGCAGTAGAGCAGTGACCACACCTCTCCTTAGATCATAGCATTTTGGAAGAACTGAAAACTTATAGATCCCAGAGAATAACTCTGAAAATAGCATCATGAAAAAATTGAAGCTTGGGACATTGCTCCCTCAACTCTAGGAGCAAAGCCTAATTTTAACATAAAGTTAAAAATTAAAAAAATGAGCAAATAATAACAACAAAGAACCTGACCATAAAACTTATTCTGGTGACAGAGAAGATCAAAACAAAAACTTAGAAGAAGACAACAAAGTCAAAATTGCTACATCCATAGCCTCAAAGGAAAAATATGAATTGGTCCAGACCCCCAAAAAAACAATTTCTGGAAAAACTAAAAAAAAGTTTTTAAAAATCAAATTAGAGTTAGGAAAATTTCAGAAAAGAAATGAGAGTAATGCAAGAAGATAATAAAAAAAAGTCAACAGTCTGGTTTTAAAAAGTACAAAAAATTCTGAAGAAAATAACAGCGTAAAAACCAGAATAGGCCAAATGGTAAAAGAAGCACAAAAATCCACTGAAGAAAAGAACTCCTTAAAAAGTTGGATTGGCCAAATAGAAAAGAAAGTTGTTATTCTTATTTCTATTGTTATTCTTCATTCTCTAAGAGGGCCAATGACATCATAAGAGTGATGTTTTGACTTGTGTATGAATTGGGTTTAAATGAGGCAGAGCTGCATAAAGTCGTCAACTTTACTCTGTCCTCCAGAGTCATAAAAGTCCAGTGGCAAGACATAAGTCAAGATGAAAAAAAAAGGGCAAAAGTTCATTGAAAAAAAGAATTCCTTAAAAATTAGAGTTGGGAAAGTGGAAGCTAATAACTCCATGAGACTTCAAGAAACAATAACACAAAATCAAAAGAATAAACAAATGGAAGAAAATGTGAAATATCTTATTGGAAAAAGAATTGAGATAGAAAACAGATTGAGAAAAGATACTTTAACAATTATTGGGCTACCTGAAAGCTATGACCAAAAAAGAGCCTAAATATCATATTTCAAGAAAAGATCAAGGAAAACTGCCCTGATATCCTAAAACCAGAGGATAGAATGGAAATGGAAAGAATCCACTGATCATCTCCTAAAAGAGATCCCCAAATGATTCCCAGGAATATTAGAGCCAAATCCCAGAGCTCCCGGTTTAAGGAAAAAATATTGCAAGCAGTCAGAAAAAACAATTCAAATATTGTGGAGCCATAATCAAAATAACATGAGATTTAGCAGTTTCTTCATTAAAGAATCAGAGGGCTTGCAATATGATATTATGGAGGGCAAAGGAACTAGGATTACAACTAAGAATGACCTACCCAGAAAAACAGTGTAATCCTTCAGTGGGGAAATCTAGATATTCAAAGAAACAGAGGACTTTCAAGAATTCCTGATTTAAAGATCAGAATTGAATAGAAAATATGGCTTTCAAATACAAGACTCAAGAGAAGCATAAAAAAGTGCATAGGAAAGGGAAATAAGGGCTTTGATAAGGTTAAATTGTTTCTATTCCTCCTTGTGAAAATGATACTTGTGACTCCTAAGAACTTCATCATTATTATGACACTTGGAAGCAGTACACATAGACAGAAGGCATGGATGTTAGTTGACTATGATGGAATAGTTATCTAAAAAAATAAAATAAAGAAGTGAGAAAAAAGGATGAACTGGGAGAAGGGAGAAAAGATAGGTAGGATGGGGGTAAATTATCTCACATAAAAGGGGTGAAAAGAGTTTGGAAGTTGGGTGGGTGGGCAACACATGAACCTTACATCAGAATTGGCTTAAAGAGGCAATAACATACACACTCAGTTGGGTATAGAAATATATCTTAACCTACGGATAGGGGGTAAAAGAGGGGGGGTGATAGAAGGAAGGACAGATTGGGGGAAGGTGGTGGTCAGAATCAAAACACTTTTGAGGAAGGACAGGGAGAAAGAGAGATCAAAATGGGTACATGATTTAGGTATAAAAGTGATATAATAAGTAAATTAGGGGAGCATGGATCTAGGGATAATGGAAGAATTTATGACCAAACAAGAGACAGTATTACAGGATATAAAATGGATAATTTTGATTACAGTAAATTTAAAAGTTTTTTGTTTGTTTGTTTGGTTTTTGCGGGGCAATGAGGGTTAAGTGACTTGCCCAGGGTCACACAGCTATCAAGTGTCTGAGGCCGGATTTGAACTCAGGTCCTCCTGAACCCAGGGCTGGTGTTTTATCCACTGTGCCACCTAGCTGTCCCCAAATTTAAAAGTTTTTCATAAACAAAACCAATGGAGAAAAGTTTTTACTGCAAGCTTCTCTGATGCAGGCCTCATTTCTCAAATATATAGGGAACTGAGTCAAATTTATAAGAATACAAGCCACTCCCCAATTGATAAATGGTCAAAGGTTATGAACAGTCAGTTTTCAGAATTCAAAACTATTTATAGTCATATGAAAAAATGCTCTAAATCACTATTGATTAGAGAAATGCAAATTAAAACAACTCTTAGGTACCACCTCACACCTATCAGATTGGCTAATATGATTGAAAAGGAAAATGATAAATGTTGGAGGGAGTATGGGAAAATTAGGAAAATGAAACACTGTTGGTGGAGTTGTGAACTGATCCAACCATATACTACCTTTCCTTTATTATTTGTCTCATATCTGGATTATTGGTGTCTAAATTGACCAGTCATACTCTATGTTGAGGGAAAGCATGAGTGTGAGAACTGCTTACATGTCTTTGGTTTGATTCTCCCCTTTGTGTACAAAGCTATTTTTTTTTAATGTCTCAATTGGGTTAGGCAAATGCAAAGGATTAAATCCATGTCTTGAAAATTCTTAGCATAAACTGTGAATGACTTGACTATTCTCAACAATACAATTATCCAAGACAATCCCAAAGGACTATTGATGAAACAGGCTATACACCTCCAAAGAAAGAACTGATATTGATGGAACAGACTGAAGCATGCTATTTTTCACTTTCATTTTTTTCTTTTAATAAAATTTTCTTGTACAAAATGATAAATATTGTAATGATTACATAATTATACATGCATAATCCATATAAGATTGTTTTCCACCTCAGGGAGGGGGATGGAAGGGAGGGAAAGAGGGATAAAAATTGGAACCCCAAACTATAAATAAAAATTTTTATTATAAAAAAAACAAGAAGATTTTTTAAAAAAAGAAAATTCTTAGCATAGAGTATCTATTCCATCTTCTTCTCTGGAATTCCTTAGACCTGAGAGGAAGAATTTCTTGTTAGGCTGCCTATATCAGGGTGATATAGACAGCTTTGCAGAGGATGGAAATCCATAGAAAGCCATATTCATTATGCATACCTTTGCTGCTACTGAAGTAAAGCAACTGTTTGATTACAGTTTTGTACTCCCAGTGCCTGAGTTAAAACAGGACAAAACACATTCAGTCTTAGTCTCATGAGATCCCACACTTCCCACCATTCCAAATCCTCCTGCTCCTTATCAAAACTTACCTATACAGGTCCCAACTGATGACTAACCAGCTAGCCTAATAAACTAATTCAAAATAGATTGCTAATAGCAGATAATAAAAAGTCTTACCTTTCCTTGAAAACAATTCAAAGTTAATAGGAACTTTTAATATCTTAACACAAAGGAACGATAAGAAAATTTCAAGCACTGTTTTAGGACCAATAAGAGAATTGGTATATGGTAGCTTTTAATTGCCTCTCAGATAACAGTACACAGGCATAGGTAGCTTCCTAGACCTGCTTATGAGACTTTTATACCTTTGTCCTTGCCCCCCTGGTCACCCATATGGGCAGAGTTGTGGTAGTTTGACTCCTCCATGATTTACAGAGGGGCTTCTTCAAATTTTTTCCACTCAAGACCTCTTTTTGCCCAAGAAATTTTTACATGACTCTGGGTATGTAGGTATATGAAACAGGTACACATAAACTTTTACTGTTGCCAAATTTTTCCGCAACCCCCACATTCAATTATGTGACCCCTATATGGGTTTGTGATCTACAGTTTAAGAACCAATGCCTCACAATGTAGGTTCTATAGGGAATGTTTGGATATATCATCAGAAGCTATAGGGCAGCTAGATGGTGCAGTGGTAAAGCACCGGCCCTGGATTCAGGAGTACCTGAGTTCAAATCCGGCTTCAGACACTTGACACTTACTAGCTGTGTGACCCTGGGCAAGTCACTTAACCCTCATTGCCCTGCAAAAAAAACCAAAAACAAAACAAAAAAACAAAAACAGAAGCTACATTTTCAGTTGCCCCTTTTATCAAGGACTAAAGAGAAAAAATTAAATCCTATGTATGCCCAGAATCCCACAGCTAGTAAATGTTGAAGGTGAATTTGATAAATGTTTGGTGAATTGAATTGAATTTGTGTCAAAAACAGAAATCTCAAATCGCAGCTGTCTATATTCAGTTCAACCAACATTTATTTAACACCCACCATATGTGTGACATTATCCAGGAAAAAACAAACAAACAAAACCCCAAATCAATCCTTACCTTTGAGGAGAAAATTCTCTCATTTGTAACTTGTTCACGGAAAAGTAAACACAAAGTTTGCATAAAGAAACACAAAGCAATTTAAATAGTGAGAGAGCAGTAACAATGGAGGTAGGGTGCTTCAGGAAAGGCTTGGTATAGGAGGAGGCACCTGATCCTGCTTTGAAGAAAAGTAAAGATTCTAAGAGGCAGAAGTAAACAGAACATACCTGGGGGACCATCTGTGCTAAAAGCACAGGAGAAGGAGATAGAATATTTTGCACAGGGAATATCTATTCAATTTGACTATAATGAAGAATGAATGAATGTCAATTGGTATCTCAGAGCCACTCTTTCTGTGCCATGCCTTTCTCCCCATGAGAAGTCTAAGGATTTCTTTCATGGTTTCCCTTGCCCTGCCACTAAATAAATTACTATCTTATAATAACTTCTTTTGTGTGCAAGAGGGTGTAATTCTTTAAAAAGGAATTCCTAAGGACCCCAAACCCCATCCCATTTTCCCCACGATATATATATATATATATATATATATATATATATATATATATATATATATATATATATATATATATATATAGAGAGAGAGAGAGAGAGAGAGAGAGAGAGAGAGAGAGAGAGAGAGAGAGAGAGAGAGAGATGAGTCGAGTCTAGAGGTCAAAAGATAGAAAGTGAGGCCAGATGTGTAGATTGTGGAATCATCTATAGAGAGATGGTAAATTAAATCCACTAAAGTGTTTTGGGAGTGGCATGAATGTATACAGAGAAAAGAGCTCAATATACAGCTTTGAGGACTATCCATGCTTAGTGGGCAAAAGGAGGATGATTCAGAAAAAGCAGACTAAGATGAAATAGAGATATAAGAAGAGAACCAAGAGAGAACAGTGTTATGGAAGCCAAGGGAGAATAGTGTCCAGGAGGAGCAGATGGTCAGCAGTATCAAAAATTGCAGGGAGGTTAGGTAGATTGAGGACAGAGAAATTGACATTTGATTTAGTTGTTAAGCTATCATTAGTAGATTTTAAGAGACTAATTGAGGTGTAGCAAGCCAGATTGCAAAGAACTGAGAAGTAAGTGAGGATGACAAAATGGAGACAATAGCTATAAATGACATTTTCTAGAAATTTGGCTGAGAAATGATACCATAAGAGTTTAAGAAGGTTCCAGTGAAGATTTTTTATGGTTGGGGAATTAAACATGTTGGTAGGAAGCAGGGATGGAGCCAGTGGATAAGGCAAAATTAAGATGAGAGAGAGAGACTGAGAAACAGAGAGAGGCAGAGAGAGAATGATGGAGAAAGCAAATTTCTGGAAGAAATGAAAGAGTATGGGATCAAGGACAAAAATAGAGGGTCTGATTTGGTAAGAAGGGTCATCTCTTTTCATTATATATTAATACAAAGGAGAGAATGAAGAGGAATGAAATAGGAAAGAAGAGGAATCTTGCAATAGAAGGACTTTATCTTTCTCAGTAAGTAAACACTGAGGTGACACCCTCTGCTGAAAGGGAAGAAGTTGTATACTGTAGGAAATTTGAGGTGCGAGATTTGGAAGAACCATTGGAGAATGTGTTAAAGAGATGGATAAGCATAAAAAGATTGCTGTGAGGTCACAATTGAGATTAGTTTACATAAATTAATAGTGAACTTATTCAGCAAGATATGACTTTATCTAGTAGTTTTCAGAAGCATGTGAATAGAAACAGAGAAAAGAAGATGGTGAATTTATCTTAATGATCAGTTCTTTTCACTCTATACCAAATAAAAACAAATGATATAGACATCTTAAGGCACTTGTGTTGAAATATTCTTTTGATTAATTGGCAGGTGAGGCTAGATTTAGCTTTAGGCAGATATGTGAAGAAACATAAGCTTATCACTGATGCCTTTTCACTTCTTATTTTCTACCTCTTCCCCCTCTTGGGACCAGTAAGAAAAAGTTCCTTCCACTTTTTAGTATATCTTCATACCTTCAAGTATCTTTCTTGCAATGAGTTGGCTATCAATGAGCCAAAGCTAATGTGGATATATTTTAACTGGAGAGTCTTGAGGACGGAAAAGCATTCTAGACCCCCAACACCCACCTCACAAGGCTTTAATGAGAATCAAATAAAGTGAAGCAGGGGCAGCTAGGTGGTGCAGTGGATAGAGCACTGGCCCTGGAGTCAGGAGGACCTGAGTTCAAATCCAGCCTCAGACACCTAACACTTACTAGCTGTGTGACCCTGGGTAATCACCAATAAAATAAAATAAAGTGAAGCACTTAGCACAGTGCCTAGCACATAATAGGTGCTTAATAAATACTTATTCCCTTCCTCATTTTGCTAATGGTTTATCTAATGCTGAGACAAATATCATGGGAGATAAACATGTCTCAGTACCACAGTCTTAAGCTTTGTATTAGGGCTCTGCATGTAGCCTTTCCCAAGCAAAATAAATAAACAAAAAGCCACCCAAATGCCAGCCCTTCTGGAAGGAGTGGAAGGCAAAAGAGTGTTCTAGACTTATACCATGTTTTGAAAGTTTCATTCTTCTTAATGTAGTATATTTGCAAAGAAGTTTTTTTTTTCAGGGGGAGGAGAAGAGGTTGTTATTCATGAGGTTATTTGATTCTTTAAAAAGCTTCCTTTTAACACAGATAAAACTGAACAGGCTAACAGTTTTTGTAGTAAGTAGGATTAATTAGCAGGAAGCTGTTGATAGTTCATTACTGACCTGTGAAACCTAGTATGAATGAGGTCAGCTGAAATAATAGGCCTATTTATCGTTTGGGTCATGTAAGACGTCACTAAGGATCACATTATTACAACAAAGAAAATATGGCAGAGAAATCTGCTCTTAAAAGAAAATACATTTTTTCCCCTGGCTAGCTTCCAAACCACACAGTTGCAAAATCTGTATACTCTAAATTATTGAATGCTAATATTTAAGTCTGGTTTTACTTGTCTCAGAAACCCTTTTATACCTTTCTTGTTCATTAAAAAAAATAAATCCAATTGTTATTTAGCTCCTAATGTCCAAGGCACTTGGAGTGTATTATCATGCCCTTAACACACCTGGATTGTTCAGGATCTATTTGAAACTGTGAATGATCTGCATCACTGACAATTCTGTCCCATCACTAAAAGCTAGGAGTAGAAATTGAGGGTGACTAGAGATGGGGACAGTGCTACCTGTGGGACTGGCACTTGGCAAGTTAGTGAAGTAGGGGAAACACCATTTTCATGATGGATTAAAGAAAGTGTTTGACTACATATTTAAAAGAGATGGCTTTGGTATTTCTGCCAAGGAATTATGGGCAAGATATTTAAACTCTCAAGACCCCAGTTTCCTTATTGACACAATGGAGATATAAAGATAGCATAATCTGCTTCACAAACTTGTTGTGAGGACAAACATAAAGTATCATACATAGAGAACTGACACTAATACAAAAGACCAAGAGTCATTGCACAATATATAAGTTATTAAAAGGATACAAAAGTTTTTCATTAAGAGGATTGCAAACTATCAGCAACCCTATTTTTTAAATGTTCTAAATCACTATTGTTAAAAGAAAGGCTGATTAAAATAACTTATGGTTTACTGCTCAAATTGACAAAATTACTTTTAAATTGACAAAAATTATTTTTAAAAATCGGAATCAATATTGGAGGGACTATAGAAAGTCAAATACTCCAGTACACTGCAGTGGGGCTATAAAGTAATGCTAGTATTCTGGAAAGCCATTTGGTTCTACAGTAGAAAAACTGCGGATGGTTCATTTCCTTTAGCCTAGAAATCTTATTACTGGGCAAATAGCCCCAAAAGGTAAAAAATAACATACACATATGTTAAAATAACATATATGTTAATAGCATATATATGTATATTCAAAGCAGCACTTTTTATGGTAGCAAAAAACTGAAAACACAATAGGAACCTATTGGTTGGAAAATAGCTGCAGAGAATGCTATGACTATAAAGGGATATTTTTGTTCAGTAGAATATGGCAACTAATTGGCACAGTAGATAGAGTGCAGAACTGAGTCAAGAAGACTCATCTTTGTGAGTTCAAAGTTGGCCTCAGACACTTATTAGCTGTGTGACCCTGGCATTTTGCCCTGTTTGCCTCACTTTTCTCATCTGTAAAATGAGCTGGATAAGGAAATGGCAGAGCACTCCAATAGCTTTGCCAAGAAAATCCCAAGTGGGGTCATGAAGAGTCAGACATGACTGAACAGCAAAGTAAATATCAATATGAGGATTTCAGAGAAACATGGAAAAGCTCATATGAACTGACAGAATGAAGCAAGAATGGGGAGAATACACCTGTTCCTAATAATGTAAATGAAAAAAAAAGAATTACTAAAATTGTATTGACCATTCTATTTTATTACTGTAGAATGGATAATAGAAGGTAGCAAGGCAGAGAACTACAGGTGTGTAATGATACATGGACAATGAGATTCATTCATTGTATTGGATGGTTTTGCTAACTTGATTTTCTTTGTTCAAATAAGGCCTATGGGTTAACTCATGGGGTGAGTATTAGGGCAGGAGAGAGATAAATATGAAACGACTGATATGAAAACAAAAAGCAACTATAGGCTTTATTTTTTAAAGTCAGCTAAGTTATCAGAAGTGTTTTGTAAACAATAAAGATATGCCCTAAATGTAAGGGATGATGGTGATGATGATTATTGAATCTGTGATTTAATTGGTGGAGGGAATTTTCAGCAAGAAAAGTTCTTCACAAATACAGATCAACAATTGCTGCTTCAGCTTACAGTCTTAGTGAATTGACTGGTGCACGGAAGGGAAATTTAAAGCAAGATTATCAAACTCCAGAGTCAGTGTTCTTTCTATGCTGCTTCCCTCCCTCACATTGAATCAAAATGTATTTCTCTATGTCTTCTATCCTTTCAGTTCTTCTTGTGTCCTCTTTACAGGGTCATAAAGCTGCAAGTTACCTTAGAGGTCATTGAGTCCAACCTCCTAATTTTATAGGTGAGGAAATTAAGGCAAAGAGAAATTAAGTGACTTGCATAGGATCAAATAACTAGGAAGTGTCAAGGGTAAGAATTGAACTCACATCTTTCTGAGTCTAAGGTCTGTGCCCTATCCACTACACCATGACAACCTTTTAAAATACTTAAAGACAATGATCTTGTCAGCTTCTAATTTTTTACTCTAGGCTACATATCTTTGTTTCTTTCCTCGCTTTCTTAAGTGATACGAATGAGTCCCCTCAACATCTTGATTATACTACTATGAAAACATTCCAGTCAATGTCCCTCTTAAAATATGGCATCCAAAATTGAATTAGATAGTGCAGGTGACTTCTGACCATGAAAAACCTTCCAGTTGGATTATTACTTCCCTTTCTCTGGACCCTATCCTTCCTTTTTTGTAGCCTAAGTTTGAATGGTTGGGTTTTTGTTTTGTTTTGTGGTATAATAGTAATATCACCTTCTAGTTATCTGTTTGTTTTGTTTTGTTTTGGCAATGAGGGTTAAGTGACTTGCCCAAGGTCACACAGCTAGTAAGTGTTGTGTTTGAGGCTGGATTTGAACTCAGGTCCTCCTGACTCCAGGGCCAGCGCTCTATCCACTGAGCAACCTAGCTGCCCCACACCTTCTAGTTATAATTCACTTCATATATATTGCTTCACTTGATTCTCACAGAAATCCTGAGAGGGATGCTGGCTCAGGAATCAGAAGATCTAAGTTCAAATCCTATCTTTGAGACCTCTGTCATCCTTAGTTCCCTCATTTGTGAAATGAAGAGGTTGGCCTAGATGGCTTTTGAAGTCCTTTCCAGCTTTACATCTGTTCCTATCATCCTACTTTATAGATGAGTTAACTGAAGCTCATAGAGGTTAAGAAATTTAATTGAGATTTACCCTGCAGTCAACTAATATTCTGAAGCCTTTGTCATGTGTGCTGCTGTATAAACATATCCTTTCTCTCCTTCTTCAAGTTGTGCAGCTGATTTTTAAAAATTTAAATGCAGGATTTCATATCAATTCCTATTACATTTCATTTTACTATGTGTTGAAATTTTTTGGATCCCAAGTCTCTCATCCCATTTATTAACTATTTTCCCACTCATTCTTAATTTGATAAATATGCCATCAATATCTTCTTCCAAGTACTTGATAGAAATGTTAAGCAGAACAGGGGCAGAAGCAGAGCTCTGTGATGTGCTTTCATAGACCTACTGTATAAGGTTGATGTCAATCTATTAATAATTCTTGTTCATTTTGGCCCCTGATCTTTTGATCTACAAAGGAAGGAAGGAATGAAGGAAGGAGGAAGGGAATAGAAGAAGGAAAAGAGGAAGAGAAGGGAAAAAGGAAGAAAGGAAGAGAGGAACACAGGAAGGGAAGATGGATGGATGGAAGGAAGGAAGGAAGGAAGGAAGGAAGGAAGGAAGGAAGGAAAGAGGGAGGGAGGGAGGAAGCGAATGGAAGAAGGAAAGGAGGAAGAGAAGGGAGGAGCACAGGAAGAGGAAGGAAGGATGCAAATGGAAGAAAGATATCATTGGATATATGTCTCTCTACTTATACAAAATTAATAGCCCCATTGTAACAGAGGAAAAACTTTTATGCTGAAGTGGTAGGCACTACAACTATATCTGGAAGTATGTATAATTATTTTTAAAAAATTTAACAACTACTTATTAAGCACCTAGTTTATTTAAAAAAAACCCACTATTCTAGGTGTTGGGAAAGATGAAAATTATTATGACACTGGTCACAGGTAAAAAGAACCTCACACTCTCTCAAACATGTAGAAATGTTGCTTCAGTATCTACAACTATGGAAGTGAGTATGAGGGTGAGCATGTCGAGCCAACTTGGCTGCAGCCATAATTTTTTTTCTCCTCCGCCCACCTCATTGGGATGTAATGGAGATTCAGCAATTTACCCTTGAGATAGCAGCACATCTGGCTTTGTCCTTATAGAAGAGCCAGAGAAGATGTTGTGAAAAAAATAGTGGCAATGAGGTTCAAACCAGTATGGGCATATGAAATATGTTTAATATAAGCATACAGAAAGGGCTGTTTAAAAAAATCCCACAACTCTTTGAAAAAAGTCTGTAGAGTTGTTGAAAAGTGAAATGGACTGCACTAGGTCATTAGTTTCCTGTCCCTGTGAACTTTGAGTGGAAGCTTGATGGTCAGTTATGCATGTATATATGTACTTTGTAAACTTTAAAGTGATAGACTGTCAGTTATTATTATTATTATTGCATTTATCTTTCTGAACAAACATTGGACTAATATGCATTACAAAGGTAAATCCAAACTTACATTAGAGTATAGAAAAAATAATTCTCCAAAAAAGAAATAAAAGGAGTAGAGAAAAAAGGGCATTCTTGTTGTTAGGCATATAAAGTTTAGTTGGGGAAGAGAGAGGTCAAAGGAACTGTCAGTTTTCAATATTTTCAGTGTTCTTATACTTTAACTTTCAAAATACCTTTTCACTTATTAGATCATTTTCTTTCCTTTTTTGTATATGAAACCATTGATCTCTAATGCACATTTTAGAAAAGATTTTTTTTAGAAAGTTAAATTTATTATAGTACTACCAACACCGTTCTGCTTATATATGCCCCTCTACTCTTTTCTGTATGTTTTCTTAAAATATTTCATTGACATTCTTTACTGTTTTGTTTGTTGTTTCTGCATCACTATCACATTTACTACTCCCCTGACAATTCTTATCTTCTCTCCAAAAATATCCTTCCCCTGCAAAAAATAAGCATATTTAAGTTAAAAAAAAAAGTCACTCATTGGTTCAGTCTGAGAATTCACATTTCATTGTGTACTTGTTTCAACCATTTTCTGTGAAGAGATGTCATGCATGCTTCATTATCAGTCTTCTGCAATCATGATCAGACATTGCATTGATTAGTATTCTTGTCTTTCAGTATTGTTGTGTTTTACAATAATGTGATCAGTGTTCACAAATTGTTCTCCTAGTTCTGTTCACTTTGTAGCAATTTGTACATATCTTTCCAAGCTTCTCTGAATATGTTTCTTTTAGCATTTCTTTTTTAATTTCTTTTTTATTTTAATAAATATTTTTTTATTTAAAGATTTGAGTTGCAAATTCTATTCCTCCCTCCCTCCCTATGTTCCCCCTCCCTGAGGTGGTAAGCATTCTAATATAGGTTATACATGAGCAATTATGTAAAACATTACCATGTTAGTCATAATGGAATAAAAGAAAAAAAATAAAGTGAAAAATAGCATGCTTCAGTCTGTGTTGTGTTAAATCACTATCAGTTCTTTCTTTGGATGTGGATAGTATGCTTCATCATAAGTCCTTTGAGCCTGTCTTGGATCATTGTATTGGTGAGAATAGTTAAGTCATTCACAGTTCTTCATCAAACAATATTGCTGTCACTGTCAACGTTCTCCTGGTTCTGCTCACTTCACTATACATTAGTTCATATAAGTCTTTCCAGGCCTTTCTGAAATCATCCTTCTTGTTCTTTTCATCATTTCTTAATGCACAATAATATTTCATAACATTCATAAACTAGGGTTTGTTTAGCCATTTCTCCAATTAGTTGAACTTCACTTTTTTCCTAGTTCCTTGCTATAACAAAAAGTGTTGCTAGAGACATTTTTTGGGTAATATGAGACTTTTCATTTTTTCTTTTATTTCTTTGGAGGTATAAGCCTAATATGGTTATCTTTGCATCAAAGGGTAAGCAAAATTTAGTGACTTTTAGTGACTTTGAGCGTATAGTTCCAAATTGCTTTCCAGAATGATTAGACCTATTCACAGCTCCACCAACAGTATACTATTATGCTTGTCCACCAATAGACCCTCCAACAACTATTGTTTCCATTGTTTTATTATCTTTGACAATATGATAAGTATGAATTGGAGCCCCAGTATTGCTTTGATTTATAGTTCTATTATTAGTGACTTGTAGCATTTTTCATATACTTGTTAATAACCTGTATTTCTTTTTAAAAATAAATTTTATCAGGAAGGTAAGGTAAAACAAAGGAAACAATAATAGGAAAAAACATAAGAATTAGAAAGCATAGAATATCTGCATTATAGAGTTTCAAAGGACCTTAGAGATTTGTCTTGAACAACCCTCTCATTTTACACATGTTAGAACTATAAATTTCTAAATTTGGTTGTATAATAAATAAAGATTAGCTAAATTCTAGCCTGGGGAAGATTTGGGCTGTCACAGCTTCTGGTTGTTAGATTCCCAGTCCAATACTTGTTTCCTAGTACTACCTATCATGTCTGAAGGGGTTCTTTTCTGCTCAGTCTTATCTATGAGAGACCTATGCCTGGGTCTTGCTTTCCCCTTAGGCCATATCTCACATAAAGCTTTGGGAATTAAAATCTGGAGGTTCTTTCCAGAGGTCTGTATATGATGAACTTGATTTTCTTCTTTTAAAAAGTGCCAGGGCCAGCTAGGTGGCACAGTAGATAAAGCACCGGCCCTGGATTCAGGAGGACCTGAGTTCAAATCCAGCCTCAGACACTTGACACTTACTAGCTGTGTGACCCTGGGCAAGTCACTTAACCCTCAATGCTCTGCTCAACCCCTACCCCCACAACAAACAAAAAGAAGTGCCTATTCATATTCTTTGACCATTTGTCGATTGGGGATTACCATTTATCTAAATTTAACATCTACAAAATGAGATATATTAATTATCCATTCTTCTTGATCAAGGGTTGACCCAGTTATTTAGAGCTCAGCTTTGTTAAAATGTTCCTTTCATTTATGCTATTATCATCATTATGCACATTATCTTGACTCTGGTCACATAGCTCTTCATCAGTTCCAAGATCTTCTAATGTTTCTCTAAATTCCTTATATGAGTTTTTGTTTATGGTGCAATAATATTCTATTAAAATCATATACCACAATTTGTTCTATTGTTCTCCAGTTAATTGGCAAGCACTTGTTTCTAGGGTGGCTTTTTTGCTATCATAAAAATTACTGCTATGACAAAATGACTTTCATATATACATAAAATAATGATTCCTTGAAAACTGTAACAGAGATAATTTCTCTTAATAATACTGACAATAAAAAATAGGGAGATAAATGGTAACCAAAGCTGTTCACCACTGTGATGGTGGAGATCCAGTATGGAATCCAGGTTGAAGAGAGATTTCCCATGGAAATTGAAGTCCTTTAGATGCTCTTGTTTAAGATGACATGCAGTTATATGGACAAATTATAGAACTTAGAAGTAAAGGAATGAATCGCACACAGAATTGAACATGATGGGGAGAACAAGCTTAATTACCTTCAGGAATTCTAAAACCTCTTTAATGATCCCAGACTTCTACCAGAAACAAATTAAATAGACTATTCTGCTGATGTCGTTACATGGCTGTACAACATGGAACACAAAATTCTTCAAATTATAGAAATAATTATCACAGAGAGGGAAATGGAAAGGTATGTTGTGGGTATTGGCAGCCTGCAACATATAACAAATAAGGAATTTCAAAGAACTATAACAAAGGATGACATCAGGGAAATATCCCCCCCAAAGATAACAACAACAACAAGAACTAGCATTTTCATAGGACTTTAAGGTTTGCATTTTACAAATATTATATCATTTGGACCTCTCAACAACCCCTGGAAGTAGGTGCTATTATTATTTTACTTTACAGAAAATTGAAGGTTAAGTGAACTGCCTACAGTCCCATAGCTGGTAAATATTTGAAATAGGATTTAATTCCAGGTCTTCCTTATTCTGAGTCCAACACTATCCACTGGGCCACCTAGCTGCCTGAGCTGGTCACATGCACTGAAAAGAGGACCTAGAATAAGAAGTAAAAGTCCAAGTGTGCCACTGATATTCTCATGTTGTCAAGAGAAAGCTAGGTGGGGCCTTGGCATCATAGAAGCAGTATCCAAATCACTGGTTGAGGGGTTATTGATGTTTTAGTAAATATGTGCTATTTCTTTTTGTTGTGACTTGATTCTCATAAACCCATACCAGCTTCTCATAATCACCACTTCCTCTGGGAAGTGTGGAGCAGTGGGAACAGAATCTCCATTTAATCTTGGAATAAGACTCTGGAAATGGTACCCCATGTCAATTCAGTCTAACTCTTAGAGGCTCAGTTACCAGAGTTGCCATAGGCTACTTCTGGCACTGTAAAGCTTAGAGATCCAGAGCCTCAGGAAGCCAGAGAAATGAGAAGGAAGGCTGATTATTTCTGGGGACTCAACCACTAGAGATGAGGATCTGATTGCATATCTCATTTCTGGGGATACTTCACTCCCACCATCTTGGGATAAGGCATTGGTACAATAAGGCACTGATACAGAGAATGAGTTGAGTCTTTTCTTCGGGATGTAATGACCTGCTATTTATTGACCCAGAAAGCCAGCTAGAATTCTCAGCTACTTCACTGCCTAGTTCTCCATTGTTCATAATAAAAATCCATGGAATCTGACCCCTTGCCCCACAGTGTCACTAAGATTAGAATTTTGTCATCACAGGATAATGGAGAAAAAAGCTCAATCAACTGGTTGTTTCCTCCATTCTACAGCTGAAAAATGTACAAGTCCTATTCCCCATATTATTGTGATCCATGGTCTTCATATATTGAGATAACCACCCCTTTCACTCGATGCCTCTCCCTGCACTCTCATGAAAATATATGCTTAGTTTTCTGGATATGCAATTTGTGGAAACAGATTGATTTCCTTTGTTTTCTGACATGCAATATTCCATCCCATCCTTGCATTTCTTGATCAAGAAAATTAATTCTATGCTATATGAATTAGTGTTTTGGTATGTGTGAATTATTTCTTCCTGTGTGCATCTTTTTTTTTGTCCCAGAAACAATGCAATTTGATAATTATAATTCTAGTTGAGCTGAATTTTTGATTCCTACCTTTTGTTATTCTGTATATTCTTTTGGTTTTTACTTGGTCCTCTGCTTTCAATACCTTTTAAAATATTCTGGCTTGATTTCCTGAAATATGACCTTAAGGCTCTTTGTTTCTTTCCATTTTTCTGGGATATGAATAATTGTCAGATTGTCTCTAAGAGTACTAGCCTTAGTCTCAGTTACTTTCATTTGTAGTGTTCTCAAGCTTTCTTCTAGTTATTTGGTTTAGTAAATAATTTTTTTTTCTATTTCAGCTATTCTTTCTCTTTCAGAATTATCTTATTCTTCCTAGGTTCTAGCTTTCTTTAGGAATCTCCATGGAGTTTTACAAACTGTTTTATTCTTTTTTTCTTTTTCATTGATTTTATTTTCATCTTTATAGATACCTAGATCTTTATTTTCTATGTTTGAGCTTATTAGCCACTTTGAAGCATCTTATGAAAGTATAGTTTTCTTTCTTGTCCTATTTCCCCCCTTTTTTGTGTATGCTCTTTGTTTTTGTATTGTTTTCTAAGTTCATAATATTTACTTATTGTGTTAGGTTCTTTTAAAAATGCATTTATCAACCATTCTGGGGAACAATTTGGAATTATGCCCAAATGACTATAAAACTATTCATACTCTTTGACCCAGCAATACCACTATTAAGTCTATATTGCAGCTTTTTGTGGTGGGGAAATGGGAAATAGGAATAAGCTGTAGTATATGACTGTGATAGAATATTAAAGATAAGCAGGATGGTTCAGAAAAGCCTGTAAAGACTTACATGAACTGATAGAAAGCAGAACCAGGAGAACACAGCACATAGTAACAATATTGTAAAATGTTCAAACATGAATGATTTACTATTTTCAGCTACACAATTATCTAAGACAATTTTGTAGGACTTATAATGAAAAATGCTATCCATCTCCTGAGAAAGAACTGATGGAGTCTGAGTGCTGATCAAAGCACATTTTTAAACTTTATTTTTCTTGTTGTATAACCCATATCATATTACTTGCCTTCCCAATGAAGGGACATGAGAGGGAAGGTGGAAGAGAATTTAGAACTCAAAAATTTTAAAAATGGATTTTAAAAATTGTTTTTACATGTAATTGGGAAAATTGTATTTATACAATACGATAAACATTTTTAAATGCCTAGTGTGTTCCAGACCCCATACTAAATGCTTAGCATACAAATAAGAAAACAGAAAGGCAGTCTCTGCCCTCAGGTAGCTTACACTCTAATGGGGGAAGACAATATACAAAAGAAATCTGGAAAGTGGGGGAGAAGGGGCATAGCCATGATGATGGTGAAGTTGGAAACCAAGCAAAGCAGCTGGTACGAGATAAAGAGGTACCTGGAACTTTTGAGCCCTCTATGAAGGGGGGCTTTGGAAGCACTTTTTTTGCTTTATTCACAGGTACTTCAGTCAGAGGGGCAAAGCAAGTGAGGGTACTTATGAGGGATGAGTACCAAAGCTAAAGCAATCTCCATGATAATTAGCTTCCTGGCAATGAGTTTATCTTGGGGGAAGCATGATGTTAGATTCAAAACCAAGGAGAGCAGATGGTGAGAAACTAAGAGGTGGCTGGAACTACTGAGCCCTCTCAGAAATGAATATCGGGGGCAGCTAGGTGGCGCAGTGGATAGAGCACCGGCCCTGGAGTCAGGAGGACCTGAGTTCAAAGCTGCCTCAGACACTTAACACTTACTAGCTGTGTGACCCTGGGTAAGTCACTTAACCCCAATTGCCTCACTAAAAAAAAGAAATGAATATCATTTCTTCATGTAATCTCCTTTTTTCCTTTTCTCAGAAGTGTTTTTTGTGTTTGTTTTTGTTTTTTTTGCGCGGGGCAATGGGGGTTAAGTGACTTGCCCAGGGTCACACAGCTAGTAAGTGTCAAGTGTCTGAGGCCAGCTTTGAACTCAGGTACTCCTGAATCCAGGGCTGGTGCTTTATCCACTGCACCACCTAGCCGCCCCCTGAGAAGTGTTTTTTTTAAAAATATATTGTTTTTGTTTAGAAAATATTTTGCTACTTTGAAGTAATGTAGGAGAGTCAAGCTCATCTCTAACCATTGTGAGAAATTATTAATAATAGGGGTTTGGGGACTTCCAGAGGCTCCTGCTGAGAGAGCCTGGCCTGATCTTTCTTTCTTTCTTTCTTTTTTGGTGAGGCAATTGGGGTCATTTGACTTGCCCAGGGTCACACAGCTAGTAGGTGGTAAGTGTTTGAGGCTGGATTTGAACTCAGGTACTCCTGACTCCAGGGCCAGTGCTCTATCCACTGTACCATCTAGCTGCCCCTGGCCTGATCTTTCTTAAAGTCAGCCCAGTCAGGAAGTTACCTCATTCAAAATCACACCCACCTGAAAACCTTGTTCCCGCCAGAGGATCTGTTCTCTGGGCTCTGACATCAGCACGACTGTTCTGAAACCACCCTCAAATCCAGTGAACCAATAGATTTGAGTGATGCTAGCCAATTAGCTTTAAACAATGTGTATGGGCAGGTTCTGCTCCTGCCCGCGGCAAGCTTGCACAGACATCTTGCTCTCTTTGGCCCGGGAACTTGATGAGAGCAGACACAGTCCACTAGAGTTCCCCATTTTCTCTCTTCTCTCTCTTCTCTTTACTAGTTAGGCTTTCCTGTCTTTCAGAGCTATGTGCGCTGTCTTTACTAATACTTACTATACTTTAATAAATGCTTAATGCCCCAACACTGGTGCAGTAGCCTCTAATTTCTAAGTAACAAATATATAATAAATCCCAGCTAATTTTCCCTACACTTGGGACAGAAATAGGGCAACTACATATAGTTTTACTCACCATACCATTTATTCTGACCAAACATTCTTCTACCCCAGAGCATTTTTGACCCTAAAATCATGCCCACAAGTACTATATTTTAAAGAAAAAATGTTTAGTAAGCCCATCCCCAAATCCCACCACATTGCTCAGTGCATCCCTACTTTAGCACTTCCCTCCTTCAACCAAATGTCCCATCTAGCATTCCTTAAGTGCAAGGTTCACTGCTCCATCCCTGGCCTCTTCTGAGAAGTTGGGTAGGCCTGTACTTATGTTTGTAAAACTTTTGAATAGTTTACTATTAAATATCAATTGTGTGTCAGTGTATCTACAGGTTCCTATATCTCTCCTTTCTCAAGGAGTTTGGTACCTAGTTTATAGTCTTCCTCTCCACTGAAACCTCTCTCCTTATGTATGGTGACTTAAACACATGCTGATATTCTCTCAAGAACCCTGGCCTCTTGGGGCTTCAGATTCCCAAACTTCTATATCCTTCTCCCTAACTCCATCACACATAGGGATGGCCATTCTTGTAGATCTCATAAATGTTCTGCACCCATGATTGAGAATGATGAATTTGTATTACCCAAGAGAAAAAATAATTGAGTTAAATAATCCATTCTTAATTTTTGCCAGACACCTTCAAAGACACAGGCAAACACCATGGTGAGTAAATATCAATACTCAGTAGACGCTTAAACAAAGTTGTTTGTAGTCACAAATGTAACTGATTCTTATTTATTTTTAAAACTGTTTATGTTTTTCAAAGCTTGATTTCATTCTTCTAAATAAAATGCTTTTAAAAAAGACATGTACAATGAATGAATAAATGAATTTTAAAAAGCACTTAAATATTTATGTATGTCAGGCACTATGCTTTATCCACTGTGCCACCTAGATGCCCCCTCATTTTTTTTTAAAGTGAAGGCACTTACATTTTTAAAGGGGAATCTATTAAATTCTATCCCTACCCAGGTGACATTGGGTAAGTCATTATACCTCTCTGGTATTCAATTTCCTCAGCTGTAAAATAAGATTAGACAATATGACCTAAAAGATTCTTTCTCTAAGGTTCTTTCAAGTTGCAAGCCTGCTATCCTTTAATTCAGTGGGATTTACATTCCTTCCCCTACACCTTGTAGTCAGCTGGTCAACTGGAAAGATGTAATCAGTTGTAGAAAATTGATCTGCAAAAGTCTGTATATTCCCTTCTCATGTTTTCATTTGAGAATACTCTTACTTTTATAGTTGCTGTTGTTGTTGATCAATCATGTTCAACTTTTTGTGATCGCATTTGGGGTTTTCTTGGCAGAGAAAATGGAGTGGCTTGCCATTTTCTTCTCCATCTTATTTCACAGATGAGGAAACTGAGACAAACAGGGTTAAGTGACTAACTCAGGGTCACACAGGGAGTAAAGGTTCTGAGGCTGGATTTGAACTCTGAAAGATGAGTCTTTCTGACTACAGGCCCAGCACTCTATCCATGTGCCACCTAGTTTTGCTCTTGCATTTATACAGCTGAGTGTCAAAAATTTTAAAGACACAGCAACCTACTAGCATGTATACAGTATTTTCTGTCTTTTGGATTTCCTTTTTTTTCTGTTGCTGTTTGGTTCAGTTTTAGGCAGAAGCACTAATGATCACCTTTTTTGTTCTTTTGGAACCCATCAGTCTTTGAGTTTATCTTTAATTACCCTTGAAATTGTGTCTCCTTTATGTATTGGTCAGAACCAGCTGCTCTTTAGATTTTGGGAATGATATTTTCATTTCTTCCCCTTGTAAACTGATGTAGTAGAGGGCAGATTCCACTATTTTCATCAATGAAACTTGAGACCTATAAAACTGCCAGCATCGCTTTCCTATTTTCAGCTATCAGTGATTTTGGGATGATCAGTCCAGGTCATCCAAGTTGAATTACCTGAAAGGAAAGAAACATTTAATAAATGCCTACTATGTGCCAGGTATTATGTTAAATAACTTATAAATATTATCTCAGTTGATCCTTGCAACGATTCTGGGAGGTAGGTGTTTTTATTTAATTTTACACTTGAGAAAACTGAATTAGACTGATTAAGTGACTTGTCCAAAGTTATATGCTATACTTGAGGAATTTGAACTCATCTTCCTGACTCCAGGCCCAGTGCTCTATTCACCGAAATCAAGTACTCTGTCCACTAAAGCCAAGATCTTTAGCGGTTCACTTTCCCCCATTTGTTTCTACTCTTTTGTGAAGTAATTATGTAATGTAGATATTTTTTCCTTTACCTCAATACTTTGCAAAAAACTTGTACTCTAAGACAGAGTTAACCTTGATTACAATGTCATTCATCTTAGAATAGATCTAAATATGGAAAGGATTTTAGAAATAATCTAAACTAACTCCCTTCATTTTAAAGATGAGAAAACTGGGGTACATAAATAATGGAGATTATATGTGTTGACTATAGCGATTTCTGGGCTCATTTGGCCTGTTTATTGTTCTGTTGTTTGTATCTCTGAAACTTCTGTAAGAAATGATCATAATCCAAGTCAACATCTTTAGCCCATTTCCCATTTTCAGAGTCACTAACTTATTTAGCTAGGTCAGGTTGGAACTTCTGTAATTGCTTATAATGTCTTATCTTTATCCTTCTAATTTTGTGTTTACTTTGACCTTTGTTCTAGCTAGTCAATCATGTTACTATACACGGGTGATTCTGAAGCAATTACTACGTCTGAAACCAACAGTCATTTCCTGTTTTTATGATGTTTTTACTGTTATTCAATGCTCAACATGTTCAGTACTTTTGCACTCTATTCTCCCAAGTGGAGGAATTCTCTCTATCAATGCAGGAACTTACCTTTTCTGCAATGTTTAAAATTTTAGAGAATTGCCAAGGCACTGAATGGTTAATTGACTTAGCCAGGTTTACACAGCCAGCATGTAGCACAGGTATATCTTGAAAGCTTGTCTTCCTGGCTTTGAGATCAGAATATGTGTTGTTCTCGTTCTAATGTAAAGGCTGGAGGCTTTTGAATAAGTTTATGATCTTTTCTGAGTAAGTTTCTTCAAGTTCATGACCACTTTTTCCCCCATGATCACAAGTAGTTGTTGCCTTCTTCCCTACTGCCAATTTTCACGATGAAATAACCAGGTAGCAAAATTTATTTTTACTTAAATTAGAATTTCTCCACCCTGTTCTCTATAAGACATGCTGGCACATAAGCTACATTGGTCTTAGTGGTCTTCTGTCTACCTATATTCCTTTTTAAGGAAACCAGTGCTGTATAAAGTCATGTTGCCTATTGCTTTTTCTTCTTTTTTTGAAAAGAGTACATTAAATTTATTGTATACTTAAAAAGAAAAGCAAGCAATACATAACACAGATTTGCAATTTCATGTATAATTATTTTTTTAATTTGTATTTGAACATTTCTTCTTATCTGATATTTGTTAAGTTCAAATACAAAAACAAAAGAAAAAAGAAAGTAAACAACTTATATGAAATGAAGCAGAGTGAAGTAAGCAGAACCTGGAAAACAATAATAGATATGCAAAGAATAGTCAAGCTCTAAGTTATCATAATTATCTATCTCTGTCCCAGAGAACAAATGATGACTGTATAAATATGTTCAAGTCACTTAAACTCTTTGAGCCTCAGTTTCCTCATCTGTAAAATGGGAATCCTGCCTACCTGGCACGGGGAGGGTGACACTTTGAACATCAAATGCATATGAAGTGCTTTGTAAAGCTGAAAGCTTTATATGACAGCTAATTTCCCAACTATATGCCAACTAATTATCCAAAACTTTTTATCTCTTACAATGTCAAGCACAATGCTATATGCACAGTAGGTATTTAGTAAATGTCTGTTTGCCTACTCCTTCATGCCAGTGCTAGCAACAGTAGGGAAGGAGAGATATCTACCATGGATTATTATTAACTGAAGAGGCAGCCGTTTTGTGAATGATAGGAGAGATCTGCTTTTCCATGTTCATACGTCCTTAGGCTTATGAACAGAAAGCAGAGACTGTGACCATTGACAGTGGTGATTCTGCCGCTCACATAGACTCATGTTAGATTACTCACCATCAAAGAGTTTAGAATCCTTCTGGAAAACAGACACTCGACAGCAGGGGAATAGCATTTCTCTGAATCATGTGTATTTGTCTCCTCTATTCTTGTGAGGCATACAAGTTGAGATGGAGGTAGCAAAGCCCTGGGATTTGCCCTCTATGTTGACTTCCCAGATAGAGCAAGTCAAGGTTTGGTAGAAAGGGAGAAGGATTAGCAGTGGTTGGCAGACATGTTGGTTTGCTATGTTTTGTAACAATGAGGTGCCCTAGAAGTGCCATTTAGCAGTAGCTTCTGGAAGCTTGATGCAGCCATGGACTGAGAGCTAGGAAACTTGGGTTCTAGTCTTGCCTCTAACATTAAGTAGCTGTATGATGTTAAACAAAACATGTAAACTCTCTAGGCCTTACTTTCACCTAATGGCAAAATGAGGGAGTTAGACTACTTGATCACTAAGATTCAATTCAATTGACCAAATATTTATTTTAAATTGCTTACTTATTTTTAACATTTGAATAAAAATTAAGGTTCAGATTTTTCTTCCTCGACCAAATATTTATTAAGTTATAATTACATGGAAGGGGCAGCTAGGTGGCACAATCTTTCTGGGTACAGTCTGGTTTTTGATGCTTATAAGGTGTGTGACCCTGGGCAAGTCACTTAACTCTATTTGCCTCAGTCTCCTTATCTGTAAATTGTGCTGATGAAGAAAATGACAACCCACTTCAGTATCTTTGTGAAGAAAACCCCAAATGGGGTCACAAAGAGTTGAACGTTACTGAAATGACTAAATGACAATAAAAATTACTTGTGAGATATTATGCTTAATGTTAGAGATACAAAGACAAAAACAAAATCAACTTTGCTCTGGGGAAGGGCATAACACATGTATACATATAAGTAAAAGCAAATGTTGAGTGGATATGTTACTCATGTTGGTCATTTTATATAAACACAGACACACACATATATATCCACACAAGGGGTTGCCAAAATGCACCTCAAAGGGAGGTATGACTAAGTATTTCTGGAATCTCATCCAACTCTTTTGAAGAGAAATTTTAAGTTTTGATTCCTTCTGAAGGGAAGCAGGAGTTTGTGATTACAAGGCTATTCCATTCTGCTCTCCTTAATGAGGGGTACCAGCCTGGAGTTATATCTATCTGCCCCCTTAAAAAATTCTGGCCTAGGAGGAATGATTTTTAGGTTTAAGACATTTTCTTGGTCATTATCCCTTAATGGACACAGTGTCTATTTATGAACAAATCGATTTATTGAAACTGAGAGCAATCAGAAATCAAAGAAGTTATACAAATACAATATACTAGACAATACACAGAATGAATGAGCTCTCCCAGTGGAAGCAAGATATCTTAGCTTAACCAAGAGAGTGAGAGTCTTTGTTCTCACCAAAGGAAAATTCCCTGAAGTAAGCTAGAAGTCAAGGCTTTGTTGAGGTGCCAGTTCCTCTACATATATACTTCTTCCCAAAGTATTTTTCTTCCTCCAGGGGATTCTCCCTGAAGAGAGTCTGGTATTGGCTGTGTCCTCTCTAGAAGCTAGAGGCAAGAAGAATATCTCTCCTCTCTTGATTTCTTTCCAACTCCAACATTTATTCAGGCACACAGTGTTAAATAATCATTTTCCCCACCAATAAGGAGAATCTTATACTAATACTTGAACTTCAGGTTCATTGTATATAAACTGTACAAAGTAATTTCAAGAGATAGAGAGCACTAATTACAAAGACAATTACAGAAGGCCATGGACAGGAGGTGCCACCTGAATTATACTTTAGAGGAAAATAAGCATTCTAAGAGGTGGAGATGAGGAGTGAGTGCATTTCAGACATTCCACCATCAGCCTAAGCAAAGGCATGAGTAAACTTTCCAGTTCTAAAATCGTATGATCTTCAGATATTACTTCTGCTTGATATACAGAATGGCAGTTATCAATGCCAGATTCAGCTTAACAGAACATTTTTTCTTTCAAATAACATTTGCTATGAAAAGTCCTCACCTTTTGTCAACTATGTGAAAAATTAAAAACATTTCCATTGACAGGAACAAATAATCCTTACTCATAAACCAATGAAAATAGACCCAAATTATTAATTAAGGTCATTAATAGAAGGTCGAGGTGACTATAGATCAGAGGAGGAGAGATTTCTTGCTATAATCTTGATCATGGCATGAGAATGGATTTTTAAAAAATTGACACAGATTACAATTTTAAAAAATCATTGTGAATGGGATTGAGGTAGATAGATAAGCGTTTTACCCTCCACATCCCCCCTCTACCCTTGGAGAATTTGTAACTTGTGTGTCTACATATATATCTCTTTATGGAATGTAATTGATGTTAATAGGTTAAATGAAATTGGGGGCAGTAATTGCTGGTTATTGATATGGGGAAATACATTAGAAGGGGAGGAGGGAGGGAAGGAGGGAGGAAGGTAGGATAGAAGGAAGGAAGGAAGGAAGGAAGGACGGAAGGAAGGAAGGAAGGAAGGAAGGAAGGAAGGAAGGAAGGAAGGAAGGAAGGAAGGAAGGTAGGAAGGAAGAAAGGGAGGAAGGGAGGAAGGGAGGAAGGAAGGAAGGAAGTGTAAAGAATTAATTGTTATTTGAGGTTTTTATGCCTCAGCGCGCACTGGGCTGGGGCTCCACAAACCCCACAGTGCTCCATCCACTGGTTATAGCCATTGCCAGGGCTCTGGCACCTCACATCATCACCACTTGCAGACGCCTACATAGGCCTGGCAAAATTATAATGATTGGAAGCCTAGTGAGGGCAGTCATGTGACTGTCAGAGTGGCCATCCCATTGGCTGGGGATGTGTGGGGGTGTTTCTAGGTTTGGGGGAGGAGAATTGGGCATTCTAGGTGGAAGCTGGAAAGCTACCGGTGTTCTGCTGCGTATTTTCAGCTGATTCCTGGGCGGTGGTATTTTTTCAGGTATTATAATTTCCCTTTCCCCATTTTATTTCCTTTCCCTTGATCCTACTGATCCTGTTTGTGTTTGTTTGTTTGTTTGTTTTTTTAAGTTCATTCTTGTTAAAATAAATCCTGTTCTGTTTTGAGGGAGGCTGCCGGTCTCCTTCCTTGCCCCAATATTGCGGCAAGCTGCTTAGCTAGCACTCCCCAATTAAACATTGGTCCTCACAGGAGGAAGGGAGGGAGGGAGGAAGAATGTATGGAAAGAAAGGAAGGAAGAAAACAATTATTTATAACCGTGTACTATATGCTAAGTACTGTGTGAAGTGCTAGAGATATGAATAGAAGCAAAAAGAAAAATAGTCTCTGCTCTCAAGGAGCTTATATTCTAATAGGGAAAGGCAACGTGCAAAGGTGAAATGAAAAACATGAAGGAGGGAAAGATGAAGATATCCAGTATAGGGACATGGTTTTGAAGCTAGGTGGCCTAAACCCTTCCACAAAATAGGGGCTGCAGGAGGAATTCAGCAATGGGAGAAGGGGGAAGGACTTGCAGATGGCTATTCCGGGGTAAGAAGGCCACAGGGATGGTTGGAGTCTAGTTCCAGAGTGAGAGGACCCTACGTAATGAGGGAAGTTCAAATATGAGATGAAAACAGAAGTGTGGTTTTGAAGTCCAGAAAGTCAGGAGCCAGGTCAGGTGGGCTTTCATAGGATTACAGAATGTGCCCCTAACCCCAGGGGTACCCCCTGGAACCCTAGGAAGATGTATCCTTGGCCAGAGACCCACATGTTCTGTATGAATAGGAGTTGAGTTAAAGATCCCCAGAGTTTATAAAGGCTAGATATATACTGGTATAATTTTAGTGATCCCTGGTATAGAATGTAAATATTTTGTTGTTCTATAGCAGCGCTTCTTAAATTTTTTCCACTCACAACCCTTTTTTGTCAGAAATTTTTATGCAACTTTGGATAGCTAGGTATATAAAATAGGTATACATAACTTTTCACTGTTGCAAAATTTTTGGCAATCCCCACATTCAGTTATGTGACCCCATATGGGGCTGTGACCCACGGGTTATTTTTTTGGTTTTGTTTTTTAATTAATTAATTAATTTTTATTTTATTTATGTGACCCACAGTTTAAGTAGCTTTGCTCGATAGTATTGGATTGGGTTGAAAACAATTGAAAAATGTTATCTAAGGCCCCTTAAAGTTCAATGGGCCTAAAAGTCTGTGCTTTAGATTCTCTTCCTGAACCTAACCTGTTTATAAGGCAATGAGAAATTCCAGTTCATCTGTTTTGAATAGGAAATAGAACTAGAAATAATACCCATAAACCTGCTCTTCTTCTATTAGAGAACATTAAACATGTAACTCAAACCAAAGTCATCTTATGCAAATAGTAGTAACATGGAGTCTTGGTCTTAACCAAGCCATCAAATGGCTCTGGGGTACTTGAATCTCCATTCCAGCCATGGTTTGGAGTTTTCTTCATTTCTTGGGCTTAGTTTTTATGAAACAAGCCAGTAAAAGTAGTAGGAGATTGTAGCTATGCTATTGTCATCTTGTATTTAGAGTTTTCTCCAGAATTGAAGTCACAAGAAGCTTCTGAATTCCCACAACTTCTAAGTTTACCATTGTCTTCATGCTGGTTTAGCCAGTACCATTTTGAGGACCCTCAGGGCCCCTGGGCCTCACTCCTGTGAAGCAATAAATATCTCTTTGAGCTCTAATTTACTATTTTGAGGTCATATTTAACACTACTTTCATGACGATTCTTTCTCTCTTTCCCTTGGAAAAGAACTGAACATAGTTTAGGAAATCAACAGCAATGACAGAATGCTATAAATTGAAGAAAGAGCTAGAATTGGCAATAGAGTCAAACTGCTTATGGGAAAGAACCCTGGGAAACCAGCTGAACATTGTCTGCAGAGATGCTGCACCAAAGGATGCTCTTTGTGGTCTCCATTAAGAGAGAAAGAACACTCAGGGCCCTGGCCCTGAAATAATGGAGTTCTTGACCACTCATGTTTCTTACATGTGTTATAGTCTACGATTATGCCCATTACTCCTAACTATGCAGAGTTGCTGTGTGTATAATTGTGGCAGAGTGCACTTCGGGTTTATGAAGTGCTTATTGTTATTTGGTCATTTCTCACTGGTGTCCAACTCTTCATGACCCTATTTGGGTGTGTTTTGGGTTTTTTGTTCGTTTTTTCACAAAGATACTAGAGTGATTTGCCATTTCCTTCTCCAGCTCATTTCACAGATGAGGAAACTCAGGCAAACAGGGTTAAGTGACTTGGCCACTCATAAGCTAATAAGTGTCTGAGTCCAGATTTGAACTCAAAATGAATCTCCCAGACTTCAGACCTGGTGCTCTCTCCACTGCATCACCTATCTGCCCTTTATGGAGGCCACTTATCTATAAAAGGAGGAAATTGGACCTACTTGATAGCATCCATTAGACTGTCAGTTTCTTGAGGGTAGTTTTGATTCCTTCTGAAGGGAAGCAGGAGTTTGTGATTACAAGGTTATTCCATTCTGCTCTCCTCAATGTGGAGTACCAGCCTAGAGTTATATCTATCTGCCCCCTTAAAAAATTCTAGCCTAGGAAGAATGATTTTTAGGTCCAAGCCATTTTCTTTGTCACTATCCCTTAATGGACACAGTGTCTATTTATGAACATATCCATTTATCCAAACCGAGAGCAATCAGAAATCAAGGAAGTTACAGAAATTCAATATACCAGACAATACACAGAATGAATGAGCTCTCGAAGTGGGAGCAAGATATCTTAGCTTAACCAAGAGAGTAAGAGTCTTTTAGTCCCAAATCCATCAATCTATGATAACATCAACTGAACTGGAGAAGGGGACAGGGGTCAGAAAGGAGGAGAGGGTGGCAAATCTTTCTTCCCTTCCTTAATTAAACCACCTCACTTCACAGATGAGGAAACTAAATAGCAAAAAGGTCAAGTGACTCACATAAGGAAATACAGAGAGCGAGTAGCATAGCAAGGGTCTGTATTTAACTTTTTACTAAAGGGAAAATTCACTTTGCTTTTGAAATTTCATTATTACCCAATACTATGTATTAAAAGCTCACGTACACTGTAAGCTAAATTCTAAATCTATTTTCACCTTGGTATGGGGCAATTTGTATTCCCTGGACACTGAAGAGGAAAGGAAATTCTTTGTCAGTATCATACATTTTCCAGTGCCTGTCTGTCCTTTACTCTTACAGCAACTGTCTATAATCTGTCAAAATAAACTTCAACTTCTAATGGCTTATTGTTGTTCATACTTCCTTTTTGAAGAAGACCAATGACATCACTGGTGATGTCTTGTCTTGGCTTGTGTATGAATTGGATTTAAATGAGGCAGAGTCACACAGATGTCAACTTCACTCTCTCTTCCAGATTCATCAAAGCTCAGTGGCAAGACAAAAATCAAAATGACTGGAAACACCCTGGGATGCATTGGATGACCTTGGCATCTTTCATGTCTGACAAAGCTCTAAGCACTCCACAGAGCCTGCTTCAGCCACCTGCATGGCCACTGGAATAAATTGTTCTCATCTACTTATTTCAAATGGGGATGTCTTCACATTCTTGGGGCAGACAACCCTCTACCTCACTGACAGGTTTGAGGCTTGTCAGTTACCCTCAGCTTGGTTCACCCATTTGCCAAGATGGTTTACTGAGGTGTGGCTTCTTTAGGTGTTATAGCTTTTGGGACCCACAGGTGAGAATTGGGAGAAAGATGGAAACCAAAGGTGGATGAGCAACCCTGAAAAGCAAGCTCTCACACCAGTAGTATTAGTCTTCCCTGAATACCCAATATGCCAATGGCTTATTAAATCATAAGAGAGGGGCCAAAAATCTCTTTGTGATAATACCTTCCACCATTATTCTGACTCCTTTTTCTATTTGGCATCCTTCATTCCTTTCTCCATTTGGCAACAGTGTGGGGATTGGATAGATGCTGGAAATGATGGGCAATACCTCAAGTCTTCTAAAGGGCAGCAAGAAATGTCCTGAGCTCAAAAGATCATTCAGTTCACAACAAGCCTCTTTCCCTGCTCTTGCTCCCAGGTATTGCAGGTGATAAAAATAGCTCTGCTGGGTTCTCCTCTCTGCTTAGCACCCTTCAGTCTTATTTATCTTTTCTTAGGAAGGGAGTTTATCTAATCTTCTATTTTTTTACTTTTTGCAGGGCAATTGGGGTTAAGTGACTTGCCCAGGGTCACACAGCTAGTGTCAAATTCTGTCAGTGTTAAAATTCTGGATGTGAGTTATAGTGTGGCACCCTGCTCCCTCCTAGCCTTTGGTCATTAAAAGCTCCCTTTCCCCACAACTTCCCTATTTTGCCCTCCATTCCACCTACTCTATATAGAACTTTATTTACTTTGCAAGTTGAACCTAGTGTTGTTGTGATTGTTGTTGTTGTTGTCTACAACAGAGAGAAAATCCTAGCTTGACTGCAATATACAATTTTTTTTTCTTTCTTTTGTTTCTGGTGGGAACTGAAGTGATTATTTTCAGGGGATAGAGAATGGAAATAGAATGAGGTAAATTATGAAAGTTCAAACTGTTTACAGCAGAGTTCCAACTTAAATGTATTTTTTCTTATTATTAGTCTGATCTGTCACACTCCTGTCCTTTGCAAATAGGATGGGAAAGGATTGTTCCTTAAGTGCAGGAGGTAGATGAACATGAGTAATCTTGGTGAGTCTCACTCACCTCATATTGGGTGAAGTTCTCCTGGGGCCCTCATGGAGCACAGGCCGGGCAACTCCCTCAACACTGCTCATAGTCACTTGTTTCCCATATTCAAGTCATAATCCACAATAGTAATAAAATAGCAGCCTCCATTTTTAAAGCCAAAGTAGAAACAGACATAACATTTTTGTTGCATTTATTGTACCACCTTCTCATTTGTGTGTGGGGGGCACTTAGAATAGCTTCCCCAGATCCTACGGATTCTGTACCTTCAGATCCAACCAAAATCCTAGCTCACAAACCAGTCGATCTGTTTATTTTGTTCCCTAACAAGCCAGAGAACATAATTAGTTCCAGACAAAGGGATTTAATGAAATAGCATGGTAAGAAAATGTGTAATAGAACATCACCCCCTCATAAACCTAGGGGATTTTGTCCAACTAATACAAACACCATTAGTGGGGAAAGTGAGCATGCATGGCGATCATGCATGATAGGCACACATGAATATGTGTGGCCAGAATGCATGCATGTAGGAACAACTCATTCCTCAGAAGGTAAAAGAACCCTGGTATTTTCTTGTCCTATCATTCTATTTCACTGGGACTGCTTGCCTCTGCATGTGGTATCACTACTGGGTGTGTTGCCTCTGGGCTGTACTTGTCTGGTGGTGGTCTCACATAATCCCTACTGGTATGTTCTGTTGGTCTGATGATGTTTCCATTGGGTGTGTTGTTCTGGAGGATCCCACTACTGCTCTGCTGGTGATAGCAGAGCATATTGCTGATGTTTGCTAAGTATTCCTCTGGTATCTGCTCAGTTCATACTCTCTGATGAGCATTGCTCCCAGATATTAGCCTACAGTCTCATCTCCTCAGGGTCACTCAAGTCATCTTAGTTCCATTCTACTACAGTGTAATTGCTAGATTCTCTCCTTGATAAGGGAGTAGGAACAACACTTTATTCATATCTACCATACACAACTAACAAAACCTTAGCATGTTGTCTCTAAGTTAAAATTGTTTTAAAATTAAGATAAGGATCTTTTCTATGTTTAGTTACTGGAGATCAAAGTCCATCATTATAGACAACTTTCCCACAATTCTCTTTAATTTAGAGGAAACTGAACTGAAACAAAACGTATGCTTAAGAGAAAGGTTCGTTTTCCCTTAAGTACTACATTCCTTTCTTTATCATACTTATCTATCTGCAACAAAGCCTAATTTCTTTGTTGCTGTATTTTTAGTTACAAACAATCCCCTTGGTCTCCCAATATTTACTCTTTCAAATACAAATTTATGTAGGTTTATGATTTGGACTTTTTTTTTCCATTGCCACACCTACTTCCAACTACCTCAATCTCTCTTAATTCTAGTGTCTTCTTTTAAACAAAAAAAATTCTAGTGTCTTCTTATTTCCTGTTGTTCTTGTATATAGTTTGTTGATACATATTTGCTTGTCTTGTCCCTCCCATTAGATTGTGAGCTTCTTGAGGACAGAGATTGTCTTTTTCTTCCTTCCTTCCTTCCTTCCTTCCTTCCTTCCTTCCTTCCTTCCTTCCTTCCTTCCTTCCTTCCTTCTTTCCTTCCTTCCTTCCTTTTTTCTTTTCTTTTCTTTTCTTTTCTTTTCTTTTCTTTTCTTTTCTTTTCTTTTCTTTTCTTTTCTTTTCTTTTCTTTTCTTTTCTTTTCTTTTCTTTTCTTTTCTTTTCTTTTCTTTTCTTTTCTTTTCTTTTCTTTTCTTTTCTTTTCTTTTCTTTTCTTTTTGTATTTCCAGCATTTAGCACAGTGCCTGGAAGATAGTTGGCAGGAATACCCTGAAATGTAAAAAAAGATTTAGAAGAAAACTTCCAGTTTATTGGGTAGACACTTTGTGGATTATAAATGGGACAATATCAACTATGTCAGCATGGGATGCTAGGTTATGTATGGATTGTGAACCTCACTGTTGGAGAAAATGCATCAATGAGATTAATGACCCATTGCCATAATGATAGAGTTTAATAAATTCAATCAGTCAATTTCATGAATAAAAGTACAGCCCTAGGACTTTCTTTTATACTTTATTCTTATCATATGAGCACCTTATATCTCCTTCTGATTAATTCTCAATGACAGCCTTACACATTTTTTTTATGCCATATAGGTTATTGTTGGGAATATGTTACAACATAATTGTGCTCACTGTGTATCTCTCCATACATAATCCTGAGAGACTACTGCTACTTTAACATATCAGAGATTGTGGCTTTCCAAGATTTATGATCATATAGTGTGCCTAGGGACCTAATATTATACACAGTATCATCAACATTGTGTGTTGATCAACTGTGATGGACTGGATTCTTCTCACCCATACAATGGTACAAGAGAGTTTCAGGGGACTCATGATGGAAAAGGCTCTCCAAATCCAGAAAAAAAAAGAACTATGGAATATGGATTCTGATTGAACCATACTATTTCTTTTGTTTTTGGTGATGTTGTTTTTCTATTTTGAGGTTTTTCCTTATTGCTCTGATTCTTCTCTTATAGCATGACTGATGCAGAAATATGTTTAATGTTGTTATGTATGTGTATATATATGTGTGTGTGTATATACATATATACACACATACATATACATATACACACATATATACATACATACACAATACACATATATACACACATACATACATACATATATATCGGATTGCTTGCTGTCTGGGGGAGGGGGGAAGGGAAAGGAGGGAGGGAGAAAAATTTGAAATTTGAAATCTTATGTAAACACATGCTGAAAGCTATTTCTACATGTAACTGGAAAATAATAAAATACTTTTATTTTTTAAAAATAAATAAAATAAAATAGGTATATATAACCGTTTTAAAAAAGCCAAAAAACCCACAAAAAAACAATTGAGATTTGTTCAATGGAACAGCATTTAGGATTACTGAAAGTACTGAATAACAACATGCCAAATTATCATAGAGATTGCTCTCTTGTTATTTGATTCTAGGACAAAGTCATTTTCCATGTACAGTTCCTTCTGAATATATGTATGTATATATCTATACATAGGTATGCATTATGTATATATGTGGGTTTATAGAAAGAGGTGAAGCAGGGTGGAGAAAGGACACACACACACACACACAGATGGAAAGTGCCTCAATGGCCATATGTTCCAACTTGTATGTGAAAGGAATTCCCACTGTAGCATGCCTAACAATTAGTGACATGTGTATAATGTCACACATACATGTACATATATATATATATGTATGTATATGTATTCATAGTCTTATGTGTATATCTGTATAGAAAGCTAAATAGGGAGTGAATAAGCATTTATAAAGCACCTACTATGTGCTAGACACTGTCCTAAGTGCATAATTCTTGTGCATATATTCTTTTTTTTTTTTTTTTGGTGAGACAATTGAGGTTAAGTGACTTGCCCAGAGTCACACAGCTAGTAAGTGTCAAGTATCTGAATCCGCATTTGAACTCAGGTCCTCCTGAATCCAGGGCTGGTGCTCTATCCACTGTGCTATCTAGCTGCCCCTTGTGCATATATTCTTATAGCAACTAGTATTTATATAGAACTAATTGTGTGCCCAACACTGTCATAAGTACTTTAAAATGTATTATTTAATTTTATTTTATTATTACTTTTTTTTGCAGGGCAATGAGGGTTAAGTGACTTTCCCAGGGTCACACAGCTAGTATGTGTCAAGTGTCTGAAGCCGGATTTGAACTCAGGTCCTCCTGAATCCAGGGCCCTCACCTAGTTTCCCCTGCATATATTCTTATAGGAGCTTCGCTCAATGCTCTCAGAGCCTTCTTTATTTTCGTCTGATATCATGAGGATATAAATAGGGCATTCCACATGTCTAAATGTCATCTGTCACCCTTTTAACAAGACCAGCCATCTTGTCTTTCAGTCAGTTGTTTTTCAGTCATGTCTAAGTAGTCTTCATGACCCAACTTGGGCTTTTCTTGGTATTTTCTTGCCATTTCCTTCTCTAGATGAGGAACTGAGACAAACAAGGTTAAGTGACTTGACTAGCTCACCCAGCTTGTAAGTTATCAAGACCAGATTTGAATGCAGGAATATGTCTTTCTGACTCCAGGCCTAGAACTCTATCCACTGTACCACTTTCTTTTATGATATCTTTTACTCTTTCAGGCCTTTTCATAGATTTATTTTCACTTTCAATGCTTTTTAATACTTAATGAAGTAATACTTACAATCTACCACCACCTTCCCCTGTAATAATTAACAATTGAGTTCATAATCTAAATTGGTGCTAGTCTTGACTGCCATGTCTCTGTCAAGGAGATTGAGTGTATTTGTTAGTGAAGGTGTTTTTTGGTCTTTTTCCTTTCCTCTTCCCTTCCCCTTTACCTTATCTATTGACTTTTTCAGGAAATAGTAACAATGTCATCATCTTTGCCTTTTTTTCTATTTCTCTCTCTCTCTCTCTCTCTCTCTCTCTCTCTCTGTCACTCACTCTTTTGAATGGGCTAAGTTAAAACTATTACAATAAAGGAAGACAATATTGAAAGACCTCACAATTCTAATCAATGCAGTATCTTCCCAAAGGCTGATAATGAAGTAAGCTTCCTGCCTCAATAGAAGATTTTAAAACATCAAACAAGAGAAAAATTTTTGGAGAAATTAAATTATGTGAATGTGAACTATATCCAGATTGCATATCTCACTGAAAATGTGGCAATTCACTCCCTTTCTATCTCACTGTTGCCTTTTGCAGATGAAACCTCATATGAATCCACATTCCAAACTTGTATCTACCTAGTACTTCACACCTAGTTGGTGCTCATTAAATGCACGCTGAATGTAACTTTTGCTGGATGTAATTAAAAAAAAAAATATATATATATATATATATACACACACACACACACACACACACACACACACAACTAGCTTCATGCTTTAACTCCTACCTGTTTGATTAGGAATTATTGATTTAACCTTGGGACCATTTTCATGGTGGGGGGGGTGCTCTGGATTCTGTTTCAGCAAGGGAAAAGTAAATAGAGAGTGAGTCTATTAGATGAATTACCGTTAGTAAAAGATTTTCCATTAAGTACAAATGGTCCATTTTCTACAGCCAACATACACAATTTACACACCCACACAGTACAATCCAGTAATTGCTGATCAAAGACACCAATGTGGATCAAGAGAATTTTTGATTGGAGTTATTTTTGAAAAAGAAAATATTTTCAAGCATCAATCCTACATTTGTAACTCCTATCAATTTGTGCATATTTTGCCTTGGTTTCTAACATTTAGCCCATCAAGCTGTTTAAAGATATTGGAAGTATTCCAGATTTTGTCGTCCAACACAGAGGCTACCTGTCCCAATTGATGATTAACTAATTTCCTTAGCATGCGTAGGAGGCAGCAAAATGCCCAGCATGATATCTGTCCTGTCTTGTTTGCAGCTCTTTCAATACTTAAACAAAGGTTTGAATTTTAAATTGAATTCCCATTTAACACTAGTTAGTTGGGGTTGGGGGAAGAGGAGGAAGGATGCTATGGTTCTGTGATTTTATCCATATAGAAAATTCTAGTGTAAAAATTCTGTCTATCAATGAAGATGAACAACTCTACAATTTAGAGACCTTTAGAGAGTTATCTGGGTGGAGAGAGGTTATAAGGGGAAGGTAACAATGAACCACTTTAATATTGCATTGGTCAGTATTAAGCATCTACTTTTTGCTGGGCATTGTGCTAAGAGCTAGGGATGCAAGGAAAGACAAACCCTGCTCTCAAGGAGCTCACAATCTAATGAGGGAAACAACATACAGACAACTATATACAAAGAAGCTAGATGGAGGATAAATTGGACATAATGAAGAGAGAAGAGACATTAGACTTAAGTGGGATTGGCGAAGAATACTTGTAGAAGGTAAGATTTTAGCTAGGATTTTAAGGAAGCCAGGGAATCCAGCCAGGAAGCAGTTTAAGGCTGTAAGGGATTTCAGGGAGAGCCATAATCTATCTCAATAGACAGATCTTCCCTGAAGCTGTAGTGGAAAAGGTCAAGTTAAGCTTCAGAAAGACCTATGTTTAAGTTCAACCTCTGACACATAATAGCTATGTAACCACGGGCAAGTCATTTAAAAGGTATTTCCCACTGACTCAGGTAGTTGTTACAGAGCAGTTGACTATGTGCTGAACAGAGGGAATTTACACACTGGAAGCCCCCTACACTGATGAAATCACAAATGAGACATTTCCCTTTTCTCAACCCCATCCCTCACAAAGCTTTTGAAAGAGTGAATCTTAAATTTGGGATAGACCTCAGAGGTTAAACTTCCCACACTCAGTATATGGGGGGGGGTATTCAACTTACAAATACCCCAAACAACAGAGTCACTTTGAAACTTAGTACTTGGGTAACTGGGCAAATCACTTTACCTTCCTTGTCCTTGGTTTCCTCATCTATAATATCAGGAGGTAAGACTGTAGAGTCTCTGAGGTTCCTTTCAGCTCTAGAGTCATGATGGAGTACTAACGATGAAAACAAATCCTTCTATTTGTGAGAAATTGTAATGATTAGGAGGATCTTCCTTATATTAAATTAAAGCCTGTCTCTCTATAACTCCCATCCAACGAGCTTGTTTTTCCCATTCTCCTTCCACTCATCCTGACTTGCTAGAGCTATAAAGAATCAGTCAAAATTCTCTTCCATATATCATGGTTGCCAGTTTTCCTACCACACTGATCACTCTCTTCAAGAGACACTCCATTTTTTTTGGGTATTCCTTTTAAAGAACGCCACCCAGAATAGAATAGAATACTGTATTTGTGGTCTGAACAGATTAGAACATAGTAATACCATTAATCCTCATCTATTTCTGAACATTATATTCCTATTGATATTCATTAGTTTTTTTCCATTTGTTTGTTTTTGGCAGAAACATCACCCAACTGGTTTATGGTTCAGCCAACTAAAAGCAGCAGGGTATTTTCATGAGAGTCATTTTTACAAGATGACTTTATCCTAGAATTGCAATGTTTTTGTTTGTTTGCTTCAACCTCAGGATGGGACTTTGCATTTATCCATATTAAATTTCTTCTTGTTGATTTCACCTCATCGTTTTAATAGTTTCATTTTATCATTGCAGCCTAGGGATATATTTTTGAGTACTCATTCTGTCATTTTGTATATTATAATTTCTGTAGCTTTAAAAAGTTGTCAGATTTCAAAAGTCTTAACATTGGACCCTCAGTACAGTAGAAAGAATACTGAATTTGGAGCTAGAAAACCTGGGTTCAAAACTTATTTTTGTTAGTTACTGTCTATGTTACCTAAGTTAAATCATTTAACCTCTCTGAGCCTCAGTTTCCTTATCTATAAGGAGAGTGGGTTGGACTAGGTTGTTTTTCCTGTGATCCTATGGGTAGGGTGTGATGAGTAGAAAGGAAAGGAATTTAAGAATACCCTGAAGGATCAAGCTGTATCATTTGAAGCAACTGGTCCCTATAGGTAGAAACTTGTGTTTTATTTCTTTCAGTTTTTGAAAAATCTTTGGAATGCTACGGATTGTTGCTAAAAAAAAGATATAGAAAAAGACATTAAATATGTAGTAAAAATACCTAAACCTTTTCAAGGTTCAAATGTCTAAAAAGGTTGCATCAATCAATATACCTGGTCCTTCTAGTATTAATCAAGTATTGGTTTAGAGCCTATTATGTGTCAATCACTATTGTAGGTATTGGGAATACAAATATGGAAGTGAGGTAAGCCCTACCCTTAAGGAACTGACTTATTATAGAGGGATACTATATGTTCAGAGATAAGCAATGTATATGCAAAATAAACACCAAGTCTTTGGGTGGGGCACTAAATAAGTGGGGGAAACATGAAAGACCTTTTGAAGGAGATAGTCCTTAAACTCAGCCTTGAAAGCAGCCAGATATACAGAGGCAGAAGTGAATGAAGCTTGAGATTGTTGCAGTCATGGACTGTCCATGTAATAGCCCAGAAATGGGAGACATTATGTACAGAGAACATCAAGAATGCCAAATTAGCTGGAGTAGAGAATGCATGTGTGAGAGTAATATATAATTATCTTAGAAAAGGTCAAAAGATATCATAGTTATTGATATAAAACTGTTTTAGTCCATTTTCCAGGTCAACTTTAGCAAAAGGTATCTCTAGTCTCTAGTTTGGGGGTTGGGACTGTGGGATTCCCTCACTCAATTGGCAGCATTTTTTCATAGGTCTAATAGAGAGGCAGAGTGGTCAAAGGAAACATTTGACAGGCCAATAGAGATATTTGTCACTAAATGGAAACAAGGTACCTGAAACACCAGCTGACCCAAATCAGAAGGGCTAACACCAGGCCTAAATTTAAGGGTATTTTGTCTGTTAGTCAAAAAGCTCTTAAGTGCTTTCCATGTTCTAGGCACTGTGTTAAGAGCTGGGGATACAAGGAAATGCAAATGCACAGTTCCTGTCCTCAACGATTTTACATTCGAATAAGGGAGACAACATGCAAATAACTATGTACATATAACGTATATAAAGTGTAAATGGTAGACAATCTCATAGAGAAGGAATGGAGGGGAGGCAATGATCAAGACTCTTCAGTGGTCAAAGGTCTCCAGTGGAAGGTGGGATTTCAATTCAGTCTTGAAGGAAATCAGAAGACAGAGGTGAGGAGGTAGCCCCTTTCAGGCATGATGAAAAGGCATCAGGAGTCGAGATGGAGTATTGTTTGTGGCATTAACTGGGGGCATGTGCAGGAATAAGATGTAAGAAGATTGGGAAGAGGATGGGACAAGGCTGTGAAGGGCTTTAAGTTCCAAATAGATGATTTTATATTTAATCTTGGAGGTAATATGGAGATAGTGGAGTTTATTTAGTAGAAAAGTGACATGGTCAGACCTGAAATTTATGAAAATCACTTTGGCTTCCAAGTAAAGGATGGATTGGTTTGGGAGAAATATGAGAGAAAGACTAGTTGGGAAGCTATTATAATTGTTGAAGTAAGAGATGATGAGGGCTTGTACTAGAGTGGTTGCTGTTTGAGTGGAGAGAAGGGGACATATATGGAAGATATTATGAAGGTAGGAATAATAAAATTTGCCAATGGATTTCCTATGTGAGCTGAGAGTGAGGATTTGAGAATGATGCCAACTTTGCAAGCTTAGGTGACTTGGGAGGTTGTGGTTTCTTCAAAAGTAATAGGAAAGTTGGGAAGAGAAGAATGTTTAGGTGAAAAGATGATGAATTTCAGATAAGATGTTGGGTTTCAGATGTCCATGTGATATTTAATTTGAGATATCTCAAAGGCAGATACTAGAGCTCAGGAGAGAGATCAGGGCTAGATGTGGAGATTTAGAAATTATTTTCATAGAAATCATAATTGAACCGATGGGAATTCATGAGGTCAACTTCAAAACAGAATCAGAGAAGAGCTGTAGGATAAACCCCTGGGGTACACCCATTGTTTGTGGGTATGACATGGGTGAATATCCCATAAAGGAGATTGAGAAAGAGTAGTCAGAAAGATAGGAGGAAAATCAGGGAAAAGTAGTAGCATTAAAACCTAGAAAGGAGAAAGTGTCTAAGAGGAGAAGATCATCACCAGTATCAAATGCTTCAGAGAGGTCAGGAAATATGAGAATTGAGAAAATGTAGGTCTCAGTAAATTTGAAGGAAGGTTATCAGACTGTACCACCTTACCTTCTTTCTAGAAGCTGGGGACTATGAGTGGGTAACACTGTATCTCCTGTGGGCTTTCTTCGATTGTTGGTTACTTTTGCTGAAATTCTTTGGCTCTTTTTATTTTTTTAAATAATCTGCTCTAAGAAATATTTCTCTGAGTAGAGAAGGGTGGAGGGATGAATGTATTAGGGAAAGAAGGGGAGGTAAAAACAAAAGATAGCAATACAAATTTAAAAACAAAACAGAAGCATGAAGGAAGCCTCCACTCAGAGTGACAGCCTCCTTTCTGGACTCCTGCAGGGGCCTCAACTCACTTCATAGAGAAACTTTTCTTGCGAGATGATCTCTCACCTGATGAGGCCACAGAAATTGGGTCCTCTTGTGTTTAGCCCTCAGTGCACACCTCTGCTGAAAGAAAACAAACTTAAAATAGGCCTTAGTTTTTCTATGCACAGTAATGATCCATTCTAGAATTCCTGGATTTGGCAAAGCTGAAAAGCCTAGCCACTTCATTTCTGAAATTCGGATTCTATGATTTGAATCTAAGAGAATGTAATGATTCCTTTCCCAGGTTCTGTGTCTGTTCTCTGATTTTTAAAATACTCTAGATTAAATACTTTGCTAGAAAGCACATGCTACAGATGACATTACATTCTTCTTTCATGTCATAAACATGTGGAATCAAAATTTCAGAGCTGGAAGAGACCTCTGGGATCCTCTCATCCAACCTTCCTTCTCCTTTTATGGATGAGGAAACTGAGCTCTGGTAAAGGAAAGTGCTATGCCCAAGGTCATACAGCTTCTTAGTGGCAGTGCCAGACCTAGAGCCTGTATGTCCTAATCTCCTGGGCATTGCAAGAATAATTTGAAGATCAAGTGACGGGGACTATCCTACCCAAGGATGTTATCTTCTGCTTGGTTCACTGAAGATTTTCTTTTATAACAAATCAATATTGATGAAAATCAGACACATTAGTTTTACAGATGCCCAAGTATTAAGAATCCCAGAGCAGAGCTGGCAATTTATTTAACGGATTTGCTGCTGTTGCATGACTTCAGCCTATGTTTTATTCCCTACACTAAAGGTTACTCAGTCTCTAGAGAGTGGCAGCTATCAACAAGTGTGTTCAAAGAACAGGTCTGTAAACTATGAAAGGCTAGGAAACAGACAACAGGATCCTTTGCCAATTCTCTTGGGAAAGCAGAATACACACACTTGTGAAAGAACAAGGGACACTTTTACAGTGCTCCATTTCAATGTGTGTGTGTATTCTTTACGTTCATGGCTGTTGAGAGCAGCAAATAAGAGGGAGAAAAAGAGAATGAAGTGAAGGTCAGCCCCTGGGAGCTTCCCAGATGAGATGGTGCAAGCCAGTTCTTAAAGGAGCTAGGAGAGAGACTAAGATGAATGGAGGCAATAAAAGTGGGGCCAGTATGGAAGTGAAAACAAGTAAGAGATTGGTGATAGATGACAAATAGATTTGTTTACTTGGATAAGAGAGGGAGTACACAGGCATTCAGCAAGCTGGGGGTTTCAGGGGAAGTGGCTGAAGGAGGGTTATGAATATGGGGTTAATTTAGAATCAATATATCAGGCATTAGAAAATGATGGCAGGTTTTTTAGGGGGAGGGATGACAATGAAAATGGTGTTTGAGGGAGATTATTCAAGCAGCTGGGTGTAGGTCAATAAACTTGAACTTTGTTGGAAGTGATTCCAAAGTCAAGGGCCTTCACACACACAAAATGCCCCATCTTCTAAACAAATACTGACTCTGTTAGGACATTGGCTCATACGATCCAGAGCACATAAGGAGAGAGTAAGAGCTTTTTTTTTTTTATTTTTCAGAAGATTAATGTCCTCTTCCTCTGCTCCAGTCTCTGATACCTCATTGTGATGGGGAGAGGATAATCCTTTCTTGAAGGCTAAGGCAAAGCACAAGCTCTAGCACATTCTGCCAAACTGGAGACGATTCAAGTACTGGGACAGTAAGGGACCATGTATCTAACTAAGGAAGAGTGACTACAGAGAGGTTCATCACAAAAAGGCTGACCACAGGGTGATGAATTTCTCAGCCACAGTCCCTCATAAAGACCGTCCTGATAAGGCAGTTAAGTGGCACAGTGGATAGAGGACTTGACTTGGAGCTGGGAAGACCTGAGTTAGAATACCACCACACCTACTGGTTGTATGGCTCTGAATAAGTCATTGAACCTCTTTTGGCTTCACTTTCCTCATCTGTAAGATAGGGACAATAAGGGCACTTAATTCACAAGGTTGTGAAGATAAAACCATATGACATGTAAAGTACTTTGGAGACCTTAAAGCATTACCTAATAGTGATAACAGCTAGCATTTATATAACACTTTGAGGTTTACAAAGTATTAGATACATTATCTCATTTGATCCTCATAACAACCTTGTGAGGTAGGTATTATTATTTTCCCATTTTTTACAGATGAGGAAATTGAGGCAGACAGAGATGAAGTGACTTGCCCAGGGTCATGCATATATAAAAGTATCTGAGGCCAGATTTGAACTCAGGTCTGCTTGACAATAGTGTTCTATCCACTGTACCACTATATACATGCTAGGTACTAAGGCAGAGAATGGTCGCTGTATGTACTGGTGAAGGGGAGTACCCACACTGAGGAAATTAAAAATCCTTAAATGACTGAAGAATTGGAGGAGGCTATGCCCTTAGATTACACTGTCAGACGTGGAAATGTAATGCATTCATCAATGAGAGATTTTACCATAGGGGATTGTGTGTGGGAGGAAGACCCCACCCAGCAATTGCAGCCTCCCAAGCCATCTAGAAAACAGAAAGGTGGTCATTCAAGTTAAACGGGGGTGGAGGGACAACTTCCTGGCATTTTACTAAAGTTGTTTAAACACTAACCCAGGTAATTGAGTCATTTTTAAGGATTTTCTGACCTGGAAACCTTTGAGTATGAAATGTTTTCTCATACATCTGTCCCGTGTCAATAATCATTGAACTGGAAAGAACTATAGAGCTCATCTGTTCCAATGTCCTCATTCTGAAATGGGCAAACCTATTTTGAAATAAAGAGCTTTAAAAAAATAACTATTTCAACTCCACCATCAAGGAATTTAATTTACAGAATTCAAAGGATCTCTATATTCTAACCCTATACTTTTATAATATCATAAATTGCTTAAGCACAGCATCCAGATACACCAGTTTAAATATAACTTAGAATGAATTTGACCTTTGAATTCTCTGAGGAAGATGAGTGAGACATACAAACAGGCACACTTTTATCTCACAGCAGATAAGGGATTAGGTTTTCAATGTCTTTCTAAACTTTTCAGAATGATTTATTAATCTTGCCTTCACATTTCTACTTTAAAACTTTTCTTTTTGCTTCTAGAGCTTTCTTTTTCTGTTTCCTGGAACAGGATCATTATTTAATCATATGGAGATATCTCCTTTTAGTCTTTCAAAGTTTTCACTTTTGTAAGATATACTGTCCCTTTAAGATACTTTGTATATATATATATATATATATATATATATATATCCTTCCATTATCTACATATGTAATGTAATATATCTAATATATTTATATGTTATGATTCATATAATCAACACAGCAATATAATTCCAATGAACTTAGAATTAATATGTTGGTAAACTATTATTATTATTATTATTAATACTAATGTCTTACATTTATATAGCAATTACTATGTGCCAGGCACTACACTAAGCTCTTTACAAATATTCCATTTGATCCTCACAACAATCCTCCAAAGTAGGTGCTATTATTATCCCCATTTTACAGTTGAGGAACTTGAGACAGACAAAACTTAAGTGACTTGCCCATCTAGTGCCCGAGGTCAGATTTGAACTAAGGTCTTCCAGACTCCAGATAAAGAGAACTAATCACACTGTACCACCTAACTGCCTATTTAGTTATAAGAAGGGCAGAAAGGCGACAGCATACTTTTCAACTGCAAATGCTTATGTGGGCAAGAAATAGCATGCAAACACCAATACAACTCATGAACAGATTCATATCACTCTTGGTATTCTAAGCACATTTCCTATTACTCTACTGATTCATCCAGCTGGATTAGATATCTAATATAGTATTGAGGCATTGCTTAGTTTTACATGGTTAACTGATTTACATGGTTAACTGTGTCCCAGCTAGCCAAGCAACATCTCTCATTTTTTATTGCCATAGTCATTGTCATCATCGTCATCATCACAACTAACATTTATATAGTGCTTACCATGTGCCAGGTACTTTACAATTATTATATTATTTTTCTAATATGCTCTTCTAGAAATTTGTTAAGTATTTATTAAATTAGATTGTTTTAAAAATTTAAATATTCATATAATTCCTAAAGTAGAGAAGTGGATATTTTGGGATTTAAGGATTTTTCCAACTATTTCGACATTCTCTTCTCTCCCATCATGCTTCTCCATCACTGACCAATTTGAAGTTGGTTTTTCCAGGTCTTCATTTTACCCCTGAGAGTGTGATTGCTTTAGTGTACTAGAGGGAAAGGGGGTTGGAGGGGAGTAACACATACTAAAACAACAGTGAAGTCTATTATTGGCAGCTTAAGAAGAAGACTATTAGCAATGATGTTAATTTGGTTGGCATTTTTTCAGTTCAGATTGACACTACTCAAGACAGTCCCAAGTGGTGTTTATTCTGATCCAGCAACTATTATTGCTGTGCTTGGATCTGGGAATAGAAGAAGAAATGGGTGTGACAAAAGAGACCACATTGGATTTATTAATTCCCATGTGACATTTTCAAGGGAGTTGACATAGGGATGGATTTTGGCAGAGGTACTGAAATACTGATTATACAAACTGGAGAGAAGCAAGATGGTGCTTTGTGGGCAAAAATTTGAGAAAGTGCCCTTGTATTTCTACATAGCAAACCAGTAAGAAACCCCACAGTTTCAATTCCATCTAAAGGAAGTGTAGTTACTTAAGGTGCTTTGGCAGAGGACTATAAAGGCATACTGCATCTGGAATTAGAAGAGGGGCAATCAAATCTCAGCTCTTCCACTTACTGCCTATGTTGCCTTGGAGAAGTCACTTAACTCCTCTGTGTGTGCCTCAGTTTTTTTCCTCTATGCATGAGGAGGTTGTCAGATGTCCACCTGACAGCTCTAAATTCTATGACTGGATTATTATTATTATTTTTTTGTGAGGCAATTGGGGTTAAATGACTTACCCAGGGTCACCCAGCTAGTGTCAAGTGTCTGAGGATGGATTTGAACTCAGGTCCTCCTGAATCCAGGACCGGTTCTCTATCCACTGCACCCCCTAGCTGCCCCTATGACTGGATTATTTTGAAAATGCTTAGCCACCTGTATTCCTAACTTTAACAATATGGTCACCAAGGTAGAGAAGTGAGATATCAAATCATTAATTGAGAGTGGTAGGTGGAAGTAAGAGAGCAAAGGATTAAGAATGTCACTTGTTCTCCCAAACAGGAAACTGTGTTAAAACCCCTGGGTTACGGATAAGTGGCTCCCATCAAACCAAGCTAATGTCTATGTTATGGCAGATAGGCCACCATTCTCTGGCACTTGATGTCTCATCCTGTCTTGCCTTTCTCCTTTAATTTCCCACGCTAAGCAAGCCATTCTTAATCAGACATCCTGCACTGAGGAGATAGATGGCCCTGCTATTTTTTTGTATTGAATTATTTAGTGTGTCAGCCTCATGTCCCAGCAATATCCACCTCCTCTCTGCTCTTTGAATGCCAGAATGATGTTTCTATTAATAAACAATATGTTCTGGTGAGTTCAACATGCGCACTGCTGACAACATAATACCAGGTACATCACTTCTGCAGCTGTCTCAATTCCTTTTTAATCATAGGAACCATTGTGATTTTTTTCCTTTTAGAGAACAACAAAACACATTACTAACCTGAGTCAGTTGTATCGTCACTATACTGATGTAAGCTGTGCATCACTGCTTGCTCTTTTGTGCCTGAGGACAACCAAGTAAATTAGGCATTTCATCTCAGTGGAAATTTTCTGGCTTGGGATTTGAAATGAACCATTTGACCTTCATGTCTAGATCAGGGGAGATGAGCAGTCACTGAAGTTAGAGGATATTCTGCATCAGGCATTAGGAGGAAGCAGCACCTCTACTTATTTCTGTTATCCTTAGGGACTTTGGTGGCAGTAATTCAAATCCCCACCCCCTCCTCTCTCTCTCTCTCTCTCTCTCTCTCTCTCTCTCTCTCTCTCTCTCTCTCTCTCTCTCTCTCTCTCTCTCTCTCACACACACACACACACACACACACACACGCACACTTTCTACTTCTCTCTATCTCTGTCTCTCTCTCAGTTCAGTATAGTATAAGGTAAAGAACACTAAACTGGGAGGGAGACACATGGGCTTCTAGATTTGGATCTCCCACTAACTAGCTGGGGGATACTGCGTAGGTCATAACACTTTCTGTGCCTTTACTTCCTCACCTGTAAATAAGGAGGTTGAAATTGATGATTTCTAAGGGACCTTTTACCTCTGAAGAGAATGGAACAGCTACCCCAAAGAGCTATGTAATATGGAATAAAGTGGGTTGAGGTTCTATGGATTCAAATGAATCGGCAGAAAGCATTGAATTGGGAGAGTGGAAGATCTGAATTTAAGTCATAGTCCTCTCTCAGATATTGGATGTGTGTCCCTGGGCAAGTCACTTAAGATGTTTCAGCCTCAGTTTCCTCATTTATAAAACAGGGGATAATAGTAGCACCTACTTTGTAGGGTAGTTATAAGGATCACATTACATAGGATATATAAAGTGCTTTGCAAACTTTAAAATCTTTTAAAAATGATAGCTATGATGAGATCAACAAATAAATCTAATTTAAAGGAATAGTAAAAAAAAATTCCCTCTCCATATGGACAACAGAGACATATCTTTGTCTCTAACTAAATTTATCAACCCTCTTTCCCCAGAACCCTAATGCCTCTAAGTTGTGGATGAGAAAATGATTGTTATCATTATTGGCAACCATAAAAATAATATTTATTCAATATCCTGCTCTGGAGCTTAGGGCTGTTTATTTCACATGGATTCATTCACTTCACAACAGGTACAAGTTAATGGGCTAATATTAAAGGATGAATTATTTCCCTGATAGCTTATTAATTTCACTGATCCCTGTGCCTCATTAGTCAGTGAATCACCACAGATGAGGAGGAAGCCTACTTGTGGTGAGAAAACTATGAAACAGATTCAAAAAAGTGTCTCCTTCTAATATGAGTTTTAAGGTCATTTTTAATAGAATAAGAAGGCACTGCAGGGTTCTGACTATTATACCACAATCCCATGCCTCTTTTCACAGAGATGCAATTACAATACCAGAAGACATGTCCCAGAATGTTTTAAAGCCCTATCTTTTAAAAGGGGGGAAGGGAGAGGGCTCTTTTCTCTAAGCCATTCTAGTATTCTTTAAATATCCTTTTGTGGCTAAAGTCTATCCTTCTTTTCAATGCTGCATGATTCCAAAGTGGAACTTTTATTTCACACATTATCTTCTCCAATAATCTCAGGCCTTCCCCTTTGGACAAATCTGCAACAGCAAGAGCAACCCTGACCTAAGCAATTTATGCTCTTCTGTCCTAATGAAGAAAGGTTTCAGAGGGAGAGTCAGGGAAGGAGTCCTTTCCATCTCACCAGTTAAATTCAGGGCACTCATTCTGTTAGTGAACTGTGATCTTCAGCCTCTAGATGAAGAGTAAGCAAAAGGAGAGCAAGCTGTAGGGGGAAAGACACATGCCCAGATAGGAGACCAACAGTAGGTAGTCAGGTAGAAAATGAGGAAACTTAGATTTCCAGCTTTATTACCTACACACTACAGCCCAGCCAAACAAGGTTTCTTGCCTTTCTTCACTCATCTTCTCATCTTTACATTGATTATCTCCTATGTCTAGAATGCAAAGATACCCTCCTTACTTCTGCTTTTCAGAAAATCCATTTCCTTTAAAACTTAGCTCAAGTGCTTTCTTCTTCATGAAGTGTTTCATGATCACCCAAGCTGATAGTTTCTTTCCCCACATAATTACCTTATATTTATTTTATAATGAAATGTGACCATTTAATATTGTTTTTGCATTCCAAGTGACTGGTACATATTAGGTATTTATAAATGCTCATATTTATTGGGGGCAGAATCTCAAAATTTCCTTCCTGAGTTATAATTATTTGTTGACATTTCCTAACCCCTCCTATAGACTGAGCCCCTACCTGCCTACACAACTGATAGGGACAACTAGGTGGCACAGTGAATAGAGCACTGGACCTGAAGTTGTTCAAATCTGAGTTCAAATCTCACTTCAGATACTAGCTGTGTGATCTCAGGCAAGTCACTTAACCCAAATTGCCTTAAATATCCAGGACCATCTCCAGTCATCCTGATGTACATCTTGCCACTGGACCCAGATGGCTCTGGAGGAGACAGTAAGGTTGGTGACCCTGCACAGCCCTCCCTCACTTAAATCCAATTCACTGCATGTCATGACATCACCCTGATGTCATGGTCTTCTTCAAGAATGAAGGACAAACAACAACACAACTGGTGCTTGGTTTTGATTTCTCCTGGAGTTTAGTTCCCTAATCTAACACTTCCTGTGTACTAGTTTATGCTCTGGACCTGTCATCTCTTTCTCTTGCTTCTGTTCCCTACTTTCTAGTTTCTTCCTAGCAAAATCTGTACCCTGACAAGCTCTCATAGTGGAAGGGACAAAATCAACTATTTCACATTAAGTTACTAGTGCAGAATAATGGTTTCACGTTATTCCAGTATTTAGCAGTAGCAGACCATTTGATCTAGGAAGTTTGTATTTTATCTAAATATTGCATCTCTCCTCACCATTCCCATCCCTAGCCTATTAATGTTTGCCCAAATCAAGTATTTAATAAATGTTTGTTAAATTAAAATGAATTGAAATCTCTCTCCCAGGAAATTTTTTTTTCTTTATAATAATAAATAATGTTTCAACCTGTTTCCCAGACATAGTAAACCTTCTCATCCTCTATGCCCAAATAATTGACAATTGCAAGCATGACATAGGTGAATCTGTGTTGAGTAGATAGATTGTGGTTGTTGTCTTTTGTTTTGAAGAAGACCAATAACATCACAAGAGTGATATCTTGAATGTTCATGAATTATATTTAAATGAGAGCTGTTCAAAGGCATCAGCCTCACTCTTTCCTCCAGAGTCATCAAAGTCCAGTGGCAAGACAAAAGTTAAAATGACTGGTGATGGCCCAGGATTCAGTGGGTGATCTTTGCTTTTTAAAATTAAGGTCTTTCCAAGGGTCTCAGTTTGTCTGAGGCAGCACCCATTCAGTGACTAAGACCTAGGTAAAAATTAAGATAAAAGATGCCCTACTTTACCATCACAAAAGGATCAGTCTGGGAGAGGAAGACCCTCAGAGTTTCTGGCCAGAACAGAAAACAATTGCTATTTACACTCAGTCTAAGCCATCAAACCCAAAGGAAGAACAACAGAAGCTTGGGCTGGGGCTTATTATTGGCCATTCAATGAAAGACATTGATTTGGGTTTAAAGTAGCTCCATTTTAATCACAACAGGCTTTTTAAAAGTCTGGTTTTTGAAGCTATATTTCAGAAAAATCATAAATGAAAACTGCACAGGACAAAAAGTAAATTGTCCCAGCTTTTAAAAAACAAACAAACAAATAAATAGATAAGAATGGGCATGTTTGAAAATGAAGGTAATAAAAATAAAAAACTAGAAATATAAATGTGTATATATGTATGCATATATGTATACACACACACACACACACACACACACACACACATATATATATATATATATATATATACACACACATACATACATACATACATATTTTAGTGTCAGGTCATCCTGTACAATACTCAGGCTTACCAATTTTCAATTTCTTTATATACTTAACAGTAAAAACAATTCACCCATTCAGGTTTTTAATGATAAATAAACATTTGGAAAATATAGAGAAATGCACATTAAGTCCTAACTGTCTTTTGGGATAGGAAAAGAAGAAAAAATATCAATAAAGCAAAGGCTTGGAAAAGCAATAAATTAGATATCTACAGGAAGTAAGTTAAGAGGCAAAATCAGGCAAGGGAACAAGATGGAAGAGATGAGTGAAATGCGTTTTCCAATAGGTGGAAAATTAAGGAAATGTTTGAAGTAGGTAAATAATCCACGGTTTAATTATCATAGGATCATAAAATTAGAGATGGAGGGGTCTTTAGAGGTCAAAGCCCTTTATAGTTGAAGAAACTCAGAAAACAAAGTTTAAGTGACTTGTCCAGGTTCACACAGTAAGAGCCTGAGTTGGGGATAGAACTTCCTAACTATGTGTCCAGTGTCCTATCCACTATAAAAAATAAATAAAATTTAATTTGTTTTGTTTCCTTGGCACTTTCTAAGGTAAAGAGAACCACATGGATGGATCTAATCTGCATAATCTGGATCAGGGTTTCTTAAATTTTTTCTACTTGTGACCCCTTTCTGGCTGAGACATTTTATGTGACCCCAAGTATATAGGTATATAAAATAAGTATACATAACCTTTAACTGGCGCCAAATTTTTCACGAACCCCATATTCAGTTACTCGACCCCAGATGAGGTCATGACATGCAGTTTAAGAAACTAGACTCTAGATTCTAAGTTGCAAAGAAAAGTCTGTCTCCTCAAGTTTATCTGTCATGGAAAATCTAGGAAATTGGCGTAATTTAACTGTTGATGTCACACAAGAATCTTGTAGGGTAATAGGAAAAGACTATTTCAGTTTGAATTCCAGGGTTGTTACATAAAAGTATCCTGAGCAATGGCTCGTCAATTTACCATTTAGGGCTTCAGTTTTCTCATCAGCAAAGTTAAGCTAGTGTACTAGATGATCTTTCAAGCCCCTTTTAGGAATCAATCCCATAAATCAGAAGCAAGGTGGGTCATTTTAAATTCACACAAAATGTTACTGAAATTTTGAAGTCCTAGACATCAGGCTCATGAAGTTTATTACACTGATGGAGTTTTGGTGATGAATGGTAAAGCATCAGAATGACATCAGGTCCAAAGATTACATTAAAATCATCAACTAACTTCATTTCCTCATATATTTCCCAGAATTTTTTTTCTTGAAAGATGCAATGTTCAATATAATCTAGTTAAAAAAAATCTCTTCTTCATAGTTTATTCTACTAGAGGAAATGTCAAAATATTTATTTCCCCTAACACTTCCCATAAGTTTTTGCAAACTTATTCATGAATTTAGACAGAGTGAGAAAGCTCTATATGACCTGCCTGAATTGGTCTTCACTGGGTCACCTCTATTCTTTTTTCGTCTTTTTTTTTTCAGGGCAATGAGGGTTAAGTGCCTTGCCCAGGGTCACACAGCTAGTTAAGTGTCAAGAGTCTAAGGCTGGATTTTGGAAGGGGCTAAAATTCTAGCTATACTATCTAAAATCTAATGAGTGGTTGCCAATAAATTATAAGCTATAGCAAGAGTTAGACTTTTAAGCATTTATTAAGGAGAATAAGAATTTGGCAAAGAGAGAGAGAAAGGCCTAGATTCATCTATCTATCAAAGGGAGAGCACATTTCTCACTTCCTTCTCCACCAGAGTCCTGACAAAAAAGAGAGCCAGAGTGTCAGCCTTGCCCCCTCTTCCTCTCACAAGCAAACGTCACTTCCTGACACCAAAGAAAAGCAGCATGGCCTTGCCCTCAGAGGCCTTCTCATCATGGTGGAGCTTTCCTACAGTAAGTCTCCAGAAGGTGGTGTCATTCCAATCATTACAATTTGAACTCAGGTCCTCCTGAATCCAAGGCCAGTGCTTTATCCACTGTACCTCTATTCTTGATGAAGGGATTTGGAGGGACCAATTTTTAATTGGGGAGTGTTAACTAGGCGGCTCACCACAATATTGGGGCAAGGAAGGATACCAACAGCCTCCCTCAAAACAGAGCAGGATTTATTTAACAGGAACGAACTTAAAAAAACACAAACAGGATCAGTAGGATTAAGGGAAAGGAAATAAAATGGGGAAAGGGAAATAATACAACCTGAATAACACCACCACCCAGGAATCAGCTGAGAACACACAGCAGTGTCCTGTCACCTTCCAGCTTCAAGCTAGAATGGTGAAAAACCTCCCTTCTTCCCAGCAGACCCCAGGCTGACCACACACAGCCCCAAGCCAATTGGCTGACAGCTCTGACTGACAGTCACATGACTTCCCTCACTGGGCTTCCAGTCATTATACTTTTGCCAGGCCCATGTAGACACCATGGTGACCGCTACAACCAGCAGGTGCAGCACCATGCAGTTGAGGAGCTGGCCTGAGCCCCAGTGCACTGGGGTTGGTTTTTTAAATTCTAGCCAAAAGATGGGGTCATAAAACCCTCAAATAACAATTAATTCTATACAGATTCAAGGGAGGGACAATCTCAAGATCTCCTGGGGAGCATCCTTTTCTTGCTTAAAGTAAAAATGGAAAATTGTGATTTTTTTCTTTCTCTCTCACAAGACCTAAGAAGGACTTATATTTATAGTTCTTTCATTTGCTTAAAATTGATGTATTAAAATTTGTTTTTAATGAACTTTCATTAGACACAATCATTCCACAATTGATATAACCCTTGTTAGACTTTCAATGCTATAAATTCAACTCATTTGTTTCTTATTTTTCTTAGGTGATTTCTCTTCCCTGCCTCAAACATAAAGTGAGTATGGGGTTTTCAGATGGAATATTTTTGCTTGAACCAATAGAGGCCATATGTTGGAGGGTTTTATTTTCATTCAAATACCCTTTTCCCTCAGCAGAGGCCTTTCATTTGGTTTTGTTTCTCTAAGCATTTACGGTGTCTTGACATCCTGTCTCACGTAACCATAATGTATCCCCTTCTTTGCTTTTACATATATAGATTATATAAGGGAAATTATACTTCCTCATCTGGAAAACACAACATATTAATCAAGAGAGATGCCAAGCTGGGACAGTCATAATGAAAGTTTTAAAACTATGTGACTGAACTGTTAGAGTCTTTAAAAAGCTGCTTTGAAGCCATAAAAGTCAAGGTCTGAAGAAAATTACCAGCTACAGTTTTCAGAGTGGCTGCTAGTCAAGATGATGGCAGCGATGATAGAATTTCTAAGTGCAATAGCTACAGTTAATAGTCATTAGTTATGTCGGATGATACCATTAAGTACACGAAGGATTCGTTTAAAAAGTTGCATGAATTCAACTAACATTTACCTATTGGCATTTCAAACTCAACATGTCCAAAACAAAAACCCACTCCTCTTCTTAATTCCCCTACCCTTGTTGGGGGCATCACCTTTTTAGCAGCTGTTCAGGTTCATCATGTAGAAATCATCTTCAATTCCCTGAAAACCCAATGAATCCAGTGAGTTGGAAAGTCCTGTCATTTCTATATCCATGTGTCTTGAATCCATCCTCTTCTCTTCCCTCATGCAGCCATGACCCTAGTCTGAGTCTTAATCATTTCTCATCTGGACTATTGTAACGACCTCCTAATTGGTATCACTGAAGGAAGGAAATAAGCATTTATTAAGTGATTTCTAAGTGCTAGTCACTGCACTAAACACTAGGGACAAAAATACAAGCCAAAAGAAAAACAGCTTATGCTTTTGAAAAACTTACATTGTGATGGGAGGAGACAATACACAAAGAAAAGGTGAAAAGCTGGGATGGAGAAAGAATATAATAAAAGTACTCAGCATGGAGGCATGGTTTTGAATTCCAGAGAAAGTCAGGAAAATGGAGGCAGGCTGGCCTGGGCCCTTCCCAAAATGGAAACTTCAGGAGGAACTCAACAATGGGAGCTTTGGCATCCAGCCTCTTGCCACTGCTAGGCATACTACATATTATTGTTGTTTCAGTTGTGTCTGACTCTTCATGACCTCATTTGGAGTTTGCTTTGCAAAGATAATAGAGTGGTTTGCCATTTCTTTCTCTGGCTTATTTTACAGATGAAGAAACCAAGGCAAACAGAGTTAAGTTACTTTCCCAGGGTCACACAGCTAAGTAAATATGTGTGAACAGATTTGAACTCAAGGAGAGGACTGTTCCTGACCCCAGGCCTGACACTGTATCCAAGAAATCACCTAGATGTCCTCAGTTAGCATTTATTAAGTTCCTATTCTGTTCCAGGTACTCTGCTGGGTATTGAAGATACAAAGGAAAACAAACAAACAATCCCTGCCTTCAAGGGGCTTGTACTCTATTTAGGGGTAGTTTGAAACTACTACCAATGGTCCCTCGCTACACTATCTGGTTCATAACATCTGCACACTATTCTAAACTCACAGTCTCCTTGGGACAACTTATGGGACTAAGTTAAAGATGTTGGATTTATTATTATTTATGTTTAAATTATTTATCTTTAAATACATTTTAAAATAAATTTTAAATAAATAAATTTTGAAATAATTTTAAAATAAATACATATTTAATTATTATTTATTATTAATTTCAAATCCTACCTTAATTAATATCAAGGTTGAAAAATATATACAATTGTATTCTACAGAGGGCAGAACCAGTAGCAATGGGTAGAATTTGTAACGAGACAGTTTGATGAAATGAAAAATGCCCTCATGATCAAAACTTTTCAGAGGTAGAATGGGCTCCATTGGGATGGAATAGGTTGCCACTCTTTGGTGGTTTTCAAGCAATGGCAGTAGGATCAGGTATATTGAAAGGGAGCCTCTGCCTCTTAGAATCCCTGGTTTCCTTTGAAACTGTTCAAATGACCCCTCCAGATATTAGTGCCCTCTCCTTAAAATTTACTTTGAAAATTTTCTGAAAAACAGCCAGAAAACAACTCCTGGAGCAGCAGAACCCACAAAAAGGTGGCTGAGATTATTTTTCAGCCAAAAACACCTTGGAAGTTAGGCAGAAGGGGGAGCTGGGATGGGAGTGGAGTCCAGCCCCACTATCCTGCCAACACAAATCCAGCCCCAGGCAGACTACACCAGAGAAACTGACACCCAAGCCTCTGAATCAGCTGCAGTGTCGGCATCTTCTGGAACTAAGTTCACGGTCTGGTGAGAGAGTTGAACGGCTGGCCGGGAGGGCGTCTATGGGGGTGTATGTAGGAGCTAAGGGGGGATGCAGATGTCCTACCACAGCTGGGAACAAAAATACCCTTCAGCAGTGGCACCCCAGGTAGGGGAGGGGTACAGGCTCATCAGAGCTAGCAACCATGGAACACAAAGTTTTGCCACCTGGTTGATTGGCAAGTTGGCCTAGGGGTTATCTATGGATGAGAGAAAGGGCCAGGCAAGTGAAGAAACTGACCCTCATTAAATCATAACACCTGGGACCACCTGAAGCTCGGGACAGTATATCCTAGAAGCAGGACCCCATGCTAAGAAGGAGTTAAAAGCCAAGTGAAAGGATGATCAGGCAGAGAAAGTTGCGAACCATAGAAAACTTGTGACAAGGAAGATCAAAGTGCACCCTCAGGAGAGGATAGCAACATCAGGGCCCCCACATCTAAAGCTTCTAAGAAAATTTTTTTTGTAAATATGATATGTATGTGTATTTCATATATATGTGATATATATGCATACATACATACATATACAGACACACACATATATATTATGTATATATATATATATATATATATATATATATATATATATATATATATATATATTCTTTTAGAATGTAAGTTCTTTGGAGGCGCTAATGATTTCAGTTCTATCTCTGAATGTTAATTGTCTAATATAGTGCCTAGTATAATTGTAGGTGGTAGGGGCAGCTAGGTGGTGCAGTAGATACAGTACCGGCCCTGGATTCAGGAGGACCTGAGTTCAAATGAATGCCTCAGACCCTTGACACTTACTAGCTGTGTGACCCTGGGCAAGTCACTTAACCCCAACTGCCTCACCAAAACAAAACAAAAAAATTGTAGGTGGTAAATACATCTTTGTTGATTGAGTGATGGGTTGACTGACTAGATGGACATTGAAATCTCTTCAGATTCTGATATTCTGTGATTTCTGTAAACTAGGAAGTTTTGCTTATGGGGAGGGGGGAGAGAAGATGGCTCTCATTCAAGAGAAAGTGGTTTCTATATTAGGATTCCTAAATGTGAAAGGATTAGGAGAGATCTTATTATTTAAGATCTTACTATATGAGAAAATATTTCAGAGCAGAATGAGATTGTATTACATAAAATATAAGCTTCCTAAATAACTTCAACTAAAGGAATTATAAGGATGTGACAGAAACTGAGGAGCTGTGTTTTTTCCCCTTAGGAACATAAGAGGTTCAATGGGCCACCCTAAATGCTTACTGTCAGGGTCATTTGTCACACACACACACACACACACACACACACACACACACACACACTCACACACACATATACATACTCAGAAGCATCCACAGGAATTGTACTGCTGATCTGAACATTTGTTGAAGCTAAAATTGAATGTAATTAATGATATTTTACTATTTTTAATGTTTAAAGTCTGATTTTTGGTCTTTATATTTACTACATAGCCATTTGTCTTTTTGTTTGTTTGTTTGCAGGGCAATGAAGGTTAAGTGAATTGCCCAGGGTCACACAGCTAGTAAGTGTCAAGTGTCTGAGGCTGGATTTGAACTCAGGTCCTCCTGAATGCAGGGCCAGTGCTTTATCCACTGTACCACCTAGCTGCCCCCGCCATTTGTCTTTAACCCTCTATTCACCATTGAACCCTTCCTGGGGAAAACAAATACTTACACAAAGTCAACCTACACAAAAGCTGTATTTGACTATGTATAACACATTCCCCATGAGTAGTCCTCCCCTCTAACTTCTCTATCTACAACACACAACAACATCAACTGTTTCTGCTGTGTAGGAACAGGGGAAATTGTGAACCATGACTTCCCATTTCTTTTTGACTTTTGTCCTCTCCCTTCTTTGCACATGATTCCTGTACCCTCACCTGGGATAGCCAAGTGGCCCAGATCTTCCCATTCCAGCTGTCATCACTATCAGACCTAGAAAGTTTTGGGGCCATAAAGAATAAATACCATGTATACTGGAATTGGCCTGACTTGGATGTTCAAGCTATTTGACTCAATTTTCCTGATGCATTTAACTGAGCACAATGTTAATGGCATTTATTAGCTTAATCACTGTTTGATAGGTGTAAGAGAAACATTTTAAGAACAATAATAATAGCTAGCTTTTATAAAGTATTTTAAGGTTTGCAGAGGTCTTTACAAAAATTATCTCATTTTATCATCTCAGTAATCCTGAAAAAAAATGCTATTGTTATACTTATTTGACAGATAAGGAAACAAAAGTTAAGTGGCTTTCCCAGGGTCACAAAATTAATGAATATCTAAGGTCAGATTTGAACTGAAATCCTTCTGACTCTAGGTCCAGTGCTCTATTTATTGTGCCACTTCACTGTCTACTGAACTGAGGTACTGGCTTTGATATTATTTCTCATATTAAATTGGATAGACCTCAATTCAATATCATTAGAATAACATATAATTTCATTTGCCTTCTTAGCTTAATAGAAGGAAATGTGGATAAACAATATATAGGACCTCTTTATGGTGGCTAAGTCCTGAGAGTGTTGGCCTCCAACCTCACCATTATAATGCAGAGTATTGCTTGAATGTAACTTCAACTAAAGAAACTATCACAATAAGAAAAAATTTGAACAAATGTGTCTTGCTCCTCTCCCTTGGGAGTTTAAGTGACTCAGAAATAACTCGTTAATGAACCATTTACTCTTATAGATAATGTCACAAACCAATCAAACCAGCTATCTTTAGCTGGCATGCCTAGATGGTTATTGAGGAAACCCCCTGAATCTCCCAATATCCTCTCTAGATATACTCTGAAGCTATAGACCCCAAGAGCAGACCATAAGAACTCGGCCATCTTGACCAACATCAGCCCCATCATTGAATAGACTTTTTCTTGCTATTGAACAATGTTCCATGCTATTAAACGATTCAGGTTCAAACATTTAGGGTCAGAACACTATGACACAGATACAGTGAAATTTGTGTTAATGCCTCCAAAGTGGATTAACCTGAAATTCAGTCGTGGGTCCTTCACTGACAGGAATATACCATATGTATTTGGCTTGTCCTGGGAAAGGAAGGGTAATTAAGAACATTTGTTTTTGTGTAAGACAAAGGAAAGCTCTGCTGATTTATACTTCTTAGTAATGTAATTGTTTACATGAGGTCTCAATTTCTCATTTGTCCATTGGACCAGATACTGAACCTATTTGGACATAACACACATATCATTTTCGGTCAATCATCGTGGATGTGTTTTCATGAAATTGTCATACCCAGGTGAGGATGTCATGTTTTTGTAACAACAACTATTATAGAAGGTGATAATATGTGAAAAAATAAAATCTGCATTAGTATTTACAATCTTCACCTTATAATGAAAATCACCTTTCATTTCTTTTCCCTAGAAGAGCCCAAGTTTCCCAGACTCATGTTTATATGATGACTATATGTAATAGTTTCATTCAATTGAAACATAAGAACACACCTCTGTGTTTATTACTTGTCAGCTATATAAAACAATTGTATTAAGTAGAGCAAAATGCTACCACAGAGGGTCTCTTAGCAAGATGTCTCTCGTGCAAATGTTAATTCATAAATTTCCTCATCTGTATAAAGAAGTGCTGGGCTAGATTGCCTCTGGGGTCCCTTCTAGCTCTGTATCTATGATCTGATGATGGTAACATGCTCTAAAAGATATAACAGCAGAGAAAACTGCCCAACATCCTTTTTTGGAGGGGGGCAGGCAATGCCCAGGGTCACACAGCTAGTAAGTGTCAAGTGTCTGAGGCCGGATTTGAACTCAGGTCCTCCTGAATCCAGGGCCGGTACTTTAACCACTGTGCCATCTAGCTGCCCCATTTTTTTTTTTTTGGTGAAGCAATTGGGGTTAAGTGACTTGCCCAAGGTCACACAGATATTAAGTGTTAAGTGTCTGAGGCTGGATTTGAACTCAGGTAATCCAGGGCCAGTACTCTATCCATTGCGCCATCCAGCTGCCCCCCAACATCCTTTTGATCAAAGAAAGGCATAACATATCCTGATTGCTAAATGAACAAAGGATATGAAGAGATACTTTTCAAGGAAAGATATTCAAGCTATCAATAGCAATCACTAGTAATTAGAAAACTCCAAATTATAGTAATTTTGAAAGCTTTACCTCATACCTATCATATTGACAAAGTTGATTAAGGAAAGCAAAATGATAATTGTTGACAGAGCTGTGGGAAAACAAATGTATTAATAATATATTGCTAGTCAAGCTATAAACTGGTCTAGCTATTCTAGACAACAATTTTGAACTATGTCCAAAAAGTCACTAAATTCTGCATATACTTTGACCCAGAAATTGCCCTACAGCCCAAGGAGATCAAAGCAAGAGAAAAAAAAATCCACATGTACAAATATATTTATAACAATTATTTTACCAAAGCATTAGAAATTAAGAAAATTCCCATCACTTGGGGGATGACTGAATGAAGTAAAGTATATGAAGATAATGGAATATTATTATTGATTAAAGGAACAGTTTCAGAGAAACCTGTGAATATTTGTATAAACTGATGAAGAATAAAATGAAAACCACGAGAATAATTTATGTAATGAAAAAGAGCATTACAAACACAAACAACTTTTGAAGACTTAAGAAGTCTGCTAAATGTAGTGACTACTCATGGTTTCAGAAAACCGATGATGCATGAAGAGACTTGACCAAGCTCACATAGATCTCCATCTCTTGATGGAGAAGATGGACTCAAGATGCAGAATGAGGTATACATTTTTGAACATGGCCAGTGTGGCAATTTTGCTTGACTATGCATATTTGTTACAAAGGTTTTGCTTGGGGAGAGGAAAGAGGAAGAGAAAGAAAATAAAAGTTTAACTTAAAAACAAGTTTAAAATTATGTAAGTAATAAAATAATAAATTTCCCAATCAACAAGCATTTATTAAGCACCTACTATATGCCAGACCTTATGCTAGGCACTGGTAATACTAAGACGAAAAATGAAATAATCCTGACTCTCAAGAAACTTACAAAGAGGACAGCAAATGTTGACAATCTGTCATTGTCATTGAGTGTGTACAGGATAGAGTCCAAAGCAAAGAAAGATATCCTATAAATGCTGAAGGCCTCCAGATGCTCACTTTTGTGGCTGACCTTTTCTGCCATTTCTTTAAGCCACAGAACAGTTGAGCCTCCCAAATGAGATGCAGAATCCCCAAAGAGTTCAGTCTAACTACTCATGAAGGAAAAACTCAAGTGGGTAGAGAATGTCTCTTATTGAAAACATGATATGTAGTGAGAAGGCTAGCATCCAAAGAACTGATTTATTGGGATATATATCATGCATTGACACTTCAGCTAGACAATGAATTGGGCCCTGAATTGCACAGGAGGAGAATGGACTGGATTGCCTTTGGAAAATTATTCAGCACTTTTGGTAACTCCATGATTCTCCTTAAAACAACTATTCATTTCATTAACACCAATATTCTTTTAGTTGCACTATGTGACTATATGCCATAAAATTCCATAATGTACAAAATAATCCAAATCCCATTAAAACCTGTCACTTACTATCTATGTGAGCTTGGTCAAGTCTCTTCAATTCTATGGACTTCATCTGCCTATCTGCAAAATGAAAAGATTTGACTCATTTGACCTCTGAGTCACCATCAACTCTAAAGCTATCCTCCTAGGAATATTACAGATCACCCAAAGGGCAAAGATGCAGGATGTGTGAATAGTCTTGCATACGTTACTAACAAAATTATATATGTGAATCAACGTTGTCACTAAGATATATATGAAGAGAAAAGGAAGTAGATCATGAGGATGTACTACATCAAGATGTGGTGAGAGGATGCTTAATTGTTTTGTATTCAACGTTAAGGGATATAGAAGGTCTAGAACATTGGCTAAACCCTACGGGGATAATTTATAAGAATGAAGAGTTGCTCAAAATGAGAAAATGTGAATGCAACAATGTTATACATTTATTGGAGTATTGAGTAGCCTGCTGTATATTATAGCAATTCATATTGCTTATTGCTGGGTTATTCTGAAAAATCTTTATAAAATGACATTTGTTTTTGATTGGCTGATTCAGTACCCTAAGCCTGGAGAATATTAGGCACATATTTCAAATATAGCCTTTAGTTGACTTTCATGGACCAGCTGATACTTCAATAGTAAATGCTACCTCTTGCTATGGCTGTCCTTTTGTACCATTCACCAGCATAGCTCAATACTAGGGACTGAGTCACAGTACAAAGGTACTCTGTAGTTTCAAGAATGTCTAGGTCACTTTATTTTTCTCTTGCTACTATTGGAGTCTACAGTGATGCAATGAGACCTGGAAACTAAATACAGAAGGTTAAAAGGCCAACAAGACTGCTACATGAAGATGAAAACAACAAAATGGTTCAATTTAGTGATGCTAGAGTATAGAGAGTATATCCTTCTTGATATGCCCTGACCTTGATTAGCTTTTAATTTTTTAAATTAAAAAATTTGGGGGGGTGGTGAAGGCAGTTGGGGTTAAGTGACTTGCCCAAGGTCATACAGCCAGTAAGTGTCAAGTATTGAACTGAGGTCCTCCTGAATCCAAGGCCTGTGCTCTATCCACTGTACTACCTAGCTAACCCCTCTTCATTTGCTTTTGACATTATAGATGCTTTTTAGTTGAATTGATGGGAGATGAAATCATAGAAAACCACGATTGTATTGGTCAATCTTACAGTAGAACTCCAAGCTCCTTTTCTGGTTCTATATCCTTTTGGCACAAACTTCAGATTAAGGTAGAAGTTCCTGCTTATACTTCCTGGCAAAACCAGTCTAGTGTAGGTAAAGAGTCAGGGGAGGAGGGAAAAACCTCATTTGGGAGTGGTTGCCTTTTGCTTTGGCTCAAAACCACTACTGACAGTCACAAATTTCCTGATCAAAGATGCCAGCCTTGTGGAACCACTGAGATGTCTCTACAGTTAGTCTGACACAACAAAAAGGATGATGACAACAAGGATGATGATGAGGATGATGGTAACTGACATTTATCCAGTGCTTTAACAAGCAATCAAATGTTACAGTATATAGAACCCTAGACTAGAGAGTCAGGAAGACCTGAGTCTGGATCATGTCCTAGATGCCTACTAGCCATATGATCCTGGTCAAGGAAATTAACTTGTATCAGTTTATGTTTCCTTATTTGTAAAATGAGAATATCGATAGTACTTAATTCATATGGTTGTTGTAATGATCAAATGAAATAATATCTAAAGTGCTTTGCAAAGTGCTTCATCCTTAAAGTGCTATATTTTATTGTTTGGTCATCAGTCATGTCTGACTCTTCATGACCTGGCACTCTGTCCACTGCACCACCTAGCTGCTCCAAAGTGTTACATAAATACTACCTATTGTTATTATTATTAATGATAATATAAAGTTTGCAAAGCATTTTATATATGTCATCTCATTTGAGTCCTACAACAATACTGTGAGGTCAGTAGGACAAATACTATTTTCTCCATTTCACAGAAAATTAAATTGAAGTTCATAGAATTTAGGTAAATTGTTCATAACCACATAGCTAGTAAGTGGGAGAGGTGGAATTAGAACTCAATTTTCTTCACTCTCAGCCTAGCACTACCCTTGTGAGTGAATGACACTTGAGTGAGTGAACTGAAAGTCATAATTCTCACTCTCAGGAATCTGTTTTCCTTCAAATCCCATTTCTGAAATAACAAACTACTGGGTTTGAAGGAACCTTAGAGACCACTTAGTTTACACCTCTTATTTTATAAATAAATTTAAAAAACCTGAGACCCAACCAATTAGTGTCAACCAGAATACAAGGTCCTTGACTCCCATTCCAGGACTCATTCCACTATAGCAGGGTTCCTTAACCTCATCTGTGGAATTATTGTTATTGTTATCGTTATTGTTATTATTACAATATAGTTTATTTACTTTATAAGTTTCTTTATAATTCTATGTATTTTATTTTTATCTTATGAATTTAATAACATTATTCTGAGAATAATGAACCAGTTTCTCTGATTTCCTTTGAGTCTCAGCTAAAGTCTTACCTTCTGCAAGAATCTTTTCATAGTCCTCCTTATTCTAATAACATTCCTCTAAGAGTAGGCCTGATTGATCATATATAGTTGTCCTTCATACTCGAAAAGGACTAAAAATGACATCACTATGTTGCGGTCAATATACAGTGTGTCTGACTTTGGATGATCAGACTAACATGGGCTCAGAAAGCTCTAATACAGGTGGTACACAAATAGTCCACATGAAGTGGAGTGGAGATGTTCCTAAATTTTTACATCTCGTGGTTTTTTGTTGTTTTTTTTTTTGTTTCTTTTTTGAGCTACTGTAATTCAGTTTTGCTCATAGATCACAGAGTCTTCTTTGATATGAGCAGGCCATGCTGAGCAGTCCTATGCCAGTATCTCCCAAGTCTCACAATCAATTCCAAAGTTCTTCAGAGAGACCTTGAAAGTGTCCTTGTATCATTTCATCTAAACTCCATGTGAGTACTTCGCTTGTGTGAGTTCTCCATGAAATAGTCTTTTAGCCAAATGTGGCCAGCCCATCAGTGTTGCCCTCTCTGCTTTAGAATTTGAATTCTTGACAGTTCAGCTCTAGCCATTGTGCCACCTAGCTGTCCTTGTCATAGATACTTTCCTACATATAGGTTCTTTCATTCTGACTTTTGACCTCATTGGAGTGTGCCTATTAGTGAGATTGCTAAGTTAAAGGTTATGAACAGTTTAGCGACTTGGTGGATAATTCCATCTTTTTTCTATATTTCTCCTATCAAACATTTTTTTCCTCTACTTAAATTTCTCTTATGCTTTTCAATTTTATGAAGTAGACATTGTTCATTTTATCTTTCGTTTAGTCCTGAATTATCCTTCATCTAAGATGCCTATATCCTATCCAAAGAGGCTAATGACAAAGGCCTAGGGGAAACCTTTCTCTCCAAAGCTTTCTGCCAATGTCACCTTCCTTTTTATCCCTCCTAATTAGATAATGACCTTTCCCATCTCCTGGCCCATAGTGAATGTTTAGTAAATACTGATTGATAGATTTATCTCCACCCTTTTGGTAGAAAACACAGAATCTTCTTTCCATTAAAACTCAGGGTGGTGGGGCAGCTAGATGGCACAGTGGTTAAAGCCCCGGCCCTGGAGTCAGGAGTACCTGAGTTCAAATCCGGCCTCAGACACTTAACACTTACTAGCTGTGTGACCCTGGGCAAGTCACTTGACCCCCATTGCCCCGTAAAAAAAAAAAAAACAAACAAAAAAAACCCTCAGGGTGGGTGGTGAAGTGGATAAAGCACCGGCCCTGGATTCAGGAGGACCTGAGTTCAAATTCAGCCTCAGACACTTGTCATTTATTAGCTTTGTGACCCTGGGCAAGTCACTTAACCCTCATTGCCCTGCAAACAAACAAACAAAAACAAACTCTTAGGCCCAATCCCCCCTTCCCAATGGAAGTATGTTCACACCCTTTACTCTGCAGAATGAACAAGGCTGCTTATATAACTTGGATGAGCATTGATTCATTAGCTTCAGTCCTATGAAATGTGAACTGATAATGATATTGGTAAATTATATGAAAAGATAATAGGAATGTCATACAGGCCTTATCATTTCTCCTGTCACTGTATCCTAAGGCTCTATGGGCCTTAACATCTGTACTGCCTCCACATTCTCTAAACTCCCCAGCTTGACCTGCTGTTGGTCCCTGAGGTACCACCATTGCAACCTTAGGATGTCTGGGCCTTTCTATCTGCTGTGCAACTGAACTTTCTTGTACAGGTTATCTCACCCAATTAGAGTATGAGCTCCTATGGAGTAGGGACTTTGTTTTCTAATTCTATCACATAAAAAGCCTAATAAATTCTCTTCCATTCATTCAAGATACCCCAATGGCAAACTAACATTTATTTTTTACCCTTATTTAACATATGAAGAAACTAAGGCCTAGAGAGGTTAGATGAATTGACCAAGGTCACATAAGTAGTACATTTTAAAAAATCATCGTTAATCATCTTCCTAGACCCTACCACTTTCAAATAAAAGAAATTAAGTAAATGTTCCTTGAATGAACTCTAAGAGGTCAAAATGATAAGTGGACTAAAAATCTAGAATACTAATAAATTGAGATTTTAAAAAAATTATTAAAATCTTTTGCTTTTATATCATCTAAATTTTCTAGTACATTCCTTCTCCCTCTCATCCCATAGTATAATTACTTAAAATAAAGAACACATTTTTAAAACAATTCAGTGAAATTAGCCAATAAATTGAAACATCTGCTCTTAAGTACAATACTTCTTAGATCTCTTTTTGTTTTTGTTTTTGCGGGGGAAATGAGGGTTAAGTGACTTGCCCAAGGTCACACAGCTAGTTAGTGTCAAGTGTCTGAGACCAGATTTGAACTCAGGTCCTCCTGAATCCAGGGCCGGTGCCTTATCCACTGCGCCACCTAGCTGCCCCCAAGTACAATACTTCTCACATAAATCTCCTGCCTTTGAAAAGTAGGTGGGAGGTGCCTTCATATAACAATCAATTTTTATTATATTTTGTTGTTCTATTTACATTATTGTAGTCATCGTGTATATCATCTTCTTGGTAGTGCTTACTTCTTCTACATCACTTTGTATGTGTCCCATGCTCCTCTATATTCACCATATTCATCATTTCTTAAAGCACAGTAGAATTGTATTACATTTATGGATTCTAACTTGCTTAGTTATTCTCCATGTATGGGCATCAATGCTCTAGAGTTGTTGGTTTTTGTTTTTGTTTGTTATTATAGTAGTCCTATGAAAATATTTTGTTGTATAAGGGGTCTTTATTTATTTTGGGGGGGTTGTATTGAATTCCTTGGGGGAATATGCCTAGGAGTGAGTCAAAATGTATAGCATGTCAGTCATTTGCTTAGTAATTCTCAATTGCTTTAAAGAATGGCTGGATTAATTCATATCTCCATCAATAACATATTAGTGAGTTCAAATCCGGCCTCAGACACTTAACACTTACTAGCTGTGTGACCCTGGGCAAGTCACTTAACCCCTATTGCCTCACTAAAAAAACAAACAAAAATAACATATTAGTGTGTCTATCTTTCCAGAACTCCTCCAACATTGACTATTGCCATTTTTTTATTATCTTTGCTAATTTAAGTGCTGTGAAGTGAAACCTCAGGGCAGATAATTTTTTATTATTTTGTTAATTATAATATATTAAACATATTAATATATATTAAATCAGATGTTTGTAAAGTGGTATCTGGCGCATAGTGTTCTCCTCCTTTTCCTCCTCTTCTTCCTCTTTTCCTCATCCTTCTCCTGTTCTTCTTCCTCTTCATTCTTTCAGGATTCTGAAAGGGATCTTATTTCTATCTCTTCTAAGATATTTTAAAATGATATAGCCTTTAATTTTTAGGTTATCCACCCATTTTAGTTTATTATGGTATATCAGGTAAGAGATTATTCTAAACCTAATTTCTGCCAGACCACATTTCATTTTCCAGCAATTTTTATCAAAACAAGCATTGAAATATCAGGGTGATAAAAGAAGAAGAGCAGTGATATAATTTATATCCATAGACAAAGAAGGAATGGAAGGAGAAGCAGATTGAAGCAATGAAACAGCAATCCCCTTTTCAGATTCACTTTCCTTGTGTCTCTCCCTACCTTTGACAAAATAGGGTGAACTAGGCCATGTGCAGGTAGATTCCATCTACATTACAAATATCACTATCCATTATAGGGAGACGAATTATACATACATACATACATACATACATACATACATATATATATATATATATATATATATATATATATATATAGAGAGAGAGAGAGAGAGAGAGAGAGAGAGAGAGAGAGAGAGAGAGAGAGCACGCTAGCAGGTCAGCAGAGTTATTCTAGAACCATCCCAGCCTTAACTTGTAGTCAAACCACTGAGCTGTACGTATTCCTTTTTCACAGTCAGGCAATCTGGATGCATGACACTCATGTTTGTTCTGTGGTATTCACATCAGTTAAGTTCACATCAGGAGATTACACCATAATCAATATCTAGAACAGCCCTATGACTAGGCCTTCTTGCAAGAACTTTGTCTCCAGGTGTCTTGGCCAGTTGCATATGAATACCAACCAAAACAACACTATGTGGATTGCTGGCCATTATTAAGTTATGATCTGCTTTTCCCTTTTTATTTCAGTTCAGAAGATGTCATTTTTTTTTAATTTATGGCAATATGGTAGTAGAAATTATCTTCCCAAAGGTCTTTTTCTTCCTCTCTCCACTCCAGCTGAGCTCTGAGAAAATATTCTCAGCCAAGGAAATGTTATTCTTAGCTCATTCAGTTACTTTATAGCACCATTCTGAATCACTTAGGGTAGAAGCCTATTGCAGTCCTCCTTCTATCCCCTTCTCATCTTAAGAAAATTGCCCAGCAATGGACTCCCCCTAGTACTGGACATTCACTTCTGATTGGCTTTTGTCAGTTCTGATTGGCTTTGGTCCATGGCTCCACTCCCAGAAATGGGACGTTGCTAAGAGAAAACATACGTTGTCTTCACGATTTGCCTGCTGCTACCCAGGGGGTGCCTACTAAGAGAAGCAAATCACTGAAGTGAACCAGTGAAATATAGTGAGTAGTTTTCATAGGGTGAAGGGTAAGATAATTATCCCCACAGGAAAGTTTGCACTTTTCAAACTATTAGAAGTTACAAAATATATTATTACCATTTCATGTTAGGCACCCCATACAATGTAAAAAGACACACAGTGAAGGCAGATACAAACAGGCATAGATCTGAACACAGGGATAAAGAATAATACCTAGAGGCTACTATAATTTCTTCTCTTGGAGACAAGCATGAAGCATTATAATTCATTTCAGAATCTCCTTGGTCCCTTAACTAGTTTTCACTATCTGTTCCAGATGATATTCTCTTCAGTGAATAAGGATATGAAATATTACAGGAGGGCATGGGGGCAGGGGTGTTGGGAGGAAGAGGGAGTCAGTTTCTCTACTCCCACAGAAAAAGGAGAAGCTGCCCTCTTTCACTGGGCCTTCCACCAAACGACTCCATATCTTGGCCCGCAACCTCTGGAATCTTGTCTTGGTCTGGTTTCAGAAGTCTGTGATGCTTTCTGTTCTCTTCATGGCTTCTGGGATTTGAGGCAAGTAAGTTCATGAAATGTTAAGGGTACATTTATGTAAATGAAAATATTTATCTAGGTTACTGCTGTCAAGTGTCTGCCAATACTCATTTTGTTTTTATGGATGAACTCATGAGGTGGCAAAAAAATAAGCAACATTCATTTTGTAAGGGGTGTGCACACATCACATAAATCCAAAAACATGGATGACAAGTCAAAATAAGTAGAAAAACATTAGAGCATACTGTTTGACAAGCAGCAGGGAATCTTGGTGTGCTTGGTAGTAACAAAAGCCATGAGAAGCTATGTATGGATGGATAGATACATATACATACACATACACATACACATACACATACACATACACATACACATATACATATACATATACATATACATATACATGTATTAAATTGAGAAAAGATTGGATGCCACTTTACAGAGACCCTCAGACTTTAATCCTTCCATTTTGGGGGGGCGATGCTGAATAATCATATTAAAATATTAAAACAATGTGGAATTTATTACAAAACTCTATTTAATACCTTGGCTTTCTTCTGAAGACTTTAATGCATTTTTATAGATAGTATTTTATCTTCATTATAAGCAATTAGGTAGTTAAGGAAAGGCATCATTATCATGTGTTAGAGGTAGCAAAGCAAACTGGCTAGAGGGTTAACCTTGGAGTCAGAGAGATCTGAGTTCAAGCCTTGCTCTTGTTACATACTAGTTGTATGAATATGGGTGTGGTAAAATATGAAAGTTTTTAACAGTCGGTTAGGATAACTGAAAGACGCCAGTTTTTCGAGGACCACCCTTTTGGGGAGGAGACGAACAGTCCGCCTGCTGCGCACGTCAGACTGCCTGCGGGACTCGACTTCCGGGGTGGAGAGAACGGAAGTGGGGGTTTTTGGCCTGCTTGGCGGGACTCCTGACGGCGTGGCACAGACTCTCTCTCTCCAAAGGTGGCCTTTTCGGTTTGGTGAGTTTTTATAAGGAATATAGACTAAGCTTAGACTTAAGACGATTTGTATTGCGTTTCTACTTTCCTATCCTTCTAATCAACATCACCTTGTGACTACCATAACAATAAATAAAAAGGTCTATCTAGAAAACCAAAAGCTTCTTCCCTTTACTAGTTTGGGAGATAAATTAAGGGAAAGGTTAAGTAGGGGAGATTTATGATCTAATATCCAATTTTAAATCTCACATGGGCAAGTCACTTGATTATTTAGTGACTGAGTTGCAGATCTGCATATAAAAGGAGATTCCATACTGGGAGTTCCTCCATGGTTGAAATCATGGGTTTTGACTAATGATCATTATCCCTGTTTTATTGACACTCATCTGAAAAAGTACTGATTTCAAGAGGGAAATGTATCTTTTGAAGGCTTTTTAACAAAAGGAGTATCTACAGCAGACAATGTGACCTGCTTTTTGGTCGGGAAAATGTACAGACTCTACCACTTCAATGAGGATAGTCCTTTTCTGGTACAACAGATCCCTTCCAATGGATGGAAATTAGTTACAAAAAGAATTACTTTATCCTTCGCTTTCAAATATATTATTATTGACTCTGAAACAGACTAGTTGTCTGTCTATGAAAAAGTTCCAACCTCTCAGCACCTTTAGAAAAGTGTCCAAGAAAGTAAGTTGACATGGATCTGGAGATTCTGGGTGAGTGAGAGGGAATAAAAATCTTGATTTCTAACCAAAATCATTGTCCCCATTTTACCGTTAGGGAAACACTAAGGCACGGCAAATTTAAGTCATGAGCATGACAGAGTAGCACTAGAGCACAGGTCTTTAGAGTCTCAGTCCACATATATGCTTCCAGGAGTGCTCTTCTAGGCTTCTCCCATCTCAATTCTTATTCAATCAACTAATATAACCTCAAGACATAGGTCCCCAGGAAAATGTTATTTTTCCAAAAAGTTAGGGAAAGATTCCTCCCAGGGTTTAACTCATTGCTGGGTACTATGTTAGACATTTTGATGTGTAGCATTACTGCTGCAGACAGAGTCATTGCACATGGCCAGTACAGGTAACAATAATAACCCACATGCATATGGCACTCTGCATATGTGGTCTCATTTGAGTCTCATGCCAGTCTGTGGGATATATACCAGATATATTGTTATGTCCGTTGTATAGATGAGGAAATGGAGGTTCAGTGTGGTTAAATGATTTGTCCATGAACACACAATTGATAAATGTCAGAGGTGGGATTTGAACCCAGGTTTTCCACACCCAGCACACCATGCTGCCTCTCACAGCACAAGTAGATAAGGCAGCTGCTACTATGGGTGATTTGAGAGTTGAACCTATAGAAGTATTAGTTCAGTGTCACATACTGAATAGAATCCATATATTTCAGGAGCTGAGGTACTGAAGTTACAATGAACATTTAAGTGAGTCTCACTTGGCCACTCACATGGCCACAAACACACACACACACTCACACACACACACACACACACACACGCATGCACGCACGCACGCACGCATGCACACCATTCAAATGAAAGGTAAAATGAAAAATGTGAACTTGTAAAAATAGACTCCTTAACGAAATAGAATTTGTCTTTTTTTGTTGTTGTTTCTACTCTATTGCTACCTACAACTGTTGCCAAGCCTCTTATGCTGATGGTGATAAAGCATTTCATTCTACCTGCTGATCCACTTACATCTGGAAAGTCATGTTGATTGGAGAGAGAAAGCCAGAGACCATTAGCAACTTTCCCCCCTCCCCCGTTCCTTGTTTGATGTCTGGAAGATGTTAGGAAGGAAAGGGAAAGAAAGAGGAATTGGTTTAAGTCAAATCACAAAAGCACATATTTAGAATAAGAAGGGATTGTAGAGACCATCTAGTTCACCTCTTTCTACACATGGAGGAGGAAGGTGAGGCCTAGAGAAGTGAAATACTTCTCAAGACTCACCATAGATAACGTATCACCAAGGTAAAACTTGTGTAACAAATTGGAGTTTTGTAAAAAACTGTAACTTATTGGCTTCTGGCTTTTATCAAAAATTAATCCTCCTTCAAACTAGTCATTGTTTAGTCATTTTCAGTCATGTTGGATTCTTCATGGCTCCTTTTGGGGTTTTCTTGGCAAAGATACTGGAGTTGTTTGTCTTTTCCTTCTCCAGCTTATTTTAGAAATGAGGAAACTGAGGCAAACAGTGTTAAGTTACTTGCCCAGGGTCACACCACTAGTACTTGTCTGAGGATGAATTTGAACTCAGGTCTTCCTGATCCCAAGCCATAATCACTGTGCAACCTAGTAACCCTTCAAAGTAAATGCTATGATTAAACCACTTTGAATTGTTCCTCCCTTTTGGGGAAAGTCACTATCTATGAGTTACTATACAAAATTGTAACTACAGAAAAGATCTAAAGGGTTTCAAAGGCATTTGTGGTTATGGATGCAGGATCTCTACAGGTAAAAAATAAATTGTATGTGTTTTTTCTTATTTGGGGGAGATCTGGGAAGAGATACAGAAAACATAAACAAAACAGTTTTCTTATGCTCCATCTATAAGGAGTTTTAAATGATACTCCAGGCTAACAACACACACACACACACAAACACACACACACACACACACATACACACACATACACTACACAGAATATTCTTTTCTAAAGGGTATAGCCTTCAAAAGGGTGCCTTGCTTATTCAGTCTGAATTTAAATGATTCTTATGGTTTTATCGCAATAGTCTAAAGAGAAAAAAAAGAGTCTTGGTAAGCTTGAATTCTGATATAAAATCTCTTTTCAAGGTTAGATCATCAGACTGAATCTAACCAGTTTAATTCAACCTCTGTTAATATAAAGCCTTATATTTGGATTTTAAAAATTTGAGTGTTTCTTTTTTGTGGGGCAGTGAAGTTTAAGCAACTTGCCCAGGGTCACACAGCTAGTAAGTGTCAAATGTCTGAGGCTGGATTTGAACTCAGGTCCATCTTGAATCCAGAGCCAGTGCTTGATCCACTGTACCACCTAGCTGCCCCCAAATTTGAGTGTTTGAAAAAGATCTGGGAATCTTAATGGCCTTAAAATTTAATGAGTCAATAGTGTGATGTGGCAGCCAAAAATGCTAGTGACTTTGGATTTCAGTAAGACAGGCATTCCTTCCAGGAATAAGGAGATGGTAGTCCCTTTTCACTCTGTCCTGACCAGACCATATTGGGGATACTATGCTCAGTTTTGGGTCCCACATGTTAAGAAGGTATTGTTCTAGTAAGCTAAAATTGATTCACATTAAAGAAGCTAGAACTCTATGAAACCTGGTGGTTCAAAGGAAATAAATTATAAGATCTAGTTAAGGAATGGTCAAGTGAATGCATTTTTACAATCAAGTCTGTATCTGGGGTTGGGGAAACAAGGTTTGAAGTTGTCCTTCAGAGTGGATCCCAGGAAAGATTTTTATACTGCAGTTATATTGCAACCATCAGACCAACTGAGATAAAGCCCTGGTAGCAAATGACTTATAAATGGAGACATTATTAGATGTCATGGTCCACATTTTTGTTAATATATTTCTGGGAAAAGAGAGATTTATTTAAAATTACTCACCATTTCTGAGACACTATAACTAGACGCTCTAGCTTAGTGTAGCAATAAGATCTTTTAAACCCACATTTTGCTGGAAATGATGAGTGTACATTCCCCCTATGAAGGAAAGTGGCCAGAGATTATTACTGGGTACATTATAATATCATTATAAATAAATCAGAGTAATTTTGGTATTGAGTCACTTCTAGGTCCTTCCACAGACCGAGCCCTTCTGAATGGTGCCTTCAATTAATGGGCTGGGCTTAAATAATCTTATTTCTACATGGAGTGAGTTTAAAGCCCTAGGGAACCTAGTTATAAGGAATCAAGAATCTTGACCCATTCTCAAGTGACCGAACATCCTTCATTCTTTCAACTAATCATACAATGAAGGAGGTCTTGTCTTTGATGAGTTTATTTATGTTACCTCTTTTCTTTTTCCATTTCAGAGGATCTTGCTTGGATATGTGAATGTCTGTGTGTGTTGTGACCATGCATAAATATATTCATTCTTTCATTTAAGATCCTTTTTAACTATAAGATTTTATGTTTTATGGTACCTATAACATGTACCTTAGGAGTGACTCTGTGATACATCATTAAAAAGCAACTTGAAGGTTAACATCAACCCATTTTTCAATACTCTTGGTTGATTCAATCAACCAATGATATAGTCATTCAACTTGTCCAGGGTCACACAACTGATCAGTATTTGGGGCAGCATTTCAACCCAGGTTTCTGACTTTGCGTCCAACATCCTTTCCATTATGCCTCTCTGTGTATATGTATTGATTCTTCAGTAAGCTTATTAGCCCCTCAAAAGCCTGGGATATTATACTTATTTCTTCATACCACCTTCACCAATCAATCAATCAATCAATCAATAAACATTTATTAAATGCCTATTATGTCCCAGCCATTGTGCTAGGCCTTGGCTATACAAGTACAAAAAAAATTAAATAATTTCTACTCCCAAGGAGATTACATTATAACCAAGGAGATAACAGCACATAGAAAAAATATAGGGGAAGAGCCAGTATGGCAGAAAAAAGGCAGGGACTCTCCTAAGCTCTCAAATCTCCCTTCTAAAAACTTTAAAATAATGTCTCATAATGAATTTTGGAGTTCCAGAACCAACAAAAAGACAGGGCAAAATATTTTCTAACCCAACTTAGAACATTCACAAGAAAGGTCTGTCTCACTAATATGAGAGTGGAGTGAAGTCCAACATTGACTGGACCCCAGCAAGCCAGCAGCAGGCTTTTAGGGTGACTGAATTAGAGGTGGCTTCCAGAGCTCTCATTCCAGAGATAGTAAGGGGATAAAAAAGGGGTCAGAAGGAGATTAAGGTGGATCCTTTGTTGTCTCTGAGTGAAGGACTGTTACTTTGCCCATACACAGTTCCAGGTCATAGTCCCAGGGTGACGGTGAGAACAAGTACACTAGATCATGCAGCTGCAGAAAGATGGGGACCCTGGTCATAGTTCCAGCATAGAAAAGAATACTTGTGATTCTCACAGATCAGAGAAAATTCCGGAAAAGAAGTGACCACATCATTCCTTATGTTATACCACCTTGGAAGAACTTAAAAGTTACAAACCCTCAGAACTAGTTCTGAAAACAGCATCAGCACACATACACACACAAACGTGAAGCTTGGGACAGTGCTCTCTACACTCAGGGAGCAGAGTACAATTTTAGAATATTTTTTTTTAAGTTAAAAGTCAAGAAATAACCTGAAAAAAATAGTAAACAACAACAAAAGAACCTGACCATAGAAAGTTACTATGGTGACAAGGAAGGTCAAAACATGAACTCAGATTACAACAACAAAGTCAAAACAGCTACAGCTAAAGCCTTAAAAAAAATGTAAATTGGTCTCACCCACCCCACCCCACTCAAGAGAAAAAAAAGAATTCCTGTAAGAGCTCAAAAAGGATTTTGAGAATCAAATAAAAGTGGTAAAGAACATTTGGGGGAAAAAATGAGAGGGTTTGCAAGACATCACAAAAAGAGTCAACAACTTGGTAAAGGAGGCACAAAAATATTGGGGAAAATAGCACCTTAATCAAACAAAATAGGCCAAATGATAAAAGAGGCACAAAAATCCACTGAAGAGAAGAACTCCTTAAAAAAGCAGAATAAGCCAAATTAGAAAAAAAAGTTATAAAAGGTCACTGAAGAAAATAATTCCTTATAAAGTACAAGTGGGCAAGTGGAAGTTAATGTCCATGAGACATTAAGAAACAATAAAACAAAATCAAAAGAATGAAAAAATAAAAGAAAATATGAAATACCTCATTGGAAAAACAACTAACCTGGAAAATAGATGTAGGAAAGAGAATTTAAGAATTATTGGAATACCTGAAAGCCATGATCCAAAAAAGAGCCCCGACATCATTTTTCAAGAAATTATCAAGGAAAACTTCTCCAATATCCTAGAATCATAGAGTAAAATAGAAATTGAAAGAATCTACTAATCACATCCTGAAAGAGATACCAAAATGAAAACTCCCAGGAATATTAGTGCCAAACACCAGAGCTCAGAGGTCAAGGAGAATATATTGCAAGCAGCCAGAAAGAAAAAAAAATCAAATATGGAGCCACAGTTAGAATAACAAAAGATTTAGTAGCATCTACAGTAGAGGATCAGGGGACTTGTAAAATGATATTCTGGAGGGCAAAAGAGCTAGGATTGTAACCAGGAATTGCCGACACAGAAAAACTCTGTATAATCCTACAGGGAAAAAATGGATATTTAATGAAATAGAGGACTTTTAAATATTCCTGATGAAAAGACCAGAACTGAAAAGAACACTTCACATTCAAGCATAAGATTCAAGATAAGCTTGAAAAGGTAAATAGGAAAGAGAAATCATAAAGGAGTCAATAAGATTAAACTGTTTACATCCTACATGGGTAGATGATAGTTGTAACCCCTAAAAACTTTATCATTATTACAGCAATTAGAAGGAGTAAATATAGACAGAGGGCATGGGTGTGAATTGATTATGATGGGATGATATTTAAAAAGAATAAAATTAAGGGGTAAGAAATAGGGATATACTGGGAGGAGGAAGGGAGAGATATAATAGGATAAATTACCTCACATAAAAGAAGCACAAAAGAGCTTATACAGTGGAGGGGAAGGTGGACAATGCTTTAACCTTACTCTCATCAGAATTGGTTTGAAAAGAGAATAACATATACACTCAGATGGATAGAGAAACCTATCTTACCCTACAGGGAAATATGAGGGGAAAGGGATAAGAGAAAGGCAAGGGGGCTGATGGAAGAGAAGGAATATTAGGGGAGGCAGTAGTCAGAAGTAAAATAAAATAACTTTTGAGGAGGGACAGACTGAAAGGAGAGAGAGAAAAATAAATAGGGTGGGGGAATATCATGGATGGAAATATACAGTTATCAATCATAACTGAAAAAAATTACAGAAAGTTTCCCTTATAAAGGCATCACTTCTCAAATATATAGAAAACTGAGTCAAATTTATAAGAATGCAAGTCATTCCCCAATTGAGAAATGGTCAAAGGATATAAACAGGCAGTTTTCAGATGAAGAAATCAAAGCTATCTAAAGTCATGTAAAAAAATGCTTTAAATCACTATTCATTAGAGAAATGCAAATTAAAACAACTCTGACATACCACCTTATCTCTATCAGATTGACTAATATGCCAGAAAAGGAAAATGACAAATGTTGGAGGGGATGTAGGAAAATTGGAATACTAAAGAACTGTTGGTGGAGTTGTAAACTAATCCAACCATTCTGGAGAAAAATTTAGAACTATGCCCAAAGGGCTACAAAATTGTCTATACCCTTTGATCCAATTATACCACTACTAAATCAGAATACCAAAGAGATTTTAAAAAGGAAAAAACCTATATATACAAAAAGTATTTATAGTAGCTATTTTTGTGTTGGCAAATAATTGGGAATTTAAGTGATGCCCATTAACTGGAGAATGGCTGAACAAATTGTCTTATATAATACTATTGTGCTATAAGTAATGATGAGCAGGATGCTTTCATAAAAACGTGGGAAGACTTAAATGAACTGATGCAATGTGAAGTGAGCAGAACCAGGTGAACATTGTACACAGTAACAGCAATATTGTATAATGATCAACTGTCAATGAATTAGCTATTCTCAACAATACAATGATCCAAGCCAACTCTGAAGGATTTAGGATGAAAAATGCTATCTACCTCCAGAAAAAAGAACTGATGGACTTTGCAGATAAAAGTATAATTTTTTAAACTTTATTTTTCTTGGTTAGTTTTTTGAGTCTGTCTTTTCTTTCGTAATATGATTAATATGGAAATATGTTTTACATGACTACACATATATAACATGTATCAAATTGCTAGCCTTCTCAAAGAAGGAGGTGGAAGGAGAGAGAGAAAATTTGGAACTCAAAACTCTAAAAAAGAAATGTGAAAAATTGTTTTTATGGGTAACTAGAAAAATAAAATATTATACACATACATACATATACATACACAGAAAAGATAACAAACACATTCACATGTATATGAATACATAGATATTTACATAATTGGATATGTATATTAAGTACATATGTATTTATATATGTATACACATACACAAAGTAGTTAAATATAAGGTAGAAACCTAGCAAAAGGTTATATACAAGGTAATATTTGCATTAATATAGTCAGTATATAAACATTATACTAGTAGCTAACATTTCTACAGTACTTTAGTGTTAGCAAAGCTCTCTACACATGGTATCATATCTATGTCTTAAAACAATTCTGTGATATTGGTGCTATGGGCAATCAACCAACATGCATTTATTAAGCTTTTACTATGTTAACCCTCTTTCTTTTGTGAGGCAATGAGGGTTAGGTGACTTGCCCAGGGTCACACAGCTAGTAAGTGTCAAGTGTCTGAGGCCAGATTTGAACTCAGGTCCTCCTGAATCCAGGGCTGGTGCTTTATCCACTGCACCACCTAGCTGCCCCTAAGCTTTTACTATGGGATGAACATGATAAATAAACGCTGGAAATTTGAAGAAAAAGCAAAAAATAATTACTGACCTCAAGATTCATATTGTAATATACAATGATTCCCATTTTAGAGTTGGGAGGAAAACTGAGACGTAGAGACACAATATTACCAAACCAGGGACATACAGCTACTTTCAAATAAGACAGAATTCAAACCCAGGTTTTCTTGACTCCAAGTCTCATTTTCTAACCACTATCCTAAGAAGATCTCTTGCTACCAAGTTGCAGCACTTTATGGATTCTTCCTAGACATATATGCCAGGATTACTATGTTGAATTTCCTCATTTCCTCATTTTAATCTTTACCATTTTTATTGATATCTTTTCTATTTTTATATAACCTTCATTTCCAAAACTACCCCTCCCCCTTTCCCTTTCCTAACAAGATTGTAACAATAAATTTAAAAAGGTGGGAAAATGGGGCAGCTAGGTGGCACAGTGGATAAAGCACCGGCCCTGGAGTCAGGAGTGCCTGAGTTCAGATCCGGCCTCAGACACTTAACACTTACTAGCTGTGTGTCCCTGGGCAAGTCACTTAACCCCAATTGCCTCGCTAAAACAAACAAACAAATAAACAAACAAAAAAAGATGGGAAAATATAGTTGAGCAAAATTAACCAACACATCAAAACTATCTGACATTATATGCACTATTCCTTTTCTATAGTCTCTCAAGTCTGAAAAGAAGAGGACAAATTACATTTTCTCAGCTCTTCAAGGCCAGGCTTAGTCACTATAATTGCATAGAATTCAGTTTTTTAACGAAATTCTTTCTATTTACATTGTCATAATTGTTGCATATAATTTTCCTGATTCTACTCATTTCAGTTAGCATCAATTCATTTATTACCATGCTTCTCTGAAATTTTCATAATTGCACATTATAACAAATCGTTATATTCTGAGAATTTTTACTTGTTTCCAATTCTTTTTCACTTCCAAAAGTGCTTCTATTAGTATTTTGATATGGCACCTTTTTCTCCCCCTCTGAGATGACAACATTTAAACACGTACTACTCCTACCTTTCTTTGTCCACATGTCCTTATAGAATGTGTAGGGAAAACTATTAACTGGGGGAGGAAAACATCTGAAAAGAATGGGTATTTATGCACTTTTTTTAAGCAGCTGAGCAAATGATTTTATTCTGAACATTTATGTGGTCACTGAATAATCTATACAATAAATTATTTTCTTGTAGCTTGCTATTGATATTTTCCTGGTTCTTTCCCCTATAAATTTTCTGCACCCGTGTTTAACAGACAGCCTTCTGCACACAGCAGCTGGGTTCTCTTGAATTTTTAGGTTGGGAAAAAGGCATCAGGGAGAAATCAGAACTCTCAAAAGCTTAGAAGGTTTTCTGTTGTTTCTTACAACTTCCCTCCAATTACACCCGAAAATCCTCAGATGGAGTCCATAATTTTGGGAAAGCTTCAGTTTCTTCTTGGGTATATTCATCTAGCCTTTTAGGTATATTTTGTGGTTGAGGAAGCTCTTCTACTAAATTCTTAAGTATGTCTTCTGGAATCTCTTCATCTCGAAAAAGATGTAGCTTTTGCATCATGGTTCTTCAGTGGAGGTTCTTGGGTAACATCCCATAAATAGCTAGTTTTACAATTTCCACTGGATCTCGCTGGTGAAGCTGAGCTGCTGTAACATGTCTGAAACCACCTGGCCAGCCAGTGTATGAAGAATATACTTTTTGTTCCCATTTGTTCCCAGAAAATGAAATATGCCTGTATTCTTTATGACAACATGATCCCTACACTTACTCAATTGATGGTATACAGGTTTGTGCAGCCCTTGAAGTCTAACTGATGCTATTTCTGCAAGTTTGCCTGGAGGTTGAATTTTTCCATCTAAGAGATACCATATTTGGCCAAAGGTGGCCCACTGCTGTTGCGCTCTAGTGAAATGCAACATTGCATACCCTCCAAAATCTGCCTGACCTGGGCTTCCAGACAACTGTTGGCTCCGGGATTAGGGTCACCTCACACTGCCCTATTTATGCACTTTAATGTGATTTTTTAAATTACCTAAATTCTGAGTGAGCTCCAGGACTGTTCCCTATAGATGGGAGAATATAAGCTACAGGATGTGGGGTTTTTTTGGTTGTTGTTTGTTTGTTTTGTTTTTAAACTTTTTGTGTTTGTATTCCTAGAATCTAACACAGTATCTGGCACATGGCAGTCATTCAATACATATCTGATAAATTGAATTGAATTGGATTGGACTGAAATGAATTGAATTGGTTATATCAAACTGGGAAGGTGATTACAACTTGTTAGCTTTTATTTCAAACCCACCTGGAGAGAAGCCAGTTCTCTTGCCTCCCCTATTGAGCAGGAACCAAGGTATAACAGAATGTCTTTATTAGAACTACTGGGAACACATGGCAATTAGAGGCCTGCCATAAAGAAAACAGTAGAGCCCTCCTGTGTTCAGAAAGATAAACAGAGGACTCTCTCTGAAGGAAGCCCCTCCTTCCCACCTAGGCCCTCTATCAAACCTCACTCTCCCAAAGTACAAATGGATGGATCACACTGAACGTGTTCAGTGATAATGTTATTGATTTCCAGCTCATCAGATTTTTCAGGAGTCTGGCAACATTCAAATGTTTTCAGGCCTTCTCTTTTCAAAACAGCCTAAAATTCATTCCCCTGTGGAGAAGCTAAAAACCAGAAAATCAATAAAGCAAGAGCTACTGGTCAGAATCCTCTTCTGCCCAGCTAGGAGGAGATTTATTTATAGATGGGCCTTTGAACAGGGCCACTCTAGTCTAGTGTAGTAATAACATGGTAGAAGTAGTTGAAAGGATAGTATAGTTCCACCCAGCCCTGCATTATGCCCTGCTGTAAATGGTTTCTACGAGGAAAAGCCTGTAATTTAGGGAGATTTGCCATGAATGGTAAAGCCTGGGTCATTGTAACAGATACTTTTTTCCAGCTCTATTTATGGATAGGGCATAGAAAAGGAGGTGGGGGCAGGAGAAAGCAGGAAGATGCCCTGAAGAATCATGAAAAGTAGATGTGTGTTTCATTCACTTTTACCTGTTTGTGAAATATCACCAAACCCAGCTCCTTTATGACTGAAGGATTATTATTCATCAGCATGAAGAAGTCTACTTGAGTCACCTGGGTTCTGGTGCTAATATCTCCATGAAATGGCTGTTTGACTTTGGGAAGTTTATTTTATCTTTCTAAGTCTTAGTTTCCTTATCTGCAAATTGATGGACTGTGGATTGGGAAGGACCTAAAATCAAGTCCCATGTTGCCCACTTATTATCTGTGTGACTTTGGGCAAGTCATTCAATCTCTCTGTGCCTCAGTTTCCTTATCTATAAAATCAGGAGATTAGAATAGATGGGCTTTAAATTTCCTTTCAGCTCTGTATGTTTGATCTCACAAGCCTATAATCCTTTTAGTTGTAAGATTTTCTCTTCTTTGTATTTAATTTCAGTTTACAATCCTTCTTTGGTTTTTGAAAGTTAATGTCGAGTAGTTGACAGAGCACTAGACTTGGTGTCAGAAAGATCTGGGTTCAAATATCTCCTTGGACACTTACTAGCTGTGTGACCCCTCAGTAATTCACTTAAACTCAAAGTACTTCAATTTCCTCATGTGTAAAATGAAGATATTGACTTACATGGCCTCCAAGGTCTGTTCTAATTCTAAATCCATATCTTTCTTCGGTCATTTTCAATCATGTCTAACTCTCTGTGACCCCATTTGGGGTTTTCTTGGCAAAAACACTGAAATGGTTTGCCATTTCCTTCTCCAGCTCATTTCACAGATGAAGAATGGAGACAAATAGGCTTAAGTGACTTGCCCATGGTTGCATAGCTAGTGTCTGAGACTAGATTTGAATTTAGGAAGATGAATCTTCCTAACTCTAGACCCAGAACTCTATCCACTGTGCTAACTAGCTGCCCAAACCTATGTCCTATGAATACATAATATGTTAATTAAGTTCTTAGGATCATAGATTTAGACTCAGGAGAGACCTTAGAGGACATCAATCCAATACCTTTGAGTTAATTGAGACCTAGAGAAATTAAATATTTTCCCTAGCATATACCCCAACAAAGTAGCAGAATTTAGTCATTCCTAGTTCCTGTCAATGAGTAGGGTCTGTCTTCCAAAGTCCAGTTGGAATGCAACCCACTTTAGGTGAAGCATGAGCATATGAACAGAGAATATCACTTAATCTCTCTGGGCTTTTGTTCCTCATGAATAAAATAAGGGCCCCTTATAGCTATCCCTTCCAGCTATAGATCCTATAAAGTGATGACTCCCTTCTCAAAGCAATGTAGTGAGGAATCAGGCAGCTGGAAAGTGACTTGCTCTGTTTTCCAGATCTAGTTTAACTAAGTGTGCAGGCTGGGAGGAGTTGGGTGCCTAGTAACTATTGGGAAAGCAAGGGGAAAATACAGCCAAATCTGCCACTTGTAATTGATTCTAATGTGTCGTGAAATATCCTTCTCTTGATTGGAAAGCACTCAAATTCCTTTAAAAAAAAGAAAGAAAAGAGACAAGCCTCTTCCTATATATGAACAATTTTTCTGTTAAAGTCATACTCTGAGAGACGAGATAATACTAGGGAAAGAGCACAAGATTTGGCATCAAAGAACCTTAATTTAAATCGTAGCTCTGTCATTTACTTGTGACCTTAGCCCAAATACCTAATCCTTCTAGCCTTTGTATTCTCATCCATAAAATATAGTCATTTTATTGATATCCCTCCCAGCTATATTGGGGCAACTGGATGATACAGTAGATAGAATGTTGTGCCTAGAGTCAGGAAGACTCTTCATGAGTTCAAATCTGATTTCAGACACTTACTAGTTGGGTGACCCTTGGCAAGTGACTTAGCCCTGTTTGCCTCAGTTTTCTCATCTGTAAGATGAACTGGAGAAGAAAATGACAAATCACTTTAGTACCCTTGCCAAGAAAACTCCAAATGGGGTCACAAAGAGTTGGAGATGACTGAAACAACTCAACAAAAATGAATTCCAGCTATGGATCCTGTGAGGTGATTTTCTTTTCTCAAAGACATATAGGAATGGAGTGAGAAGTCATGTAGGTGTCCTACCAACCTGAAAAGTAATTTGCTCTGTTCCAGGACCAGCTTAACTAAGTATGGAGGGGCTCATTTGGAAAAGATAGTACCAAGGAAGAATTGTAAAGGGGTGTGATCTGAATTGTGGAAGTACCCACACATATTAAATTAGATCATTCAAAGCATGACACACATGAAAAGAAAAACAATTCTAATAATGAAATTGGTCATGTTATATTTAATTGCTGACCAAACCAAAAACCAAACCAAAATATGAAATTGAAGCTAAGAGAAAATAATCACTAAATTATTAATAAGGTCGACATTATCTTTTCTTTTTTCTTTTTGTGGAGGCAATCGAGGATAAGTGACTTGCCCAGGGTCACACAGCTAGTAAGTGCCTAAGGTTAGAATTAACTCAAGTCTTCCTGACTCCTGGGCCAGTGCTCTATCTACTCTGCCACCTACTCAATAATTTCTGATTCTTCTAATCACCTACGAATGGATTCATGAGAAAAAACCTATATAGAACCAAGATCATATGATAGGCAATGTAATACAGAGAAAAAGGATCATAGGACTAGAAGGTAAACTCCTTGAGGACAGGGATCATGTCTTGCTTTTGTATGTCCTATAACACATCACAGTGTCTGGTCCAAAGGGTCAATAAATATTTATTAAGTACCTCCTATGGGCCAAAGTGCTTAGAACTGGGCATACAAAAAGGCACAAAAAATGCTCCCTGCACAAAAGGAGCTCATAATATAATGATTAAATTGAATTGAGTTGAATTGAATTGGAACAAAAAGACTTAGAATCCAGCGCAATATTTGCTGTTTATGTTGGGCAACTCTCTAAACCTCAGGTTTCTCATCAGTAAAGTGGGGTTAGCAGTATCTTCCCTACTTTAGAAGATTGATGGGAAGAAAGTATTTTACAAGGCACCATAGACATGTGAGTTACTATTAGCAGTAAAGGCTGCAGTGAATGTGTCCCCCCACCACTAATTCATAAAAGATACTCACAAATATTGGGGCAAATACCAGAAAATGAAAAGCAGGAATAAAGAAGGGATAAAACACAAAGATAATGTTTTGCAGCAGGCCAGGAAGGTCAAAAGATTAGGTTCTCATCGATCCAGAAAAAGGAGGAAATTCCAGCTCTGCCATAGAAACATGTGTTCATGCAGCTCAGCTCTTTAGAGAAGGTGAAGACACTATTTGTATTGGAGAGTGGTGAAATGCTACCCACAAGTCCCAGCCCCTTCCAGATGTCAGAGGAACTCTTCTGTGTTCTGGTCTCTTAGAGCAGACAGTAGATGTTCTGCACATGGAAGAAATCCTGCAGTTCCCACACCCACCCTATACCCCTAATATGCACACATGTTTAAAATGCCTGTACAGTTAATTTTTTGACGCATGAAGAGAACTTCGGAGTAGTAAGTATCCACATTTTGCCCCCCAAAACAAGGGTCAGTTCAGCAAGACCACACTTTCAAATGTCTAGTCAAAATAACTCTGCTATGTAATTCCAATCTGGATGTCATCCTGACACTAGATTGAAACAGCCCTCTGAAATTTAATCAATGACCTCTGCCCACCAAATGCCAATGACCTTTTCTCAGTCTTCTTCCATTATGGCCTCTGTGGCTTTGGATACTGTCAGTCAGTCTGTTCTAGATACTTTTGTTGCCTGGCTTTTGGGGTACTATACTTTCTGGAATCCAGACACTGGCATTTACTTTGGGCAAGTCACTTAATCTCTCTGAGCCTCAGTTTCCTCATCTATAAAATGATTTTTTTAAAAATGTAAAATGCCTAAACACATTTACTACTGAGCACAAGCATAGCACATTGGGTAGAGAGCTGGCATCAGAATAAGGACACCCTACATTCAGATACCAGTTCTGTGACCCTGGGCAAGTCACATAACCTCTTGTTGCCCTTAGACAACTAGCTAAGACTTTAAACTTCAAAGCTGGTATAGATTTTCATTGATAGAAGGAATTCCTTGCCAGGAGCTCACTATTCCAATAAAACCACATCTGGTTTTTCAAAAAGTTTGCTATTGTTACATTTCTCCTGCCATTTCTAATTTTCCTGCCTTTCTTACTGGTTCTTCTTTCTGGCATTCCTTAAGACTCTACAGATTTGATCCCTTTTTTCTCTATATTCCTTAAAAATTTTTTTCTTGATGCTGTTTTTGTACAGTTATCATTTTCCAATTACCCCATAAATTACTCCTATAAAATGAAATATCGTCTTTAAAAATACCAATATATTGGCTGTCTGAAACACACACACACACACACACACATATATATATATATATATATATATATAAAATTCAATACCTATCCTTCATCATCATTGCTGATAGAAGGGAAGTGTCTTTCTCTGAGTTCTCAGAAGTCAAAATCAGTCACTTCATTGATCAGAGTTCTAATGACTTTCAACATTCTTTTCCTTTCTTTTACTGTGATCATCATCTAAATTGCCCTGGTTCTGCTTGATTTGCACTATAACAGTTCATCTAAATCTTTCTAAATTTCTATGAATTCTTCATAGTAATAATATCTTATGGCATAATGATATCTTATTATACCTATATGAATGAATGGATAGATGAATGAATGAATGAATGAATAAGTATTTATGAATTATTCACTATGTGTCAGGTACTGTGCTGAGGGCTAGTGGCATAAACACAAAAACAAAAGCAGTCCTTTCCCTCAAGGAGAAGTCTCACCAATATTCACAGTTTGGATTCAGATGAGAATTCCAAAACTCCTTCAAGATACGGTTGCTACAAGGGGCAGCTAGGTGGCACAGTAGAAAAAGCATAGGCCCTGGCTTCAGGAGGACCTGAGTTCAAATCTAGCATGAGACCCTTGACATTTACTAGCTGTATGACCCTGGGCAAGTCACTTAACAATCTTTGCACCAAAAAAAAAAAAAGATACAGTTGCTACTGAATAGAGTTGGGTTGGAATCGGCATTAGTAGAATTCTCTGTGCTGATGAATTCACACATCCTGAGCACTGAAATATACTAGATCCTAATTAAGTGAGATCTAAGACCCATGTAACAATTGGAATGACGCCACCTGATGGAGACTTACTGTAGGAAAGCTCCGCCATGAGGAGAAGGCACCTGAAGGCAAGACATGCGGCTTTTCTTTGGCGTCAGGAAGTGACGTTTGCTTGTGGGAGGAAGAGGGGGCAAGACTGGCACTCTCACTCTCTTTCCTCAGGACTCTGGTGGAGAGTGGAGCTAAAAATGCGCTCTCCTTTTGATAGATGAATCTAGGCCTTTCCCTCTCTCTTCACCAAATTCTTATTCTCCTTAATAAATGCTTAAAAGTCTAACTCTTGCTAAAGCTTATAATTCATTGGCGACCACTCATTAGATATTTTAGACAGACTAGCTAGAATTTTAGCCCCTTACACCCACATTCATATCATCATGATTAACTGGAAAAAAAAACCCTCACATTAAACTTTAATATTAACTAAATTTCAAGAATCTACTTATGAAATTCCTTCCTTTTTGAAAAATAAATTTAATAGTAAAATATAATGAAATATAATGAAATATAATTCACTTTATTCTGCCACACTGGGGAAGGTGAGCAAGGGAGAGAATCATGGTAAGGAAGAAGAAAGAAGTTTTATCACATAGACTCCCAGACTCCCAGAGTTCACTAATTCTAACATATTTGAACAAGAATCCATTTCACAACATCATTCACAAATGACTCTTCTGTTTTTGCTTAAAGACTTCTGATGAAGTGGAAGCCACTACCTCCTGAGCAAACCCATTCCACTTTTGGACAGCTCTTTTGTTATCTACTGTTGAGATAGTAGAAGAAAAACCTTTTCTCATCCATGGAAACTGATACCTAGAAAATGGCACAATGTGGTAGCTTCCCACACAAAGCTGAGTTGGGCAGCCTTGAAAAGAAGCACTTCATGGAAGGACCAGGAGTCAGAGAAAAGCAAAACAATAGTGACAATATTCACATCAAATTTCCACGTATATTTGCAAAGGAGAAAGCCCATGCTTGCTTGCTTGCATTAAGGCTGCCAGCAGTTTTGGTAGACTATGATATAAAAGTGACAGCTTTTCTGACTACTTGGAAAAGGGACAAGAGGAGAGAGATTCATTTCATCTCACCATACAACAGGGCATAGAAGAACATTCCTTTGATCTCCAATGTGAGAATACTGCTGAACATCTTGTAGACCTTAAGCTGGGCAGGGGCATTCAATTTGAAAATAAAATGTATGGAAAGCAAAAAAATAGTCATTCATTATAACTAGATGTAGTCCTAGAATATACAAGAATAATAATGGAATGAGGAAAGAAAATCCATAACTTGGTTCACTCTATTTCCTGAGAAACTTCCCTATAGTTCACAGATTTCAGGCCATAAAAACACTTAGTTTTCCTGGGAAACGTATTATTTGGTAACAAGTTGACTAGTATCTGGCAGCTGTTTTGTTCAATTTAATCAAACACAAAGTTGATAGAGTAAAATTGTAAAAATCAGTGTCTCCTCCACAGAAGATCTTCGTAGCTCAAAAATTGTTTCCAGGAACAATGAAATCAAGAGTTCACCGAGCACCACCAAGTAGCAGAAAACATGTGGCTCAAAGAGCAGGACAAGTTACTATTTGCAATGTCTTTCCTCTTCTACCTCTCCCTGCCCCCAGTGCTGTACAAATGCAAACATCTGTTTAGTGTCTTGCCTAAATGTTCATATTCTCATGGACACAGAGGTGGGATCCATTTGCAATAGGAAATCAATAAAGTGCTACATTCTTGTTAATCATAAACTAGTCTGAAGAACTGTTTGCCAAGCTAATGTTGCAGCGAAATGTTGCATGTTAAATGATAAAAACCCTGGAAACCACAAGAGATCTGTGGTCCAGTGACTGTGTCTGACTTTAATATTCCCCATCTGAGCAGGAAAGGTCAGTGTATTTTTCGACACAATTTTTCTCATCTGCGTTTTTGCACAGACTAAAAGGACATACCATGGATCATCACATTGGTAAAAAGAACTTCATTTAAACATGCTTTAAGTTTTATAAAAGACTATGTAAAAGATGAAAAACAACACTTGTGCAGAGGATTATAATTTCACTCTTTGTGGAGAGAGGGGAGAATCCATGATTGTTCCCATAAAGGCGTACTTCCTCCAAAGATCATGTGACAACCTATCTGACTTAGTTGATAAGCTCTAGGTAATCTTTTTTTTTTGGGGGGGGTGAGGCAATTGGGATTAAGTGACTTGCCCATGGTCACACAGCTAGTAAGTGTTAAGTGTCTGAGGCCAGATTTGAACTCAGGTCCTCCTGACTCCAGGGCCGGTGCTCTATCCAGTGCACCACCTAGCTGCCCCTTCTAGGTAATCTGTTGAGGCACTTGAGGTTAAACAATTTGCCCAGAAACACACAAGTAGTGTCAGAGGAAAATTTGAACCCAGATCTTCAAGAAGAGTGGAACTAGAATTTGAGGACACAGATTCAAATCCCAGCTCTGCCTATGACTTTCTGTGTGGTCTGAGATTCTCATTTCTTCCCTCCAGGCCTCAATTTCCTCATGTATAAAGTGAGGTAGGACCTATAAGATCCCTTCCAATTCAGAACACAATGCCTAGCACATGGTAGGCACTTAATAAATGTTTATTGATTGATCAAAGGAGTTTCTGATTCTATGAATTTAGTCCTATCTATTTAAGTAAGCCTAGCCTGACTTTGGCTTGCTTTTTCTGAAATAGACCATGGCTGTCAGGCTGTATATTTTCTTAGCAAGATGTTCAGTGTGAAGTCAGAGGACTTAGGTTTAAATCCTGGATCACTGCTTATATGAGCTTAGGAAAGAAAGAATCCTGTTTCTGAAGTCATAGGAATCTGGCCTCAACTCTTACCTTTGATATTAACAACCTGTATAACCTTAATCAAGTCACTTAATCTCTGTGGGACTCAGTTTCCATAACTGTTAAATGAAGGGATTGGACCAAATGGTCTTTATGTTCCCTTCCACGTTTAGATTGACGATTCTATGACTGTTCTGGGCCTCAGTTTCCTCCTTTGTAAAAAAGAGGGGTTTGACTTCTAAAGTCTCTTCCAACTCCAAATGTAAGATCTATAAATAACCCTAAACACAACTCTAACAGTTAATCTATTATGTCATGCCACCTCTAAAATGATGATGATAATGCATTTTTAAATGGGCATGCTTTCACCTTAATTTGGGGTTATAGTATAAAAGAAATGCTAATATCTGAACATGGGAAGGCACTGGATTTGTGAGGGCAAATATGCCAGAAGCATCTCAGAGTAACTATAAATGCATAAAGATTTCTTAAATCACTAACTTATTAAAACAAAACAATACAAGAAGAAGAAAGGACCGAAGATCTAATACAAAGCATCTCTTAATTCTTTGGAGCACTTAATGATATCCAAGCTCTCAGAGGGAAAGTAAGGAGGCTTTGTCCAAAATAATCCACCTATTGTGAAAGTGTCTTGGTGCCCTTGATGGCTTGTTTCAATTAAGTACACTGTATACATAATTATCATCAGTAAGCATTTATATAACACTTTATATTTCAAGGTACTTTACACCCATTAATCAGTGATCACACAGAACAATCACTCCCTGTGATGGCCCTCCCCTAAGGAAAGGAAATTGAGTTGCCTTAGCTCCATCTCATTCCCACTAAACCTGCCAGTTAGTGGTAGGTTTTTTTCCCCCCTTTGGAACTCTAGGCTTATATAACTCTCAGATCTGGACCTAGTTCTTTGGGTCACACTGCCTGCATAATAGAGCCCATAAAAGTCTATTTTATGTGCAGGGACTAGTTAGAAAAATATATGACCTTTCAAATTATATCACCATTTTCCACATAAAAGGCTCGGCCAAGCTCTTAATTCATGTGACCTTTGGAAGTCATAAAATCCCTTCACTAAGAGAGTTGATTTAGATTTGATTAGGGGCCTGATCCCTGAGCCCCAGAGTACTGTGGGAACCAGCCACACACAGAACAACCTAGCAAGGCAGCAGATTTGAATCAACTCAGAACTAAGGAAGCCTGGCAATACCCGGAACATCTCCTAGCTGGACCCTTGGCTTGCTAAGTGACAGAGCTGGTTATTTGGTTTCCTGGTTTAACCTTTATCTAAGCCTTGTAAACCAAAACAAACATCAAGAGTTGCCATTTACCACTGCAAGGGGAAGGGGGTGAGGGGCAGTGTTTCAAGAAAGTATACCAATGGAGAAGTATGCAAATAAAAAGGTCTGTCACTAAGAATGAAAAGAAAATGTAATTATGCTAAATTGAATGCTTTCCCATTAAAAACACACACAAGTTTTGTCAATAAAGCAGCCAAATATTAATGTTTTCTTCGTGTTAAATTTGTTTTCTTATATACTTCAATGGATCTAGTTTTTTTATCACTGGACATTGTTCAGGTCAGAAACCATCAGCCTACACTGTATGATCCTTGAAAGTAGTGATTGTTTCTTTTTTTTTTTTTTTTTTTGCTTTCAAATCTCCAAAACCTAGTAGTGCTGGGCACAAAGTAAGTGCCTAATAAATGTTTGTTCACTGAGTTATTCTCATCTTGTGTGACTTCTGTATACATCTTCCATGAGGGTGAGGAGGTCTATCCAATTTGCTCTGCAGCTTCTTCTAGTTCTTTTGATATTATATAAGAACTCACACAGCACCTATAATTCTTTGTCCAATTTATATCCCAGGTACCTAGCATGGCCTGGCACATAGTAGGTGCTTAATAAATATCTGTTGATTTGATTACTTGATTTCTCCACCAACAAACAATTTCCTTTTCCAGTCATGCAGCTCTTTGATGGTAGTTTATTTATTTGCTACTTTGCCTCACAATTTGTCACTGGTGATAGATAGGATGCTTTGGCAATAGAGTGATGCATTGTATTGGCAATACAGAAGCAGCAGAATATGAAGAATAGAATGTTTGGCATTAGGAAGACCTGGGTTCCACTTTCTCCCCTGTCCTTTATTAACTGCATGACTATGGACAAGTCACTTAATTTCTTTAAGTCTCAGACAATTATCTAAACCTCATCTCCCATAAAAGATAAGTTGCAAGGCATGCTGTATCCTTTTAATACCTACCATGTTTCTTTTCCTTGTCTTTTGAGTGTCCTGATTTTTTTTTTTGAGATAGTACAGTGGAAAGAGTAGCTGGGTTTAAATTCCATCTGACACTAACTTCCTATGTATTCTTATTCAAGTCACCTAATCCTCTTAATTTCCTTTTTTTTTTTTGAATGAAGATCCTCTGCACTCCTTTCTAGCTCTGTGTGTATGATCTTATGAACAAAAGCAATTATTGTATTACATGATTTGTGGGCAGATGGTTTCAATGGAAGAATATTGGTATAAAAAAAGTTCAGTTTTGATTTCAGGGAAAAGCTGGAATTTGTTGAAAGCCCTATGCAATCTAAATGTTTTTCTATACTACAAAATTATAATTTGATTTTCCTTTCTATCCTTAAGTTTCATAACTTGGAGAGTACTTGAAGGTAATTGAACCTCATTTAATGTTCCTAACCATGTATAGCCAACATCTTATTTCCCAAGCATATTGCCACTGTCTTCCCACATTTATATCTCTTGAATTTAGATGGTCAAGAGGTAGTCTCTGCAGAATATTGTTTGCAAAAGCTTGCCTGTTGCATTCATGAGGGCTGTCCTTGATATATATGTAGATCATTCTTACATAGATGTTGGAGAAAATGGAAGAGTAGGTATTTGAACTGATACAATTTAACTTGAACCACCCAACAACTGCCCATAATGTGATAATCCAATGAATGATCACAGATTTAGATCTAGAAGGGATTTTAGAAGCTATTTAGTCTAACCCTCACATGAGAAAAGAGAAACAAAGTGGTTATGACTTGTCCAAAATGTCTGAGGCAGGTTTGAACTCAGATCTTCATAATTACAAGTTGAGTTCCTTATTTAACATCTTATGTTATATTTTATGGTACCTAGAAGACTTTGACATTCGAATAACTATTTGAATAATGATATTAATATCTCCTTGAATTAGGCTTTAAGCTTGCTGAAAGTTTAAAAAGAATACGAATGAGAGTTATAAAGTTTTTCCAAGCAAACTTAACAGGTAATATATTGTAACACCTGTAGTAAATCTTAAACATGTATGATCCTATTTTCTGGACCTACACAAAGCCCTGCTTGATCCTCAGGGCAGAGTTTGAGGATAGCAACAGAGAAAACATGCATCTTTTTATCTTTCAAGGTGCCCCAACAACATTTTCTCAAATCCTGGGAGTTCCCAGGGATAGAATTGAAAAGCCATTTGTCTAATGGTTAATGCATGAGCCTCAGTGTCATAGACTTCTAGAAAGCCTTTGACCCAGTTTCCAATTACCTATTATGTCACATATATGCCAGAATCTCTCCTGGGAGAGAAAAACAATCTCTGTTTCTCTTTCAGAATGACAGAGGCAATATTACAACTTGTCACCCTGCTCACAGGGGCACAATGACCACAACCAGTTAGACAATACTGGCATGAAATACTATGGAGTAGTAGAATACTGGACTTATATACATAAATAAGAAGGAAGGAGAAGAGGAAGAAGATAAGTAGAAAGAGAAGAAACAAGAGAAGGAAGATAAGGAAAAGAAGCAGGGTAACAAAAAGGAATAGGAAGTGGAAGAAGAAAAGGAGGAAAAGGAGGAGGGAGAAGAATAAAAGGAGAAAGAAGAAGGAGGAGGAAGGGGAGGAGAAGGACAAAGAGGAAGAAGAGGAGGAAGAGGACGAGGAGGACAAGGAGGAGAAGGAGAATGAGGAGGAGGAGGAGATGAAGAAGAAGAAGGAGAAGAAGGCAAAGAATATGGTGATGATGATGAAGATGAAAAAGAAGAGGAAGAAGAAGAGGAGGAAGAAGAGGAGGAAGAAGAAGAGGAGGAAGAAAAGGAGGAAGAGGAGGAGGAAGACATTTACATAGTTCAGATAGAAAAATAAATTATCCATGGTCACATAGACAATAATTGTTAGATGTGAGATTTGAACTTCTGCCTTCCTGATTCTAAATCCAGGATGCTGTGCTCTAATTGCCTCATTTTTAAAAATTGCTAAAATTGGGGTAATAAATCAAAAATCAAAGTTATAGTACCACCCTCACAGGTTTGGTGTGATACTCAAATGAGATACTCAAAGCATCTAAAGTGATTTGCAAAGCTTAGAGTGCTCAATAAACATCAGTTATTATCCAAAGCTGTTAGGATTGGATTAATAAAGAAGATCAGGCAGAAACAAGTTGTGCTCAGTTAATTAGATATAGTTCCACTTTGATCTCTTGTATTCCTTTGACTCTTGCAAAGGGCTTAGGAAGACTCTTGGCCAGACTCAGAAAGCAGGAATGAAAGCACAATCTGAAAGTACACAATACCTGTAAACAAGAGACTCACACTGAATTCTCACTAAGACAGATGGAACTCCTCCTGAAGGAAACTCAGAGCAGTGCGTCATAGGGTAGGATGGCAGAGAATCATTTACAAAGTTATCAGGAAATAAAGTGGGAGGCACCAAGTTCAAGCATTACCATTGTTGACAATATTCTCTGGGTCTCACCGACTATCATGTAGTCTTTTTATGGATACCAGATAAACAACATGCGTCATTTTGGTTCTTTTTATCTTATCAGAGTGAAATAGGGAGATTGGAATAAATGAGACCTATTGACTCTAGGTATGAAACAGGTGAATTTATCTACCCCAAAAAATGTAGTGAAAAGAAGTTAAAATATCTCTTTTATGAAAAAAAAAAGATTTTTAAAAAAAATTAAGTGGACAATAAAGAACTTAGTTGGCTCAAAAGATTTTCACTAGTTATTTCCAGAAGAATCAGTTTGGATGTGTGAATCTGTGGGAAGAAGGTGATATCAACTATACACCTATCTTTCTATTACCTGTCAACTAATAAGAGCAGTATATTCAAGTTGAAAGCCTTTATCTAGTTTAGGAAGTATGTATGTGAGGATCTGACGTGTTAAATGCTAGATTGAAAACATATTCTCACCCCCTAGTTTAGCATTGCCTTTTTTTCTTTGTGATCTAGAATGTTAGTCCCCAATTCTGGCTCTAAAGTTCAACCATACTATAATCACCCTAACCACAGATACTATGACACAAAATCTTAGAACACTGGAGTCTGGAGCAAGAGGTTAGAGTTCAAAAAATAATAATAATACAACTTGATGCCACTTAAAGCTTGTTAAAGTATTTTCTTTATGACATCCCTGAAAGGTAGCTGGTGTTATCATCTCCATATGACATGTGAAGAAACCTAGGTGACAAAAAAGTTAAATGACTTGCCTGAGCTTCCATGGTTTTTAGGTGTCATATCTAACACTTGAACCAAGGTTTTCTGACTTTAAAGCCATACTCTCCAGTCTATTCACCAAGCCATTGACAAACGAATACTCCTAAGCAATGAATCTGAGTATGTTTATCTCCTATTCAAATATCTTAAATGGTTCTTAAATTCCTCTAGGATAAAATGCAAAGTCCTCATCTTGGCATTTAAAACCCTCCACAACTAGATACCAATTGTCTTTCTGGACATTTTGTATCCTTTCCCTTCACACATTCTCTATTCTAATTAAGCTATTCCCCATATATGACTTTCTCCTACCTCTGTGCCTTTGTTTAGGTGCCAATAGTTGGAATGCATTTCTCTCCTCAGCTCTATCTTATAGAATTCCTCACTTCCTTTAAGGTACAGCTCAAGGTTGAATCAGTAGTTTTATGGATTGTAGAGGTAAATTAAAAAATTGATTAGTCTCTTCTACATTTTATTTCCTATTGTTTAGGAACAATAACTTCTCTGAGTGACTTATTTGTTTTTTCATTTCCTTTTTTTTTTTGTAGATTATTTTTGGTTGTTGTTTGTTTATTTTATTTTATTTTTTTGGCGGGGCGATGAGGGTTAAGTGACTTGCCCAGGGTCACACAGCTAGTGTCATGTGTCTGAGACTGGATTTGAACTTAGGTCCTCCTGAATCCATGTTTTTTCATTTGTTTGAGTGGGATTGAAAATCAAAACCCAAACTAGGAAAAGAACCTATGTATCCAAGGAGCTCTCAAGAAGGATGGAAATAGAAGGTAGTTAGTTTTCAAATCTGGGCCTTTGAGAAGTGGGCCACCACTGGTTATCTGAGTGACTGCCTATGATGTCAATCAGTTGATTAATCAACATTTATTAAATTTTGCATCACATTACTAATAAATTAAGGCATTTATTAAGAGCTTACCAAGTGCCAGGATTCTGAAATTCCAAAAAGAAAAAAAAAACAAATACAGTTTCTGCCCTCAGAAATCTCATAGTATAATTGTAGAGACAGTGTGTAAGTAAGTATGTTCATATGAGATATAAACAGAGTAGCTGGAAGATAATCTCTGATGGAAGTCACTAGGAAAGGTTTCATGACTTTTAAAAGAAACCAAGGATGATAAGAAGCTTAGGTGAGAAGGCAGAACATTCCAAACATAGGGGACAGTGAGGACAAAGCCATGGAATCAGGAAATTGAGGGTCATGTATGAAGAACAGCAAATAAGCCAATGTTGTTTGCTTGTTTCAGTTGTGCCTGACTTCAAGACCCCATTTGGGATTTTCTTGACAAAGATACTGGAATGGTTTGCCATTTCCTTCTCCATTTCATTTTACAGATAAGGAAACTGAGGCAAACAGGATTAAGTGACTTGTCCAGGGTCACACAGCTACTAAGTGTCTGAGGCTAAATTTGAACTCAGGAAGATAAGTCCTCCTGATTCCAGGGCCAGTGTGCTATCCACTGCACCACCTAGCTACCCAGATCATAGAGTGAGTAGAGGGGAGTAAAGTATAAGAACATTGAAAAGGTGGGCCAATTCCAAGTTATGAATCGTCTTAAATGCCAAAGAGAGTATTTTATATTCAATCCTGGAGGTAACAGAGAGACATGAGAATTTATTGAGTATAGGAGGTGATGTGGTCAGGCCTGCACTTTAGAAAGATCACCTTGACAACTGAGTAGAAGGAAAAGTGAAAAGAGGTTTGGGACAGGGAGATCAACTAGAAGGGTATTTTAATAGTCTAGGCAAGAAGATGAGGTCCTCAGAGTGGTGGATATGTTTAGGGCAAAAAAGGGAGCATATATGATTGATATTTTATAAATGGAAATGACACAACTTGACAATAAATTAGATATGTGAGTGGAGTTTGAGTGAAGAATGGAAGATGAGCCTGAAGTTGTTAGCCTGGGTGACAGGAAGAATAATAATTTCCAAGAGTATTAGGGTATTTGGGAAGAGAAGAAGGATTGGAGAGAATGATTTGAGATGACTATAAGACATCCATTTCCAATTGTCCAACCTGCCAAAAGGCAGTAGGTGATGACCGGGGTTCAGGAGAGAGACTATGGCTGGATACACACACACACGCAAACACATATACACACACATATATGTATGTATGTGTATATATGTGTGTGTGTATGTATATATATACATATATATATATGTATATATCAGGATAATCTGTGTAGAGAGAATAATTTGAACTCATGGTGGCCAATGAGAGCAATAAGAGAGATATTAACTTGTGGAAATGCAGAAAACAGTAATGACTCCTCAGCTTTCCCTTTTTAGGAAAGGTCTCATCTTTAACATGTGTCCACGATGTTTCCAATAATTTAACTTGCTTCCCAGGGATTTTAGGGTAGTCATTGGTGGAGAAGAAAAGTTCAATTTGTTACTTCCATATCTACATTTTGGGATCTTTGAGCATTATAATTGGTCTAAAAAAGGAAAAAAAGGAAACAAAGGAATGTGAAAAGAGGGTCCAACATCCTATGGCTAAGTCAAGTTTATTGGACCTTTTCTAATAAATACAAGGACCTGTTCTGCTAACTTTTGGTGGGCTCTGAAAAACATCACTCTGAAATTTCCCAGAGCCTCATTCCTCTACATATTTGACCATCTACTCATAAGGGGCTCTATTGTAAAATAAAATCAAAGGTCCTTAAACTTACTCATGGCCTGAATCTCCCCTTTATCTCTTGACCTGACCCAAATACTGTACTCTAAAGTATGCTGTAGGTGAAGTCAGAAAGTTGATTGACACTTAGGACTAATGTTCAGTTCCTTGTATTTTGTGCTATCTTGTATCTATGAAATGAATCTACAGGTACCACAGATAATAGATAGTTCCCCCCCCCCCAAAAAAAAAAGACTTTCAAAATGGAGACTTTCCTATCAGTTATTATGTCTTCTGCCCTCTCTCTCTCTTTTTTGGTGAGGCAAGTGGGGGTTAAGTGACTTGCCCAGGGTCACATAGCAAGTAACTGTCAAGTGTCTGAGGCCAGATTTGAACTCAGATCCTCCTGACTCCTAACCGGTGCTCTATCCACTGCACCACCTAGCTGCTCCCTCTCTTCTGCTCTTGAAATGACATATTCATATATCTTTTGAATTTACTTATTTTTGTACAAAGCAGAGGCACTGTGTCAGAGAAGACAAAGGCCTGGCCTTAGAAAGACCTGTGTTCAAGTCTTAACTCTGACTCAGCCTGAGCAAATCAATTAACTTCTCAGTGCTTCCAGGCAACTTTTTATAAGTTGCAGAGAAGTTACCAAACTGCAATGACAGAGGGAGTTTCTTCAATTGGGAGTTACCTAAACTAATGGAATTACAGATTCAGCCATGTATGTATGTATGTATGTATGTATGTATTATGCATGTGTTATGCATGTGTTGTGTGTATTAGGTATGAGTATACATGTATTGCATGTGTATATGTGTGTATAAATATAGATTATTTGTATATAGGTATATATGATATATATGAAAGGTGGCTGCTTATATATAATAACATATAAGGAGATTTTTAAAGTCATTAACTGCATTCAGAAGTGTTTGTGCACATATACTACATGCATACTATATCATCTATATATATATATCTATCTCTATATCTCTAACATCTCTATCTATATATTTACTGAGAGGGTACAATGTGTATAATGATAGGATAAGGAGATTTTAAATTTACACACATATACATATGTTTGTATATATGTGCATGTATGTATGTGTCTATATGCATATGGACACACAGATAGACAAACATACATGTGTGCATATAATATATGTTATATTTTGTGTATACATGCATGCATGCATATGTGTATGTGTGTTTCTTGAGAATTGGAACAGATTTATTTTTGTTACTATATCCATTGTAGATACTTTAGAAAGTTTATCAAATTGAATGGCTGCTGTAATAAGTCTACAATCTTGGTCATCAAATCAATAAAGGAACTGGGTTGAGGGCAAGTTAGGGTAAGAGACATGTGTCTATGAGCACAAGAGAATTCCTAAGAGATTGGGTTAGGAAGAAATTCTTGCTAGGCAAAAAGATTTTCTCTCAGCTTCAGTATTTTCAGGATGGGTAATGAGATTCAATGAATCAAGACACATGTCTCTATAATCTGTTCTTCCACAGAAAAGCATACACAGATTGACAATATTTTTTAAACCTTACCACAGAGAATGGAGGTAACTAATTAGTGCCATTCTCTAGATTCATTCTCTAGCAAGTTCTTTCGCAAATTTATATTTACCTCTTACAAGAGAGGTCATGAGAGTGTCTCACAAATCCTAATTCTCTCACCCTGAATAACATACCCTGACCAGCAGGAAATGAACTGGGGTGTTACCTGCCAAATCACTTCACACATGTTGGAAAATCCAAAAGTTATCTTACATCTGGAACCCAGGTGCTCAAGTTCTATTTGTTGGGAAAGAGCCGCCCTCCACACAGCATAATCAAAATGTCACTGACCTTTTAGAATAGATCTCGTGAGGAAAAGAACACCCTTTTTAAACAGGAAGGACTATACTAGTCATTTATCTTCTGATAAGAAGCAGTAATTCTTTATTTATTGTTGGGGTGTCTTCCAAATCAGGATGCAAACCCCTAGTCAGGCTCTCTACAGGATATTGGTGATCTCCTAGGTGCACATACCCTCCTTTGGTAAGTATAAAATGACTCATGGAGTTTGTGACAATCCCAATGGTAAAAGGTTAGGATAGGGCATTTGTCTGAGGGATGTTCCAGGGAAACCCTTCTAAGCCTTTCCTATTTGCCTGACAAAATAGTTTTTTTTTTAAATCATTAACTGTACTTAGAAGCGTTTGTGTGTACCTACTACATGCCTACTACTAGAAGTTACTAAGAGACATGCATGAAAGGTGGCTACTTATTCATATTAATAAAGAGCTAATAAGTTGCAGATACACAGCCAGCTTTGTTGTCTCAAACTCTAGGTCAGACTCCTTTGCTATAACCTATAATCCTCTGTAAGGGCCTCCTAAATTGAATTCCATGTTCCCATCTCTCATGTCTAACCCAAACTCAAGACAGATGCCAAACAGACATTCCTAAAGCACAGATCTAACCGTATCACCTCCCTCGCTAAAGAATCTTCAGAAACTCTTTATTGCCTTTAGGATAAAATGCAAAACTCTGGTTTGGAATTTAAAGTCCTTCATAATCTGGTCCTAGCATACACACAACTCTCCATTCTAGACATATTGAAATCTTTGCTGTTACCCACACATGACATTCCACCTCTCACTTCTGTTACTTTGCTTAGGGCATCCATCTTCTAATGCCTGGAATGTTCTTCTTCCTCATTAACCTGTGTGATCTGGAATCCCTACTTCTCAAAGCTCAGCTCAAGCTCTATTTTCTATGTTAAGTCTTTTCTGATCTTCTGAGTGGAGTTTTGTTTTGTTTTTTTAAACAATTTCTATCTCCACCACAAATCATTTTGTATTTTCTTTGTATATATTTTGTATTTATTTATTTGTATACATGTTGCTTCCCCCAGGAGTAGGTAAGCTCATTAAATGCAGGGATCATTTTCAATTTTTGTCTTCATATTACTAGTGTCTAGCATAGTGCCTGACACATATTTATCCTATATCTATCTGATATATATTGTTGGCATGTTGTCACCACCACTAGACTGTGAACTCTGTGAAAATAAAAACTTTTTTTTTTTGGCCTTGCTTTTATTCCCAGGACTTAGCACTGGTTGTAGTACATAAAAGGTGCTTAATGCATGCTTGTTGACATAGGTGGTGCTTAATAAATGGTTGTTAAATTGAAGTGTGAAATTTTACCAACAGAGTTGTCATTCAGTCATGTCCAACTCTCATGGAAAATAGCACACCAGGCCCTTCTATTCTCCACTACCTCTCAAAGTCTGTCCAAGTTTATATTCATTGTTTCTATAACACTATCTATCCATCTAGTCCTTTTCCTTTACCCTTCAATCTTTCCCAACATCACGGTCCTTTCCAATAAGTCCCATTTTTTCATTATGTGGCCAAAGTATTAAAGCTTTAGCTTCAGCATTTGACCTTCCAGTGAGTAGCCTGAATTAATTTCTTTAAGTATTGACTGATTTGATCTCCTTACTGTCTAAGGGACTCTCAAATGTCTTTTCTGGCACCAAAATTCAACCAAAGGAATATGCTATACCAATCTACCTCAAGTTTGTCTAGGTATATAGTCATGGTAATCCAGTCTCACCACTTGAGTTGCAAGCAGATGCTCATACTACTTCCTTAAGAAGTCAACCCTTTATATGAATTGATGCAAAGTGAAGTGAGAAGAACCAGGAAAACATTGTATATATAGTAGCTGCAATAGTATCAAGGTGATCAACTGTGAAAGACTTAGCTACTTTGATCACAACAATGATTCAGGACAATTCCAAAGGATCCTTGATGAAAAATGCTATCTATCCCTGAGAGAGAACTGATGAACTCTGAGTGAAGATTTCAGGGATTGAAGGGTACTTTCTTTTTAACATACTTTCTTTTTCTTGTGTTTTTTATGTGTGTTTTCTTTTGTAACACAGCTAATATAGAAATATTTTTTGTATAACTTCACATTGGTATTTTATTGCTTGCCTTCTCAACGGGCAGGAGTGAGGGAGAGAATATAGAACTAAAATTTTTTAAAAATGAATATTAAACATTTTACATATGATTGGAAAATATTTAACAAAATCAATAACAATTGAAAAAATAGTTACCCATTCTCATCACCCTTAATATGCCTGAGATTTATTCCAATTTTGAGCACCTATGATCTCATCTTTTATACTGTCTATTTTGGAAGTTTAGGCTCTACTAACAGCAAACTCCATTATATTCTTGACCTTTTCAATCAATATCCCTTCTATTTACCCAATTTGATGGAATTTTGGCTCTTCCCTGAAGGTAATATATCCCTAGTGAGCTCCTTTGCTCATAATTGCTTTCCATCCTACTGCTCTGAACTCAATGGACTAGGAAGAAGAGAGCCTTGAACCCCACTGCTACTCTAGGACTATTTCCTTAACACCATGCATATTTCTATGAACATTTTCACTTCCAAGCTCCATTCATTCTATTTGTACCACCTTTTCCATATTCCTCTTCTTGTCTTCTATCAATGCAGGGGACATTCATTTTTTTTTTTTTAATGAGTTCATGGACCAACTCTTGGTCTTCCTCTCTACCCTATTCCCACATATCACTCTCAGGATGTCTTTATTCGCATAGATAAACCCCCAAACAGCTTTGCCTTTCCATCCTTTATGCTTCTTGAATAGAGAGACTTAATTACCCATATACCTCTATTGCACAATGACAACTGATTTCAGCCAACCTTAGAATTTTACCATCTAGGAAGTTCAAAATGTTGAAATTCTACTCTCTGACTACAACATCCTGTTCTTTTATATTTCCCACTCTCATTACACTTATTCTTCTGCCTTCTATGAAATGAGTGGTTTGGACTAAATGGTCTCAAAGGTCTCTACTAGATCTACATCTATGGCTTTATGATTTTCAGTCCCCTGAAATGGAATTGTATGAATGAAGGTCACAAATAAAAATATCTTACAGGCCTACTCTCCAGTGCATATTCTTCATACTGGGGCTTTGCTTACCTCTGTACTCCACGGTATGCAAAAGCACCCAGCAGGCAGTTAATAAATATTCAGTGATAGACTGATCAATATTTTTTTTAATTTTATTTTTAATTTATGGGATAAAACAAGAATTTTCACAACAGTATAATAAAAAATGATTGTACATAAAACTGAAAAGCTCTTATGAACAACTTTCTATTCCATTTACAATTATAATAAATTTATGTACATTATATATATGATTTCCTTTTTCCTTTTTTTCTTTTATTCCTTCCCTCCCCCAATTTAAAGATGGTTACCATTAGATACAAATATATAGATATAGATATAGATAAGATATATATATATATATAGATGATATAGATATAGCTACAGATGATATAGCTATAGCTATAGATATATAGATGTATCTATATCTCTATATCTCCATATATGTATTAGACTAATCAATATTAAGGGATACAAAAAGAACAGATGTATTTCTCTGGTTTATATTGATGAAAATTCCTTAGGAAAGAAAACCATATGACTATATGGACTTTTGCTAACTTAAGCCATAATAGAAGAAAGAAAACCATATGACTATATGGACTTTTGCTAACTTAAGCCATAATAGAAGTTCCCCGCTTCGCACCCCACCCCACCAGGTAACCAATACAGCATGTGACTATATTATTTATGGGATAGAATACTCCTCAAGGAAACATGAAGTGTTTCATGCCTTTGGTTTTGCTGGTAGGTGATTAGCAGGTCAACGACAAGGCCAAGTTGTGTCTCTGTGGAGAGTTTCAAGAAGATAGACAATAGCTTTTCTAGAATAGATCACATGTAACCCTACCTGAAAGCAAGGGAATAGATTAGACAGATGAAGGGTTGAAATTGTCTCTTACCCCACAGTTATTTTTTCTGTTTTTAGTGTTTTGATTCATTTAAAATTAGATTGTCTCTGAACACAAACCTATCTATATTTCCTGGTTACCTGGTGTTTGCACATTTCCCCACCATATATCATGCATTTAGGCAAACTTTTTTTTTCCTTATGTAATTTCACATGTGACTTCTTATTACCTTAGCTACATCTCACTAAGCCTTGAATATATTTTAGAGAAGATAACCAAAAATCAAGGGGGAGAAATGGAATTGTATGAATGAAGGGCATGGATGAGACATCTCACAGGCAGACCCTCCAGCTTTAAAACTCTGGTTTCCTAGGATTTAAAAGCATTATTCTCCATTGTAGATTTCCCCATTTTGTGAAGTCTAATAACTTTCCTGAGAAATTGAGAAGAGTCATTCATCAACTGGAGCAAAAAGTACTGAGAGGAAAGAATAAATAGACAAACAAGAATGAGACTGGACTTTGATCTGTATAATCTAGGATCTTAGCAGATTGCTAGAGGGGAGTAGTATAATTTCAGCTGGACTTGGGTATGATAAACCAAACAGGTTAGCCCAACTCAATAACCAGCCTGAGAGACTAAGAACTTGAAAATGAAAGTCTAAAGGCTTTACAAACTATTTTAGTAGTTGAGTCCAGTAAAGGAGTGAGAAAACTACAAAATATGCATAGGGCTCTGAAGCAGAAGAAACAAAGAAGGAGGAGGAGGAGGAGGAGGAGGAAAAGGAAAATAGCATTTATCTACCATTTTAAGGTTTGCAAAGTACCTTGTAAATATTTTCTCACTTTATCCTCACAACTCTGAGAGGTAGATACTATTATTATCCCCCATTTTACATATGAGGAAACTGAGGCAGATAGAGGTTAAGTGACACTCACAGCTATTAAGTGTCTGAGGCTGAATTTGAACTCCAGGTCTTCCTGACTTTAAGTCTAGCTCTCCAACCACCTAGCTTGGGAGATACATCTCCAAAGTGGAATGCTCTTCACTTGTTTTTTGGAGTTTTTTTTTTTGGGGGGGGGGGTTGGTTTGTTTGTTTTTTGATGAGGTAATGAGGGTTAAGTGACTTGTCCAGGGTTACACAGCTAGTAAGTGTCAAGTGTCTGTCTGAGGTCAGATTTGAACTCAGGTCCTCCTGAATCCAGATCCGGTACTTTATCCACTGTGCCACCTAGCTGCTTCTTCTTCACTTGTTATGAAGGAAGTAAAACCATAGGGATTCTTAGTTCCTGGTATGGCTAAATGTTAAAGACTACTTACCCAAACCTAAGAGAATGTTTGAAAAATGGATTGAAGTTTTTGAGAATGGTAACTTCAAAAGTGGGCAGCTATGTGGTGCAGTAGATAGAGTATTACTGGACCTGGAGTCAGGAAGCCTCATCTTTCTGTGTTCAAATCTGGCCCCAGACACTTACTAGCTATAGGAAGTCACTTCATCCTGTTTGCCTCAGTTTCTTCATCTGTAAGGTGAGCTAGAGAAGGAAAGGCAAACCACTCCAATATCTCTGCCAAGAAAACCACAATGGGGTCATAGAGAGTCAGAGAACACTGAAAAACTAAACTGAAAAACATCAAAGGTTGAGAGATTTAGAACCAGAAGGAACCTCAGAGCTCATTTTGTCCAATCCCCTCATTTTCCTTCTCTGAGTTTTTATTAGTCTATGAAACCACTTTCCATTATTAGATTCCCCCTGACATATGTTAAAAATGGATTAATTTTTTAATGGAATTAAATTAAGGATTTAATATCACCACAGGTATTTAAAAGTTCTTTTGAGTTCTTGTGGATCTTGTATCTTTTTTGAAGGTGGTTTATATTCCCATCCTTTTCAAAGGACCATAATCATTTCTTTTTTTCATACCATAATCATTTCTAAAAGGAAATAATATTGGTGGTTTTTGCAGTAGCATGATAGTTCTAAAAAAACTGAGGTAAAGATAAGTTTAATGATTTGTCCAAGGTCAGACACATATTAAGTATTAGTAGTTAGATTTGAACAAAGTTCTGTGATTTTAATGCTGATGTTATTTCTTTTGTATTGCTATGGAACAGATAATCAGCAGAAAGCTTATAATTTCATGGTGCAAATATATAATTCTTTGTAAGGTAGAGCTAGGCATTGAATCAAAATCTGACAGAGTAAGAACACATTTTGAAACCACATATGATCTTGGGGGTTTATTCCTCCTCAACAAAAATATGTGGCACTTTAAGTATTTTCCAAATGAAAATGTTGAAACCATAGAGTTTAAAACTCATATGTTTATATAAAGTCACCTCTTTGGCATCGTTATTAGAAATTAATGCAAATCAGATCAGTGACAAAGATGGGATCATGACCTGAATCAAATGAAAAAGGAGAAAAAAAAATCTTCTGAGATGAAACTCAAAGAACATAATTCAAACAACCAGAGAAGCTTACTTCTCTCACTTGCTAAATGTCATCTGTAATGTAAAGTAGTTTAGGTCATAATTTATATTAAATTACATAGTTGGGGGGGGAGACTACTCCTTTGTCATAAATGTAAGAGAATTGAAACCAGAAAACAATTGCATTTGGAATGGATCCTGAATTTATTAAACATTGCTGGGTTCTAAAGACCACCAATTGGTTAAATAGTCCATTCTGCCTTCTGGCAGGATTGTAGTTAAGGCTTAAGAGAAAGAGGCCGTTCTTTCCTAGTCTTAAAAGGCAATTGCTGTCCACTCTAATTTGTATAGCTGGAGTTCCGGAGGTGGAGCCAAGATGGCAGAATGAAGCCAGGAAGCTGCAAGAGCTCTCCCAAATTTTCCTCAGAAACAGCATTAAATTAAGCCTCTCAGTGGATTCTGGAGCTGTAAAACCTACAAAAAAAATGTTGTTTCCAGCTTAAAATAACATAGATGGTCTTCAGGAAAGGTCTGTCTCACTTGGGTAAAGGGGGAACACAATTTAGCACAGAGGTTGTTTGGGCAAGCCCACAAAAGGCTGTTTGTCACAGAACAGATCAGCAGCTGAGGACCCTCAGTCCTAGCTCAACAAGCTAGTGGCACAACAGGTTAGTTGTAAGGCCTTCAATGGCTTAACTCGGCTGTGCTACTCCAGTGCAGTGAAGAAGCTGCAAGCAATTGAGACCTCAGAGCAGAAAACAAGTGACTGGCCCCGGGTCCCCAGCAAAAGAAGCTGGGGACAGTGCATGCAGTACCCCAGACACAGAAACAGAACTCAACTTTAAAAGGCACAAAAGAGGCTAAAACATGAAAGAAAAAACCCTCACCATAGAAAATTACTATGTTAAAAGGGAGGATCAAAACTCAGAGGACAACAATGTCAAAACACCTACCCATGAAGGGGAAAAGAAATTGGTCTCAAGACCAAAAGGTCCTCTTGGAAGAGCTCAAAAAGGAAGTAGAAGAAAAATTGGGGAAATAAATGAAAGCTATGCAAGAAAGAGTCAAATACTTTGAAAAAGGACAAAAACTTACTGAAGAAAACAACTCATTACAAAATACAATTGACCAAATGGAAAAAGGAGGTACAAAGCTAACTGGGGAAAATAATAACTTAAGAATCAGAATTGGACAGATGGAAGCAAATGACTCAATGAAACAACAGGGAGAAATAAGTCAGAATCAAAAGAATATAAAAGTAGAAGAAAATGTAAAATACCTCTTCAGAAAAACAACAGACCTGGAAAATAGATCCAAAAGGGGCAATTTAAGAATAATTGGACTACCTGAGGACCATAAAAAAAAATCCTGGACAGCATATTTCATATCATTATCAAATAGAATTTCCCCAGAGGAAAACATAGTTATTGAAAGAATCCACTGATCACCTCCTGAAGGAGATCCCCAAAGGAAAACTCCAAGGAATATTGTAGCCAAATTCTAGAATTATCACATAAAGGAGAAAATACTGCAAGCAGCCAGAAAGAAACAATTTAAATATCAAGGAGCAACAATCAGGATTACACAGCACCTGTCAGCTTCAACATTAAAGGATTGGAGGTCTGGTAATATGATATTCTGGAGGGCAAAGGGACTTGCATTACAATCAAGAATGTAGTACCCAGGGGCAGCTAGATGGCGCAGTGGATAGAGCACCGGCCCTGGAGTCAGGAGTACCTGGGTTCAAATCCGGCCTCAGACACTTAACACTTACTAGCTGTGTGACTCTGGGCAAGTCACTTAACCCCAATTGCCTCACAAAAATACAAATAAAATAAAATAAATTTAAAAAAAAAAAGAATGTAGTACCCCACAAAATTAATCATAATCTTTCAGGAGAAAGTATGGACATTCAACAAAAGAGGGGACTTTAAAACTTTCCTAATGAAAAACTCAGAACTAAACAGAGAAGCTTAAAAAGGTAAAACATGTTATTCAATAACATTAACATGCTTATATCCCTACACAAGAAGAAGGTATTTGTAACTCTTGAGAACTATATCTTTATTAGGAAAGATAGGAGGTGTACACATAGACAGAGGGTGTGAGTGTAAGTTGATTTTGATGTGATGATATTAACAAACCTTAAGGGATGACAAAAAAAGAATTACACTGTGAGAAGAGGAAAGGGAAGGAAAAATCACATGAAGAGACACAAAAGATCTTTTATAATAGAGGGAAAGAAGGGAGGGGTGAGCATTGTTTCAACCTTACTCTCATCTGATTTGGCTCAAAGAGGGAATAACATACACTCTCAGTTGGGTATAGAATTTTATCTTACCCTATAGGGAAGTAGGAGGGGACAGGAGAAAGAAAAGGGTGGGATACTGATAGAAGGGAGGGTTAAACTAGGAGGCAGAAGGGGAAAAGGCAAAAGGGAGGTAGGGCTGATAGAAAGGAGGGTAGATTGAGGGAGGTGGTGGTCAGAAGCAAAAGGCAATTGGCAGGTTCCATGGGTAAAGCTTACCACCTTATTCCACCTTCCCATCCTCTTATAAAGAACCAAGTCATAAATCACCATTCAGATCCCAAAGAAAAATTTTAACAGATAAATACATAATAAATATATTTATAAACATAAGTAAAAGTAATAATTAAAGTAATAGCAGCAGGAAACATGTGTTTGATTAAATGGACAAATTTAAATACCAAAAAGAGACTTAGTCAACTGCTGCTGATAGAAGCATAAGTCATCACAACAAAGACCAAGAAAACAGTATATTAAAGTGGGAAAAAAATCCCTCCAGATTTAGAGTCAGAGTACCTGGGTTTGTTTCCTAACCTTTGCTACTTACTATCAGATGTGACTTTGGGTGAGTCACTTACCCACTGTCAGACTTAATAAAAGGAATATAACTCTAAGGTACATTCCAGATTTAGATTTTGAGTCAAAGGACCAGATGGTACATCCTATCTCTGATACTTATTATCTGGGAGACCTTAAGTAAGTCATTAACCTCTCCAGGCATTATTTCCTTACCTACGAAATGAGGAGATTGGACTATAGGCTGTTCTAACTCTAAGTTTAGGTTATTGCATCAGGGATATGGAGACTGATTCCAAACCAATACAGTAGAATTGGATAAGACAAAACAAAAATCTATTTGTCTGAGTCACTATAGCTCATCAATATCACTCCTGAGCACCTTAAAACCCCAGAGCACCAGTTCATATAACCCTTGATCAGATGTCACAAAGGAAAGTTCATGAAACCAATGGAAATGCTTGTAGGCATCTTATCAGAAATGTGTTGGTATGATGTCTTATTTTATTTTAGCATTTTAATAAACATTTTTTCAATTCATGTAAGTCTTTCCAGGTTTTTCTGAAATCCTCCTGCTTGTCATTTCTTTTTTTTTTAATCATAAAAGTATTTTATTATTTTCCGGTTACATGTGAAGATAGTTTTCAACATTTGTTTTTATAAGATTTTTTAGTTCCAAATTTTTCTCCCTCCCTTCTTTCCCACCTTCCTAGAACAGAGAGCAATTATATATATGTATATATATATATATATATATATATATATATATATATATATATATATATATATATATATATATATATATATGTATACATATATACACATACACACACATATATATATACATAATCACATTAAACATATTTTTGCATTAGTCATGTTGTAAAAGAAGTATCAGAACAAAAGGGAAAAACCTCAAAAAACAAACAAAATAAAAACCAACAAAAAAAGTAGAAATAGTATGGTTCAATCTGCATTCAGATTCTGCAGTTCTTTTTTCTGGATGTGGAGAGCATTTGCCATCACAAGTCCTTTGGAATTGTCTTGCTGAGAAGAGCTAAGTCTATCACAGTTGATCACACAATGTTGCTGTTATTGTGTACAACATTCACCTGGTTCTGCTCATCTCATTCAGCATTCACTTATGTCTTTCCAGGTTTTTCTGACATCTGCCTGCTCATAATTTCTTATAGCACAATTGTATTCCATTACATTCCTATACCACAACTTGTTCAACCATTCCCCAATTGATGGCCATCTCCTCAATTTCTAATTCTTTGCTACCACAAAGAGAGCTGCTATAAATATTTTTGTACTTGTGGATCCTTTTCCCTTTGTTATTATCTCTTTGGGATATAGACCTAGTAGTGGTATTACTGGGTCAAAGGTTATGCACAGCCCCATCATTCTTTGGGCATAGTTCCAAACTGACATTCAGAATGGTTGGATCAGTTCACAACTCCACCAACAATGCATTAGTATTCCATTTTTTACAGCTTCTTCAACATTTATTATTTTGTTTTTTTGTCATACTAGCCTATCTGATAGGTGTGAGGCAGTACCTCAGAGTTGTTTTAATTTTCATTTCTCTAATCAATAGTGATTTAGAGCATTTTTTCATATGGAAATAGATATCTCTGATTTCTTCACCTGAAAACTGCCTGTTCATATCCTTTGATCATTTCAGTTGGGGAACCTGTCATTTCTTTTAACACAATAATATTCCATAACAATTATATGCCACAATTTGTATAGCCATTCCCCAATTGATGGGTATTGCTTTGATTTCCAATTCTTAGCCAACCACAAAAAGAGCTGCTATAAATATTTTTGTAAAAATATGTCTCTTTATCTTTTTTGGGGGGGGTGTCTTTCGGCCGTAAACCTAGTAGTGGTATTACTGTATCAAAGAGTATGCACAGTTTTATTGCCCTTTGGGCACAGTTCCATTTTGCTCTACAGAATGGTTGCATCAGTTCACTGCTGCACCAACAGTGCATTAGTGTCTCAGTTTTCCCATATCCCCTCCAACATTCAACATTTTCCTTTTTTGTTATATTAGCTATACTGATAGGTGTGAAGTGGTACATCAGAATTCTTTTAATATACATTTATCTAATTATTAGTGATTTAGAGCATTTTATATGACTATAGATAGCTTTAATTTCTTTATCTGAAAATTGCCTGTTCATATCCTTTGACCATTTATCAATTGGGAAGTATTCCAATCTTTCAAAAGATTTGTGATCACCCTCTTGTTATCCCAACAGAGATAATATCTATTCCTTTGAGTAATTTTGTTGGATCCCTGAGCTCATAGTATGGAGAACCCTTCCAGATGCAGGTTGCAACTCAGTTGTGCCTTCTCATCCTCTGATATACTTACACATGTCCCATAAATCCCTAAAAGTAGATTAAAAGTTGATTCTCCCAACATTAGAGATTTTTCTTTAAGTCCTTTACCATTCCATAAAAACCAGTGTAGCCCTTGGGCTCTCCATCTGTTATCCCCTTTTCATGCAACATGATCAGTCTTTTTCCTTTTCTGTTCATCTTTGTCCTTGATGGCATCTTTTTCACTGCTTAGTGAAATTATATGGCCTATTTATGCCCACCTCTAGTGCCACCTCCTACAGGGAGCCTAATATGATCCTATCAACTATGACTACTTTTCCAAAATTACTTTATATTTAATTTTCAAAGTACATCCCATTCCTCCAAATAGAATATAACTTCCTCTAGGGTTGGGGGATTTTTAGAATTTTTTGTCTTTTCTTTACTGGTGCCTAGCACAGTACCTGGAACACACTGAAAACTTAACAAATACTTGTTCAATTAGTTGAATTGAGTAGGTTGTTTCTTCATTGTCCTTTGGGCAAACTGCAATTTTGTTTCTTGGTTTTTTTGTTTGCTTGTTTGTAGGGCAATGAGGGTTAATTGACTTGGCCAGGGTCACACAGCTAGTAAGTGTCAAGTGTCTGAGGCCAGATTTGAACTCTAGTCCTCCTGAATCCAGGGCTGGTACTTTATCTACTGCACCATCTAGCTGCCCCTGCAAACTGCAATTTTAAGTCTTCTGAAATCATGGTATTCCAAAGACATACAGCAAGTCTGGGAGCATATTCATTTTAAGAAGATAAGTTTTTTGGTTTTTGTTTTGGGTGATAGGGAGCAGCTTGTGATCATTGAAAGAGCTGGATAGAACACTGGGTTTGGAATCAGTAAGACTCAATTTCATGAATTCAAATCTGGTCTCAGACACTTACTAGCTGTGTAACTCTGGGCAAGTCACTAAACCTCTGTTTGCCTTAATCCGATGGAGGAGAAAATGGCAAACCACTCCAGTATCTTTGCCAAGATAACTTCATGGACAATATGGTCCATGGGGACATGAAGAGCTTGACATGACTCAATGACTGAACAACAAATTTCATGATTAAGAAGATTGGATCATAGTTGAATTGTCTTCTCATATTGTGATGAGAAGTGTCTTCTCATCTCATACAGTGTTGATCTTGACTCTTCCTCTCTTTAATGATCTGAATTCACAGAAATTCTGAAATTACTATCACATAGATAATCAGTAATTTTCTGTCTTATATGCTAATTTACCTTTTGTACTATTGCTCAATATTCACTATGTCCCATTCCACCTTACTCTTTTCTTAAACCAAGTGTCCATTATTGTAGTTCTGGTATTTCTGAGGAATCTAAAGCATTTTGATCTCTTTCATTTCTTAAGCCCCACCCTATGTTGTAATATTTTTTTACACTATCTTCCTGTGTCTCCTCCTCCTCATTGAAGTCACTGATTAACAAGCCAAAGATTAGCTGAGCTCTGAGGTTCCTGACAGGCCATTCATAGAATTTTTTTTTTTTTTTTTACTTCTTCACCCTCTGCAACAGAGGTTGAAACATGAAGTTCATGGTAGGACTTCATCAATGCTATTGATGAAATGACCAAGTGTCCCCATAAACTTTAAGAGCACAGAATCAACTTCATACCAGAATGAGGCATTCAGAATGGGTCTTTTGTAAAAGAAAATATGCAAGAAATAAGCATATCTAAAAGAAGGGTTATATGTTATATTTTAACAAGTTAGAAGTAATAATAGTTTCTGGGGTTTTTTAAAAGTCTTTAAATGATACAGTCTTAATGATGTAAAGTTATATATTTAGGCATCATGTGACATGGTAATTACATATATGTAAATATGATCTAAAAAGAGTTCATGTTTTGGACAGATCAAACTCAGCACTGGACCTTGTTCAAAATGGATTTTGAGAGGACTACATTTTGTGCAATATTTGTTGTTATAATATGAATGTACTGAACATATCCTTCAGTACCCACCTTTCCACAATCATTGTACAATTACAAAAGAAAACTCAAAGGACTTTAAATAGTTCTCAGAAACTAATCCACTTCTCTTAATCCTATCTAGTGAGGCACAAGTAGGAGCTTAACACTTGTTAATTGACTAACTGATTGATTTAAAAAAAAAAGAGATTATCTTCTTTAGTCTGATGTAAAAAGACTGTGCTTTTGTAACAATTTAAGCATCTTTTTTTTTTTTTTGGCTAAAAGTATACCTTTTCCTCTCTACCTGCCCTATCTGATTTTACCCCAAACTGCTTTGTAAGCCTGCCTGGGTGACCTACTTAATCTTTAACCAAAACTCTGGATCATGTAGTGTGTGTGTGTGTGTGTGTGTGTGTGTGTGTGTGTGTGTGTGAGAGAGACAGACAGACAGACAGACAGACAGAGACAGAGAGAAATCTGTAGAACTTTGAGGCACAAATGCCTGTCACTTACTACTGGTGCATGTTATACTCTTAAGGGGATAAATAAACTGCATACTAGCTTATTCATTCAGTGGCTAGGAAAGACCCTTAAAATCCTTGTAACAACAAATCAATCAACAAGCATTTATTAAGCACTTTCTATGTATTAAGCACTGGGAATATAAATATAAAGAACAAAATAATTCTTACTCTCATGAAATTTATGTCCTCATGGGACAGGGAGGCAGTGCAGTGAAGTCAGGAAGACCTGAGTTCAAATTTGACCTCAGACATTTACTAGCTGTGTGATCCAGTACAAGTCACTTAGTGCTATTTGCCTCAATTCTTCATCTGTAAAAAGAGCTGGAGAAGAAAACAGCAAACCACTTCAGTGTCTTTGCCAAGAAAATCCCAAATGAAGTCATAGAGAGTTGAGCACAACTAAAACAGCTAAACAATATTTGTTTATACAGATGAAGTATAAATACAAAGTAAATACAAAGTATTTGGGGAAGGGGGCACTAGGACTTGGGAGGAGGTGTTTATTTAGTTAGTGAAAAAGCATTTGGGGTTTTGTTTTTGTTTTTGTGAGGCAATGAGAGTTAAGTGACTTGCCCAGGGTCACACAGCTAGTAAGTGTTAAGTGTCTGAGGCCAGATTTGAACTCAGGTCATTCTGAATCGAGGGCCAGACACCCATGGTTTTGATGTCCTTTAAAAAATAACCTTTTGGCAAATTTTCTTCGGCATGCTGCCTATCACTAATCAGATTATCAGAGTTATGCTGTAGTAATTCTACCTCTGAGCTTTTTTCTCCCTATTGAAAAGGAGATTGTGGCACATTTAGAGTTGCTCACATCAATGAGTCAAGACGGGACTTAAGTTGAACATCAAAGACAGACAATAAATTGAATGAGTGATAATTTCAATGATGGCAGCTGAGATAGAACCAGGGCTTCAAGCTGTCAGCATGTTTACATGCATAGGTTATTTCCATCGCTATCTCTGGTGGTGGTGTGGTCACTGAGCTTCAGTTCTAGGGCTCCATGCCCTTTACCCTCTGCACAGTGTTTTCACATATGCGTTTTGTTCACCACACCTTGCCAAGAGGAGATACAAGAGGTTATGGTCATAAAAATATGACGCTGATTATATTTTTCTCAAAGGCCAAAAAGATCAGGGGCATTACGTGAACTAAGGATAAAGTAGGCCCATTTCCACTTCATGACAAAGATAAAGTTGTCATTACAAGTCTATTTTTAGCATGCTTGTCAGAAGGTTTATATAAAGCATTTTCCATCTGGATAAGGTACCTAATAGGCACCCCTCTAACTATATATATATATATATATATATATATATATTTATATATATTTATATTTATATTTATATATTTATATATTTGTATTTATATATTTATATATACACACATATACACACACACATATTTTTATTCATTTATTCATTCATTCATTCATTCATTTATTTGTTTGTTTATTTTTTTCTCTTTTCTTTTATAATCCTTCAAGAATAACTCCCAGTAGATTCTTCAGTACCCACAACCTCAGCACTCTCTCTCTCTCTATTGTCTAAGGTAAAGAGATTTTAAAAGCAGGAAGTCAGAGGCCAATAACTGAGAGAACCTGCCTTTATGAGTGGTTGCTATATTTCCAACATCTGTCTTTACTCTGTCATTTGTAGTAATAGATCTGATGGAGAACCAGTAATGCTGGGGTTTTAGAGTAGAGATAAGGAGCAGGAAAGTTTTCATCTTCCTATTACCAAGAACCAAGTGCCTTATAAACTTTTTGCAAGGGATACTCCTATGGTCATGGAATTCAAAGGGCAGTCTGGTTAATAGCGCCAGCCCACAGAAAATTCTATGGTGAGACTGCAGGTTCTTATTAAGGTGCATTGTCTGGAGGGCCCCATCTATTCCACATTTTACATTGTAAGAGGCATACATACATACATACATATATATATACATATATATATATATATATATATATATATATGATTGTCACATAGTAAGAATCAATATGATGAGGTAATATTTTTTTTCTTTAAAGACTTAATTATGTTGAAAGAACACAGAACTTGAAGCCAGGAGACTTCTATCTCCAACAAGCCATGTAACCAAGTCAGATAGACAGGCACTTTACCCCCCTGAAACTCACTTTCTTCCTGTTCCTCCTTACTCTACAAGCTGCTAGTGTTTCAACCTCTGAAGCCTTTCCCCTTTCCCTCCAACTAGGTGGCACAGTGGATAGAACACTGGGCCTGGACTCAGGAAGATCTCAGTCTAAATTCAGCCTCACCCTCTTACTAGATGTATAATCCTGGGCATGTCCCTGAACTTCTATCTTCCTGGATTTCTCAATATTAAAATGGTAAAATGGACAGCTAGGTGGTGCAGTGAATAGAGTGCTGGGCCTGGAGTTAGGAAGACTCATCTTCCTGAGTTCAAATCTGACCTCATACACTTACTTGCTACATGGGCCTGGGCAAGTAATTTAACCTTTATCTTCCTGGGTTACGTTGATGATAAAGTGGGGATCATAACAGTACCTGCCTCCTTGGATTTTTATGATGATCAAATGAGATCATTTTTGTAAAGTACTTAGCACAGCCGCTGGCACATGGGAGTCACTTAATTCTTGTTTCCTTCCATTCCTCCTAAAAAATTGCCTTGTATAGATTCTGGATATACTTTTATAACTATATTGTCTCCTGCAATAGAATTTAAGCTCCTGGAGAGCAGGGATTGTTTCATTTTTGTCTTTATATCTGCAGTGACTAGCACAGTGCCTGGCATATAGTGGACACTGAATAAATGCTTGCATATTGATTGCTGGGTCTCTAAAAGTTCAGTAATGATATATGCCATCTCATAGAATTATTGGGTGAAAAGTGATTTTTAATTATCTTAAACACCATATAAATTTGAATTATTATTCTCACTTTCCTTAAAAAAAACCTAGATTGTTTTACATAATCTGAAACCTTTATTTTGAAAAGGCAACAGAATCATAGGATTGGCAAGGATAATGAAAAGTCTTATAACTAATTTTCTAACCTTCAGACGAGATCACCCATTAATCAGCACAGAAGCAGACTCATTTTAACTTTTTCTTGAAACTTTGTAAAAAACAATAGGGGTGGGGGCAGCTAGGTGGCCCAGTGGATAGAGCACCAGCCCTGGAGTCAGGAGGACCTGAGTTCAAATCCGGCCTCAGACACTTGACACTTACTAGTTGTGTGACCTTGGGCAAGTCACTTAACCCCAGTTGCCTCACCAAAAACAAATAAACAAACAAAACAATAGGGGTTTTATATTAGGAGATTCTTTTGGTCTGCCCATTCTAGAGAAAGACGAGTGCTCGCCACAGTGATTTTCTTCCACTTATATATGAGGACTGTAATTCAGGATCTCTGTCTGCCTCAGTTTCCTATAATGATAGTTGCTACCTAACACAGTTGTTATGTGGATCAAATGAGATGATATTTTTAAAGTGCTTGGCACAGTGCCTAGCATATCTAAGTGTTTAATAAATAGTTATTCACTTCCCTTTCCCCTCCCCTCCTTCTCTCATTGCCCCTTCCCTTTGTTTAGTATATTGGCTCAGAAGGGCCTTACATCACAGCTTTCAAAATAAAAGCATGGTATCTTCCTTTCTGTGGCCTATGTCTCTATGAGTGGAGATCTCCCCACATTAGGACTAAGAAGTACTGGTGGACACAGCTACTTTAAACAGTTGTCTAATTATTGAGGACAAGCTTGTGGAGTGAGGAGGATCACGAAGAAAGTGAATTTCAAGGAAGTGAAGTGACCTGCCTATGTGACTTGATTTCATGGTTTGTATGTGGTAGAGGTCTCTTGGCTCCAGGTTCAGTGTTCTTGTCATTATGCAATAAGTCGTAGCTCTTCTCAGCCATACAACAATCCAAGACAATCCCACAGGACTAATGATGAAGCATAGTATCTGCCTCCAGAGAAAGAATTGATATTGTGTGAATACAGACTGAAGCATGCTGTTTTTCACTTTCTTTCATTCTTTTTCTTTTATTTGAGTCTTCTGGTACATGATTACAAAAAAATGTGCAGTGTCTTCAAAGAAAAAAAAATGTATGAACTGATCATATTGATCCCACCAGTTCACTGCTTCGGCTCAATGGATATAATTCCTGTTTAGCTGTTTACTGCAAATGCCACATTAAAAGAACTAAATCATCACTTAGTATATTCCTGGAACATAAGGAAAACAAAAACCAACCACCACCAATAACAAAAACTTGCACAGAGTTTCATGGGTTGTCCAGAGGGAAAGCTTCTTAACTTGGAACATGCACACTGCCAAGAGGTCCATGGATGGATTTCAGTGAGTCAACCCCTAGGATGATGTGTGTATGTGTATGTGTGTGTGTGTGTGTGGGGGGGTTATATCTTTACTTTTACTAACCCCTAATTGATATTTAGCATTTATTTTCATTATGATAAAAATAATTATTCTGAGCAAGGGTCCATAGGCTTTACCAGACTGGCAAAGGGGTCCATGGTATTTCAAATATGGTTAAGAATCCATATTCTAGAGGGCAGCCAGGTGGCACAGTGGATAAAGCACCAGCCCTGGATTCAAAAGGACCTGAGTTCAAATCCGGTCTCAGACACTTGACACTTACTAGCTGTGTGACCCTGGGCAAGTCACTTAACCCTCATTGCCCTGCAAAACAAAACAAACAAAATTAAAAAAAAAGAATCCTTATTCTAAATTACCTATTGGGGGAAACATTGATATATGCAGGTTGATTCTAGGGTAGGGATTCTTAACCTAAGGTCTTTGAATTTGATTTGATTTTTAAATTTTTGATAAATGTATTTCAATAAAATTAGTTTCCATTGTCACCTCAGTATTTAATTTTATGCATTTAAAAGCATGATTCTAAGAAGGGGTTTATAGGAGTCACCTGCCTGACAAACTGTGGAGGTGAAGAAGCCTTGGTCTAGATAGATCATCCCGTCCTCTTGGATTAACAGCTGGATTTCCAAATCTTCATGCTACAGCAGCAAAATTAAATTTCTATTCAGTAGTACCACTACATCCACAGCACACATCCAGCTCAAATAAATTTTCTCATCCCAGAGCAGCAGACAAATAGAAGAAACTTTTCCTAGATCAATTACACTGTCTAATTCCAGGTGATTTATTTGGATTAAATGAACAGTAACTTATAATTACTGTTTAATGCCTCAGAGTAGGAAAATTCATCCAATCATTTCACCAAGTGTAGTTCTTGTAGTCATTGCCAGAGTTGCTTCTAAGTCAAAACCCTAGCTGGCCTGAACAACAGCTTATCTTTAATTTATGGTTCTGTGAAAGGCAGCCCTGAACAGAATGTTTATGAATTTAGAATGTTGACTCAGAAGGGCCTTGCATCACAGCCTTCAAGACAAAGGCATGGTATCCTTTCTGTGGCCTGTGTTTCTATCAGTGGAGACCTCCCCACATTAGAACTATCTGGGACTGGTGGACACAGCTGTTTTAAACAGTTGTCCAATTATCTAGGCCAAGTCTCTTCATAGCTCTCTTGGGTTACTTCAGCTCCTTCTGATTCTTCCCTCATGTTTCACTTTTCCCACCCCTCAAACCCTGACCAATACTACTATAGTCCTCCTTCAGAAAACATTCTGAAATACTTAAGTTGGCTCAATACTTAAGCTGGATCTGCACAATTAAAATAATAGGATCATGGGATCATAATATTTAGAGCTGGAAGGGACCTTAGAGAACATCTAGTCCAGGCTGCTCATTTTACAGAGAAGGAAATTGAAGCTCAGAGACAATTCTTGTTTTGCCCAAGGTCACACAGAATAATCATAGTTCACATTTGTATAGAACTCAGGAGATTACAAAGCATTTTCCTCACCACAACCTTGTGAGATTAGTTGCATAACATTATCCTTAGTTTTTATAGATGAGGAAATTGATGTTTGAAGAAATCTAATGAATTGATAGTGGTTACATAACTAGTAAATATCGAAGATTTGGTTCCCTTACCTTCAAGTGCCATCTTATTTCCACTAAAGGATATAGCATCTCCAAGCTTGTGGTATAGTGGAAAGATCACTGATTGTAAAGTAGGAGAATCAAGGTTCAAATCCTCTCACTTGGACATATCTGACTTTGTATGTTACTTATTCTCCCTGGGCCTCAATTTCCTTATCTGTAAAATGAGAGGATTGTATTAGATGATATCAAAGTTTCCTTCCAGCTCTAAAAAAAAAAAAAAAAAGGTTTCTTTTGGTAGAAGAGTGAGATAGTGTATAGAGTTCTGGAATTAGTCATGAAGACATAGGTTCAAATCCTGCCTATGACATTTATTAACTGTGTGATCAACGGAAAATAAACAACTGTATACACTTTGCCACACTGGGAGGCACTGAATATACATACATATTGCATTGGATAGCAGCTCTCAATATTTTAACACCTCAAATATTGTATATTGTTTTCTATACCACAACCCTGTGAGGTAGGTACTGAAAGTATTACTATAATCCCCATTTTAAAGGTGAGAAAATTGAGGTTTATAATGTTAAAGGTATGGTGATAGGTCACATAGATCATAAGTAGGAAAGCTGAGATTCAAAAGCAAGACATCTAACTACTAGTCCTTTGCTCAGTCTTACAAATATCTCATCTAATCCTCACCACAACCATGAAAAGTATATACTATTATCCCCATTGTACAGTTAAGAAAACTGAGACAAAAAGAGAGGTTAAAAGACTTCTGCAAGGTCACGCGACTGGTCTGAGGCTAGATTTATACGCAGGTCTTCCTGACTCCAGACTCAGCACTCTAATCATTACACCACCTACCTGCCTCCAATAGAAAAAAAGTGTTGACTCTAAAATTATGTCTTGGGTTCAAATCTTGCCTTTGACACTTAAGATCTGTGTGACCTTGGACAAATCATATAACCTTACTCTCCTCAGTTTCCTCAGCTGTAAAATGAGGAAGTTGTACTAGATGGGCTCTGAACCAGATTTAGATCTATGATCCATAGTTCCATTTACCTATTATTTTTCAAGATTCTAACATACACCTAAACACAAGGGGAAAATATTTAGGGTTTTCTAGTCACAAATTTAAAAATATCTGATAAAGGGGGCAGCTAGGTGGCGCAGTGGATAAAGCACTGGTCCTGGATTCAAGAGGACCTGAGTTCAAAGCCAGCCTCAGACACTTGACACTTACTAGCTGTGTGACCCTCGGCAAGTCACTTAACCCTCATTGCCCTGCAAAAGATCAAACAAAAACAAACAAAAAAATAAAAATATCTGACAAAATTATTTTTGAGCAATATGTTTTTTGGCCCAATAACTGCTTCTATGGGTGTCAGGTTCTTCACTTGCCTGGCCTGTCTCCTGGTCTGTAGATGATCCCAGACCAACTTGCTAATCAACCAGCTTTGTGTACTGTGGTTGTCAGTTCCAAGGAGCCTGTTCCCCTCCCCCACCTGGGCCACTGCTACTCAAGCCTACCTCCTGGTTCCTAGCAGGGGTGAAAAACCCAAGTTCTGCCTCAGCACCAGCAGAGACACCTGTAGTCTCCCCCCTGCCAAGGGCTCAGCTCTCTCACCAGACTGTGAGCTTAGTTCCAGATGACATTGGCACTTCAGTTGATTCAGAGGCTCTGAGGGTCTCCTTCTCTGATGAGGCCTTCATGGGACTGGATCTGTGCCAGGGTGACTGTGGGGTTGGTCTCCACTCCTGTATCAGCACAGCAGCTCCCTCCTTCTGACCTTCCAAGCTGTTCTTGGTTAGAAGATGATTTAAGCACATTCTTCTGTGGGTTTTGCTGCTCCAGGCATTATTTGGATGTTTTTTGGAGTGATCGTGTCATGAGTTCGAGAACTCACTGCCTTTCCTCCGCCATCTTGGCTCTGCCCCGGAAGTCTAGAGAAAAATTATTTTTGGTAGGGAGAAATGACTACCATTTTCATTTTCTTTTCATTTAAAGTATTCATTGTGTGTTTTTTTTAATCCATTAATTTCATTACTAAGGTCAAAGACCACTGTAAAAATAAACAAATACACAAATGAATCCCTGATCTCATCAGTTCAGTATTTCCCTCCAGGTTGCAACTGATGTATTCCTTTCCAGCCTATGCAATTCTTATACGTGGCCTTCTCTAAATTTGTTACAGGGAGTATATCCAACATACCAGAGTCCTTCCTTGATTTCCCCTGACATTACAAAGATACCAATGTATCTTTGGCCTGAACACTCACCATTCTTCATTCTTGCCATGTGACCATCCCAGTCTTCTGTGTATAAAAATTAATTAAAATATATGCCAAATAGAAATGTGTCATTTGAGGGAAATAATACTAATTTCCAGTTGTGTGACGAAAAGTCTACTACATTTGGAGTCTTAGAACTTGGAAGTTTAAATCCGGGCTATTAAATGTTGCCCTAGCAAAATTCTGTATTTTCATTTATTTTGAATTTTATTTTTCCTAAATTATATGTAAAAACACTTTTTAACCTCCATTTTTTTTGTTTTTTTGTTTTTGTTTTTGTGGGGCAATGAGAGTTAAGTGACTTGCCCAGGGTCACACAGCTAGTAAGTATCAAGTGTCTGACGCTGGCTTTGAATTCAGGTCCTCCTGAATCCAGGGCCGGTGCTTTATCCACTGTGCCACCTAGCTGCACACTTAACATCCATTTTTAAAACTTTATGCTCCAAATTCTCTTCCTTCTCCCTCCACCGCTTAAAAAGGCAAGCTATTCAATATGTCATATATGTGTAGTCATGCAAAACATTTCCATATTAGGCTGTGAAAGAAAACAGACAAAAAAAACCTTAAGAAAAAAAAAACTTAAAAAATTGATGTTTCAATATGTATTCAGATACCGTGAGTTCTTTCTCTGGAGATGGATCACGTTTTTCATCATAAGTCCTTCAGAGTTGTCTTGTATCATTGTATTGCTGAGAATAGCAAAGTCATTCACAGATGATCATCTTACAATATTGCTGTTACTTTATATACAGTACATTTTACTATTCATGTAAGTCTTTCCAGGTTTTTCTGAGAGTAACCTGCTCATAATTTCTTATAGAAAAATAGTGTTCCATCAGAATCACATCCCATAATTTGTTCAGTCATTCCTCAGTTTATAAATATCCATTCAATTTCAAATTCTTTGCAACAGAAAAGAGCTGTCAAAAATATTTTTTACACAAATAGGTACTTAAACTTTTTGTTTTTTATCTCTTTTTGGATACTGAAATAGTAGTGGTTTTACTAGGTCAAAGAGTATGTATGGTTTTATAGTCCTTTGATCATAGTTCCAAATTGCTCTGCAGAATGTTTGAATCAGTTTACAACTCAACCAATAGTACATTAATGTCTCATTTTCCCCGTATCCCCTACAGCATTTGTTATTGTCCTCTGCTGTCCTATTATCCAATCCAGTAGGTAAGAGGTAGTACCCCAGAATTGTTTTGACTTTCATATTTCTAATTAATAATAAGTTAGAGCATTTTTCATATTTCTATAGATAGCTTTGATTATTTGATTTTAAAACTGTTCATACCTTTTGATCATTTATCAATTGGGGTTTAGCTCTTATTTGAATAAATTTGACTCAGTTCTCTATATATTTGAGAAATTATGTCTTTATCAGACAAACTCTCTTCAAAAATTTTTCACAGTTACTATTGCTAACATTTCTCTCCATCCTATTCCCTCCCCATGATATTTATTCTATTCTCTATCTCATTTCAACTTATCCTTCCTCAAATGTGTTTTGCTTCTGCCTGCCCCAACCCCTAATCTGCCTTCTCTTATATCACCCTCCCTCCCTTATCCCCTTCTTCTCCTACTTTCCTGCAGAGTAAGATATATTTCTATACCCAATTGAGTGTGCATGTTATTCCGTCTTTGAGCCAATTCTGGTGAGAGTAAGTTTCCCTTGGTCCCCCTCAACTTCCTCATTTTCCCCTCCACTATATAAGCTTTTTCTTGCTTCTTTTATGTGAGATACTTTACTCAGTTCTACCTCTCCTTTTCCCTTTATCCCAGTGTATTCCTCTTTCACCCCTTAATTTTCTCTTTTAAAGCTATCATATTCAACTCACACCTTCGCCCTCTGTCTAAATATACTCCATCTAGCTGCCCTAATAGTGAGAAAGTTCTTACGAGTAACAAGTATCATCTTACTATGTAGGAATGTAAATAGTTTGACCTTTTTAATATCCCTTATGATTTTTTTCCTGTTTACCTCTTTATGCTTCTTTTGAGTTTTATATTTGAAAGTCACATTTTCTATTGAGATCAGGTATTTTCATCAAGAATGCCCAAAAGTCATCTCTTTCATTGAATTCCCATTTTTCCACCTGAAGGATTATACACAGTTTTGCTGGGAAGGTGATTTTTGGTTGCAATTCCAATTCCTTTGCCCTCCAGAATATCATATTCCAAGCCTTCCTATCCTTTAAAGTAGAAGCTGCTAAATGTTGTGTTATCCTGACTGTGCCTCCACAATATTCAAATTGTTTCTTTTTGGCAGCTTGCAATATTTTCTCCATGACCTGGTAGCTCTGGAATTTGGCTATAATATTCCTGGTAGTTTTCATTTTGGGATCTCTTTCAGGAGGTTATTGGTGGATTCTTTCCATTTCTATTTTACATTCTGATTCTAGAATGTCAGGGCAATTTTCCCTGACAATTTCTTGGAAGATGTTATCTAGGTTCTTTTTTGATCATGGCTTTCAGGTAGTCCAATAGTTTTCCAATTATCTCTCCTGAATCTATTTTCCAGGTCAGTTGTTTTTCCAATGAGATATTTCACATTGCCTTCTATTTTTTCATTCTTTTGGTTTTTCTTTATTGTTTCTTGATTTCTCATAAAGTCAGTAGCTTCCATTTGTTCAATCCTAATTTTTAAGGAGTTATTTTCTTCAGAGAGCTTTTGTACCTCCTTTTCCAATTGGCCAGTTTGGCTTTTCAAGGCATTCTTTTCTTCACTGGTTTTTTGTACCTCTTTTACCATTTGGCCTAATCTGTTTCATAAAGTGTTATCTTCTTCAGTATTTTTTCTGTCTCTTTTACCTAGCTGTTGACTTTTTCCCATGATTTGCTTACATCACTTTTCTTTCCATTTTCCCCTCTACCTCTCCTACTTTATTTTCAAAATTCATTTAGAGTACTTCTACAGCCTAAGACCAATTCATATTTTTTTGAAGCTTTGGATATAGGAGCTTTGATTTTGTTATCTTCTTCTGAAGGTGTATTTGGATCTTCCTTGTCATCATAGAAACTTTATTGGGTCAGATTTTTTTTTCTGTTTGCTCATTTCCCCAGCCTATTTCTTGACTTCTAACTTTTAAAATTGTTAAAGTGTGGCACTTCTTCCAGGGTGGAGAGTGCACTATCCCAAGCTTTAGGGTTTTTGTGCAGCTGTTTTCAGAAATACCTCTATAAATTTGTAAGTTTTTGGTTCTTCCAAGGTGGTATGATTTAAAGATAGGTATGTTTACTACTCTCCTGGTCTGTGCTATGGTCTTCAAGCGACCACAGGTCTACTTTTCTACCCTGGAACTATGAGGAGCATTCTGCTCCATTGTGGCTGCAAGCTCCAGTGTGCTCGTGCTCCTCCTAAGCCTGGGACCACCAACCAAGACTGTGACGTGGATCTGAGTTTGGGCAAAACTATAGACTCCTGCCTTAGTGCTAGCAAAGAGACCCCTGAAATCTCCCTTTGGTCACCTGTTCAACCCCCTTACTGTCTATAAGCTAAGAAGTCCAGAAACAATTGCTGCTGCTGCTGCTGACTCAGGGGCTTCTGTGACCTGCTTCTGGTTTGTTGGGCCTGGGTCTGTAGTGGCAGGGCCTGTGCTGGACTGTGCTCCACTCTCACCCAGGTACAATAATCCTTTCCTACTAACCTTCTAAATTGTCTTTGGCTGGAAAAGTTTTCACCCTGTTCTTTTGTGGGTTCTGCTGGCCAAATTCTTTTTGAACAATACTTATATCATGTGTATTTCATAAAATATTATAACTGGAAAAAAAGAATTGGAAAGGGGATTAGAGATCCTCAACCTCTCCTTTCACACACACACACACACACACACACACACATACACCCCTATTTGACAAATGGAAAAAGTGAGGAACAAAGAGTTGAAATAATTTGTCAAAAAGTTTTTCTGACATCCTGTCCAGAGCTCTATCACACCATATTCTACATATGGTGTCGTGGAAGTAATGATCTCCATGTTTGTTGTCTAACGCAGAGGAGTGGCTACTACTGGTGAGATTTTTTTTTTTTGGTCAACTTACAAAAACCACCCTCCTTCCTTTAGCTTCTAGCTCTAAAACCATAATTAAATCAATACTGCCATGGTCATTCCTTTCCTGCCTCTACTTTTGACTTTCTGGACTTTGCAACCATGATTCAACTGTTTTCTTATGCTAGAACATCTCTCAGTGTCTGGGGCCTCATCACACTGGAACATCTATCCACTCCTGTGGCCTTCTCACCCTAGGACATCCCTCTGCCATTCTATCCCTTTTGTCTCATTGGGGAAATCCTTCTAGGGACTCCAATTTGGGGAAAGGACATGTTCGTTCTGGATCTGCTTATGACTTTCTTAACTTTAGCACCATATCTCTCCATGTTCCTACTTTATTCCTTCCTCTTTCCTTTCATGCATTGTCTTTCCCCCATCAGAATATAAATTTCTTAAGAACAAGGACTGTTTTTATATGTATTCATATTTATATTCTCAGTGCTTAGAGTAATGCTTAGTACATAGTAAACACTTAATAAATGCTTTTGAACTGCCTACTGCTAGAAAGGACTTGTCAATCAATTTCCCCTTGACTCCACTCACCAATTCGGTGACTTCTCAGAATAAAATACCTTTTCCTGATTAACAATCCCCTATATGTATCATCTCCCTACCCTATCTCCCCTTATATTATAAGCTTTTTAAGGGACAGAAACAGATTCCTGCATTTGTACTTATATCCCCAGTAATTGGCAGTTTAATACACTTATTAAGTAAATAATGAGAGTGGACAGGAGTCAGAAAGACCCAACCTCAGACACTAATTAGTTATATGACCCTGGGCAAAACATTTAACTTCTGCTTGCCTTAGTTTATTCATTTGTAAAAATGGAGATAGAAATAGCACTTATATTCCACGGTTACTGTGAAATCAAAGAGTATTATAACGTGTTTAGCATGGTATCTATAAGTATATAGTAAGTGTTATATATGTCAACTATCATCATCATTAATATCAGTACCATTATCTTCATTAAATGCATTCATTCATTGCCATAAGTGGTAAATGGAGAGGATATTGTGAGGAAAGGGTCTTTTCCATGCCATTCAAATCACATCATATGTAATACCAAATATTCAATCTCTGCTTTCTTTCCCCAGAATAGTTTGGGGACCTATGCCCTTTCAGCAATATTCAAGTATATCTCTGGTTCCAGTCTTGAATGAGCAGCAGCTTTGTCCCCTAGTAACAGCTATGTCTCCTAATGAAAGAAGAGGATCTGGCACACTTTTTTCCAGTTTTACTTTTTTTTTTTAAACTATTTTCAAAGAGCACAGCCAGGGGCAGCTATGTGGCACAGTGGATAAGGCACCGGCCCTGGATTCACAAGGACCTGAGTTCAAATTTGGCCTCAGACACTTGACACTTCCTAGCTGTGTGACCCTGGGAAAGTCACTTAACCCTAATTGCCCCACCAAAAAACAAACAAAACAAAACAAAAAAACAAAGAGTACAGCCAATGCCATTAAGCAAATTAAGAGAGCATGGAATTGTTTATCTGTCAGATTTATGGACAAGGGAGGTATTGAGGAACAAAGAAGATATAGAGAGCAATATAAAATGTAAAATAGATAAAATGAAAAAGGTTTGCACAAATAAACCCAATGTAACCAAAATTATAAAGAAAGGAGAAAACTGAGAAAGAATTTTTTTAACTAGTATCACTGACAAAGGCCTCATTTCTCAAATAGACAGTTAACTGAGTCAAATTTATAAAAATACAAGTCATTCCTCAACTGATAAATGGTCAAAGGATATGAACAGGCAGTTTTCAGATAAAGAAATCATAGCTATCTAAACTCATATGAAAAAAAATGCTCTAAAACACTAATAATTAGATAAATGTAAATTAAAACAATTATCACGTACCACTTTATGCCTATCAGAGTAGCTAATATGAGAAAAAAGTAAATGTTGGATATTGGAGGGGATGTGGGAATACTGGGACACTAATGCACTCTTGGTGGAGGAGTTGTGAACTCATCTAGCCATTCTGGAGAGCAATTTGGAACTGTGCCCAAAGGCCTATCAAACTGTGCATACCCTTTGCTCCAGCAATACCACTACTAGGTTTATAGCCCAAAGACATCCCTCCAAAAAGATAAAAAGACCTATTTGTGCAAAAATATTTATAGCAGCTCTTTTTGTGGTGGCTAAGAATTGGAAATCAAAGGGATGCTCATCAATTGGGGAATGGCTAAACAAGCTGTGGTATATGATTGTAATGGAATATTATTGTGCTATAAGAAATGACAAGCAGGATGATTTCAGAAAGGCTTACATGAACTGACATATAGTGAAGTGAACAGACCCAGAACATTGTGCACAGAGACAGCAACATCGTTTGATGAAGAACTGTGAATGACTTAATTATTTTCAGCAATACAGTGATCCAAAACAATCCTGAAGGACAAATGATGAAGTATACTATCCACCTCCAAAGAAAGAATTGATATTGATTGAACACAGACTGAAGCATGCTATTTTTCACTTTCTTTCTTTCCTTTTTTTTCTTTTGAGTTTTCTTATACAAAATATGGTAAGGTTTTATTTAATCGCACCTGTATAACCTATATGTAATTGCTTACTGCCAGAGGGAGGGAGGGATTGAATTTGGAATTCAAAATTTTAAATAAAATGTTTATTAAAATTTAAAAAAAACTAAACAAAAAGCACAGCCTGTGCTGTCTATTTAACAGTTTATCTCCTAATAGCTGATGCATTTATGTAACTATAGTGCTGGTCATGTAGTAATGTATAATAAATATTTTTTGATTGACTAAATGACTATGCCATCCTAAGCTAGGGGGAAAATTAAGAAGAAAGGTTTTCATTAGCCACTCACTCATCAACCAACCCTTCTCCCCACCATGCCCCCTCCTCTTCTTGTTTTTGTATTCCTTTTATATGTTTCCTTCTCCGTACCCCCACACTTTACATTCCTAAAATCAGTGGCTTTAGTTTTCCAATTTACTGCCCAGCACCTTCTACAAAGTCTACATGAAATTGCTTCCCAAAGTAGGATTTCATTTTTTGTGTAGCAGACCTTTACTTCTTTATTGTCACCCCTTAAAATATACCTAGATTACTTCTGATTTTTCTATGACTTTATTAGGTGACAACCAGCTGACCTTATCATTTTAACTATGTTAAGTATGCATGGTCAAAGTTACACATTTATAGATGTATTAACACATTGCATGAGTAAGGAAGCAGAATTACATAAGGGATAGGGCATTGGATTATTGAGGCAGGAAGAACTGTGCTCAAATCCCAATGTGAGACATTAACTAGCTTTGTGACTATAGGCAAGTCATTTGCCCTCTTTTGTTCTTCAGTTTCTTTGCCTTTAAATGGGCGAGAACTAAGTGTTCTCTGATGTTCCATCTAGCTCTAAATCTAGGATCCTATGAAGGATTCCTTTATCTCTGTAATATACTGTCTCTATCCCCATGGCAAGTCAACTAACTTTTTAACACCACAGGAAGTTTTATAACTTGCAAAGGAAATGCCTGAATGCATTGGTATAAGGATGTTCCTCACTGGGAGTTTCCTACATAGATAAAATCATAGGTCTGGACTGGGAAAAAGGAAAGGAAAGGAAAGGAAAAGAGAATAGAGGAGAAAGAACAGAAGAGTAGAGAAGGAAAAGAAAATTAAAGAAAAAGAAAGAGAGAATAGAATAAAAAGAAAAGGGAAATAAAGAAAAAACAACATATGAGTCTTACCAGGCAACATTTTCTTTAGCATGGTGTCATAAAATAAGTAATGAACTTGGAGGTCACACATCCTGGATTTGATTCTGGATTCAAGATTATAGTCCATGTGATTGTGGCCAAGTCAATTAATCAATCTGAGAGTATCAATGGTGTATCAATTAGTATATGTAATGAGGGCTTTTTGAGAAGCATGATAACTTAACCTAGAATATTAAGAATTGAGAATCACAAAAGGAAGCTTCAGGACCGTGGCCTATAAATTGCTGGAGGAATTATATTGATACCTTTTGTTGACACCTGAATCATATTACATAAGTATGGAAAGTTTGACCTTGTACAATATCTAGAGTGAGGGGGTAGCTAGGTGGTGCAGTGGATAAAGCAACAGCCCTGGATTCAGAAGGACCTGAGTTCAAATCCAGCCTCAGACACTTGGCACTTACTAGCTGTGTGACCCTGAGCAAGTCACTTAACCCACATTGCCCGACAAAAAACAAAAACAAAAACAAAAACTTTAATCTCTGTTCCAGCAGTTTGGGTAAGTGGTTTCACAAAAGAATCCTATAGGCTAATAAATGCTTAAAGCAATGCGCCTTTATTGTGGTATTTCTTTTACCCACAGAAGGAAGACAAAGCCTGAAATGACTCAACTGGGAAGGGAGGTAAATAAGGAAAGCTATAATCAACGATGTGGAAATGGCAAACCACTCTAGTACCTTTGCCAAGAAAACCCCAAATGGGATCATTAAGAGTGGGATGCAGGGGGCAGCTAGGCAGCACAGTGGATAAAGAATTGGCCCTGGATTCAGGAGGACCTAAGTTCAAATCCAGCCTCAGACACTTGGCATTAGCTGTGTGACCCTGGGCAAGTCACTTAACCCTCATTGCCCCACAAAACAAACAAGAGTGGCATGCAACTGAAATGACTGAACAACAATAACAACAATCAATGACCCCTTCATATCTGGGCAAATATACATGGGGCAGCTCCAGGATTCAGGTCAACATTTTGAGTTTTATAGTGAGGGGATAATGTGTTTTTCCAACTTTCCATTGCTATTGTCAAAAGCAGAGAGCCCTTGGAGGTATGAACCATAGAGGTTTCTAGGGTAGAAGGATCCAGGTATGGAAGATTTCAGAATAGGGCAGGAGGAAGGTTTAGGCAGAAGGAAGGTAGGGACATATCCAGTGTAGAGACAACCTTCAGCCAGTTGGACTATTTTCCCAAGCCAAAAAAGTTTTGGATACTATCATGAGTCCCCTGGAAGATATACTAATGTCCATGGTTTACTATTAGACAGAGCTTATTTTCTCCCCATTTACCACCTCAAGAGCTGAGTAGTGACCAATAAGCAAGGAATGAGAAGGTTTGAATGGGCCCCCACAACATAATTCAAATGTTGTTATTGATGAAGCTTGAGGTAGGTATACTCTAACTCACTGACAAGTTGGAGACCAGTTGGTTATCCTGAAATTGGTTTAGCCCATCTGCTGAGATGATTTACTGGGCTGTGGCTGCTATGCATGCTCTGGCTTCTTGGAGCCACAGGTGCGAGTTGAGAAAACACCAAGGGTGGATGAGCAGCCCTGAAAAGAGCTCAGCAGAATAGGCAGATGAGAACAATTTGCTCCAACAACCATGAAGGCAGCTAATGTAGGTGCTGTGGAGTGCTTACAGCTTGGTCAAACATCGAAGATGCCAAGGTCATCAACTGCATCCCTGGCCATTGCCGTCATTGTGACATTTGTCTTGCCACTGGACTTTGATGACTCCTGAAAAGAGAGAAAGGCTGACAATTTTGTGCAACTCTGTCACATTTAAATCAAATTCAACCATTTGTCAAGACATCACCTGTAATGTCATTGATCTTCTTTGTAAACAAAGAACAAGAAGTGGTGAAACATTTTCATCAATACCTTTTCTGATTATGCTATTTGTCCACCTAATGTAGGTATTTCAATATTCTAGTACTATAGGAGATCCATTATCTCATTAATGTTGATGTCTCCTCCAGTAATGTGGATTGCAATCCATTCTTTCCTTCACATCCTTTGCATCAATGCTATCTTATAAGTTTGTCACAGGGGACACACCCAATATTCTGGGTGCCTTTCTCATTTTTCTTGATACCTTGATGGTGATGATTGAGTATTGTAAAGAATTAATTGTCATATGAGGTTTTTATGCCTCGGTGTGTGCTGGCCTGGGGCTCCGCAAACCTCACGGTGCTCCACCCACTGGTTGTAGCCATTGCCATGGCACTGGTACCTCATGTCATCATCACTTGCCGATGCCTACATGGGCCTGGCAAAATTATAATGATTGGAAGCCTAGTGAGGGCAGTCATGTGACGGTCAGAGCAGCCAGACAATTGGTTGGGGGCTGTGTGGGGTTTCGGGGAATGGGGAGAAGTCGTCAATATAGCTGGAAGCTGGAAGGCGACAGGAGCGGGGCTGTGTATTCTCAGTTGATTCCTGGTCAGTGGTATTTTTTCAGGTTGTATAATTTCCCTTTCCCCATTTTATTCCCTTTCCCTTGATTCTACTGGTCCTGTTTGTATTTTTTAAGTTCGTTCTTGTTAAAATAAATCCTGTTCTGTTTTGAGGGAGGCTGCTGTTCTCCTTCCTTGCCCCACTATTGCGGTGAACTGCTTAGCTAACACTCCCCAATTAAAAATTCGTCCCCACAGTATCAAGAAACAAAAAAATATATATTTAGAAGATATTGGGTTTTTTTGTTTGTTTGGTTGGTTTTTTTGGTGAGGCAATTGGGGTTAAGTGACTTGCCTAGGGTCACACAGCTAGTAATTGTTAAGTGTCTGGGGCCAGATTTGAACTCAGGTCCTCCTGAATCCAGGGCTGGTGCTCTATCCACTGTGCCACCTAGCTGCCCCAGAAGATGTTTTAAAAGTTAAAGAATTCTATGCTGGGGGTTGAGGTGATGAGGGAAGGGAATGATCTTAAAAGAAAGGCTTATATATATTTCATCCTCATGCACCCTTCTTTACTCAGTGGCCAACCCTTTGAAGGCACCTGTTTCATGAATTATTTCCAATGTAAAATCCACCAAGAAGCATTTACTTCCCAGGATTGTTGTTAGTATCAAATGAGACAACATTTGTAAAACACTTAGTACAATTCTTGGAATATAGTAGGTATTTGATAAATTCTTGTTTTCTTCCTACCTTAAAGCAATTAAGATCACTCTTCACAATGGCCATACCTCATACCTCAAAAGTACTCTTTCCTCATATCTGCCTCAAAGAATCCCTCTCATCCTTCAAGATGCACCTCAAGTATCATCTTCTAATTGAAGCCCTTTCTGTTCCCCTTCCCCCAAATTTTAGGTCTTCACTCTTTAACCATCTTAACTATCTTGTAATTATTCTGTATATATGTATTGTATATATATTTACATATGTATGGGCTGTCTCCTCTGAGAAAATGTGAGCTACTTAATTGGGGACAAGGACTGTTTTGCTTTTATCTTTGTGTTCCCAGAACCTAGAACAATGCGTGGCACAGAATAGGTGCCTAAAATATTTGCTTTCTTGATTTATTTGCCATTTTCATATGAAAATGTAGCAAAAAAAAAAAAGGTGATCATTGGGTCTCTAACCAAGTAAGATCAACCATGGTTAATTCAGGAGATGCATTAGGGAAAAAGAAAGAGAAAGTATAAAAGTACAGATAAAAAGATAGCCAAACTTATCAGAGAACAAATAAAAGAAGCTGATGAGTCCTGTCTAGCTGCATAATATCGAATAAGTTACCATCTCTTTGAGTTTCATTTTTCTTGTCTATAAAAATGGGGGTAATTCTTGTACTACTTACCTCACAGGATTGTTATGAGGCACAAATCAGAAAAAATGCAATTAAAGTACTTTATAACCATGCAGCAGTCTATAAATGTAGAACAGTGATGATTCTGTCCCCCACTGACTGAAGGCCAGATATGTCACATTTCATCCCTCCCCCAGGATCTATCAGTACTCTTAAGGCAGTTAGAGGTGTCTAGTCTCTGACATTGATTCAAGTTCCCACTGATTATTTTTCCTCAATTTTTAAGAGTTCCCAACACCCCAGTTCCATTTAACTACTGAGGTTGGCTTTTACAAAGGAATACATCCTTAAAGATATAGCACGAACAATTTACAAACATTTCCTTCAACACCTTGGAGACATAATCACCATTCCATATTCCATTAATTTCTGGGATGGGGTGGGGGACTAGGATCATATTGGTTCCTATATAATATTAAACTCATTACACTACAAGTCCCAAATCCCCTTGAGCTTGTATCCCAGCACTCCAACTTGTCAGGGCTTCCTTTAAAGGCTGGCAGCAAAATGTGGCCTGGCTTCAAGGTTGTCATGGCTCAAGCTCTTGGGTCGCAGTACTTTACTCCCTGAAAATAGAGTTGAAAAGATTCCTTAATGGATCAATGACATCAAGGCTTGCAATCCAGAGTTGAGAATTATAAGACCACATGTCTTTTTTTTCTCACTCTTATGTCTCTATGCCAACTGGATGTGCGTGCTTTTTTCTTTTTTTCTTTTTGTTTTTATTTTCAGTTCCAAGTTCTCTTCCTCCCTCCACCCCCTTCCCTACCCATTGAGAAGTCAAGAATTATCATACCTGCTATATAAATGAAGTCAAACAAAACATATTTCTATATAAGCCATGTTCTACCCATCCCCCTCATTCCCTACTCCCCAAAACAAGGAAAATAAAAGAAATAAAAATATGCTTTAGTCTTAATTCTGAGACCATCTGTTCTCTATTTGGAGATGGATAGCATTTTATGTCATGAATCCTTTAGAATTATGGTGGATCATTGTATTAATTTGAGTTACCAAGTCTTTAACAGCTAATTATCTTTACTCCATTGCTATTACTATGTAGATTGTTCTGATTCTGCTCACTTCAATTTGCATCAGTTCATAATATCTTTATAGATTTTTTAATGAAACTCTCCCACTCATCATTTGTTATAGCACAATAATATTCTATCATAATTATATATTGTAACTTGTTTAGCCTTTACCTATTTGATTGGCACCCCCTCAGCTTCCAATTCTTTGCTACCACAAAAAAAGAACTGTTATAAATAGTTCTGTACATATGGATTTTTTTCCTTTTTTCTTTGATCTCCTTGGGATATAGATCTAATGTAGTAGTATTATGGAGTCAAAGGGTATTATTGTACACCTCCCCCTCTCCATCCCACAAAAGATACTCAATGAATTGTTGTGAGGGTATAAGTCAGGATTATGTGTGGATTCTGAATACTATTTATTCCTACATTTGTTTTTTGTTGAGTACCTTGTTGTATTTACTATTGCTTTTACCATCATTATTGTTAAATAATCAGTTTGTTGTAGTCTTTGTTTAGTGAGTGAGCCAGACAGAGTCAGTGGCCCATGCACTCTGCAAGGACATTACATCAAAAGGGTTCACACAAGGCACTACATGCAGATGAGGAAATTGAGGCTCAATAAGGCTAAGTGACTTGCCCATGATCACATGATTAATAAGTGTCAGGAGAAAGATTCAAACTCAGGCTTCTCCTGACACCTGTTCTAACATTCATTTCAGTAAGCCTCAGAGTATCTTTGCACAAAGAGAACAGTGATTTTTCAAATTTACTCCCTTTGTATGTTTTACTGTTATGAAAAGTCATATGGCCCCTATTTTTAAAGTAAATTTCCCTGATTCCAATTTCTTTTCTTGTCCTCTCTATTAGGCATCTGGGAATCTCACACTAGTAAGTATAGGACTGGGCAGTGTTGCTATAGCCAAACTCAAGTAATGATGAGTAATGAGTCGGACTTAGTCTTATGATGGAGCAAAAATGACCAATATTCTGGGAATATAATCAAGGAATAGCATGTTTCCATCTTCATTAATGATGGAGCTGTTTCCTTTATAGTTCAAACTTACCTGGGCTTTGTAGTTGTAGTGATAAGTTAATAAGTGATAGTTAAGTGAGTTGGGAGCTAATGACAACAGAAATAACAACAAACCCACCTCACACTAAGCAAGTGCTTTAGATTTTGGAAAGTCCATTCTCAAAACAGCCTAGTAATGGAGGCAGCAGAAACAGAAAATGACAGTTATCACACATTACAACTGACACAGTACTTTCTGGTCATTTGGTCAGATCATCACAACAATCCTGTGAGGCAGGGAGTATAAGCATTATGCTCATTATTTTTATTAAATATTTATTTCATTTTATATTTTTAGTTGACAAGCATTTATCTTCTCTCCGTCCACTCCAATTTTTTAAAAATATAAAAAAACTTTGTAACAAATGTGCAAAGTCAGGCAAAACCAAATTCCCAACAGTATCTGTGTCTACAGATGTATGGCTCAATCTGCAACTTGAGTCCATCACCTCTCTGTCAGGAGGTGGGTACCATTCTTCATCACTGGTCCTCTGAGATCATAGTTGGCCATTAAGTTAATGAGACTTCTTAAGCTTTTCAAAACTGTGATCACAATATTGTTATTATTGTATAAGTTGTTGTCATTCTACTCACTTCACTCTGCATCAATTCAAACAATATTCAGGTTTCTCTGGAATGAATAATTTCTTATGTCTGTTCCATTATGTGTAAAAGCAATAAATTGTTTATTCATTTTTCAATTGATGGGCATTTCCCTTTACTTCCCAGTTCTTTGTTGCCACAAAAAGAGCTGTTATGAATATTTGGCATACATGAATCTTTTCCCTCTTTTTGATCTCTTTACATATAACCATAGCAGTCATATTGCTATTTCAAAAGATATTCACCATTTAGAAACTTCTGGGGCATAGTTCCAAAATGCTTTCCAGAATGGCTGATCCAATCCACAGATCCATCAACAGTACATTAATGTACATTTTCCCTATTGCTCTTCCAGCATTTGTTATTTTTCTTTTTTGTTAACTTTGTCTTTCATATGGGTATCAGCTAGAATTTCAAAGTTATTTAATTGGTATTTATCCAATTATTAGTTTTTTGTAGCTTTCAAAATATGACTATATCTTAATTTCTTCTTTTTAAAAATGCCTATTCGTATCCTTTGAGCATTATCATTCAAGTATTAGCTCTTTAAAATGTGAATCAGGGGCAGCTGGGTGGTGCAGTGGATAGAGCACTGGCCCTAGAGTCAGGAGTACCTGAGTTCAAATCCGGCCTCAGACACTTAACACTTACTAGCTGTGTGACCCTGGGCAAGTCACTTAACCCCAATTGACTCACTTAAAAAAAATAAAATAAAATGTGAATAAATTCCTTATAAAATTTGTAAATGAGACTTTTATAAGAGAAACTTACTGAAAAGACCCCCACCCTTAAGCTGTTTGCCTTCTAATTTTAGCTTTATTGGTTTTGTGGATCATTTAATTTTATATAATAAAAAGTTTATATTTCATATTCTGTGATCATCTTTATCTTTTTTTTGATCAGTAGCTCTTCCCCTATCCATATATCTGAAAGGAAATATCTTCTTTACTCCTCTGATTTGTTTATGCAGTGACGTTTTATGTCTAAGTCATGTTATTCATTTACCCATGAGCAATTACTATTTCTTAAATTAGTCTGTCTTTATTTTCATTGTTTTATGGTTATAGATTGGGTTCTTTAAATTTTCTATTTCTTTTTCTTTTAATGAAAGCATTGTGTATTTTTGTAAATATTAATTTTATTTGAGTTCTCAGTTTTATTGGTATAGAGTTGGGGAAATACTTTCTAATTTTTTATTACTTCACATGATGTGAATTTATTTTTGTTATTAGTAATTTAGTTTTCATTCTTCATTTTTATTAAATTGAATTAGATAATGGAATGTCTTTTCTATTATTTTAAGCTCCTCATTTTATTAGATTTATTTTACTTTCAATTTTATTAATCTCATTTTTATAATTCATCTTTTGGTGTTTAGTTGGGGTTTTTGATTTGTTGATTTTCTAGTTTTTATTGTTGTTATTTCATGTACAATTCACTGGTCTATTTTTCTCTCTTTTGCTGGTAAAAGTGTTTGTAGATATACATGTTTCTTTAAGGAATACTTTAGCTACACCTCAAAAATTTTGTTATGTTATCTCATTGTTGTCATTACCTATGATTAAATTATTATTATTTCTTCGATTTGTTCTTTGATCTACCAGCTCTTTAGGGTAAAATTATTTAGTCTCAAATTAATTTTAATACTTCTTTCAATAGCCCCTTATTAAATGCAATTTTATTATGTTTTGGTCAACAAATGAAATATTTAATGAAGGGAGTATTCTGCTTTTACACATTTCAATGAATGAATGAATGAATGAATGAAGTATTGATTAAATACTTACTCTATGCAAAGCATTGTACTACATGCTGGGGATACAAAATAGAAAACTAAGACAATCTTTGTTTTCAAGGAGCTCTCATTTTAATGAGGGAGACAACATATATGGATGGTTTGACCAATTCAGATGGAAAGGTCCTTAGGGTGCAACAGCAAAGCAGATGTTAATGAGTCCTCTTTAATGTCATTTATCAATCAGGGAATGACTTTTTCTGATAAATTTAATCATCTCCTTATATATCTTGAAAAGACCTTTATCAGAGAATCTTTATGCAAATATTTACCCAGTTAATTGATTTCCTTTTTATCCTAGCTTCATTAAATTTATGAAAAGACTTTTTAATTTTACAATTATTGATTTTATCTTCTGTTATACTTTCTATAAACTCATTGATCATGAACTTTTCTCCTATCCATAGATCTGATAGGTATTTTTTTCCATGCTTATCTCATTCATATATGATATGGTCTTTTATATCCAGTCCACATACTCATTTGAAGCTTATGTTTTGTACAAGGTGTGATATATTAGTCTCAATCTAATTTCTTTCATCATAATGCCATATAATTTCCCCAGTCATTTTTGTCAAACAGTGAGTCTTTATCCCAATAGCTTGAGGCTTTGTATTTATTAAAAAAAAACCTAGAGTATTAGATACATTTTCTTCTGTATTTTTTTATTCAATACCACACCAACCAAACTATGAAAGAATTACATTATATAACTGAGAATAATAACAACAAAATTCAATTGGATGAAAAAAGATCAAGAGTCTCAAGAGAAACAATGAAGAGAAATGGGGGAAAAGGGTCGGGGTGGGGTGAATAGTACCAGATCTTAAATTACATGGCACAAAACAGTATTTATTAACAAATATTGGCACTGGTTTAAAAAAATAAAGAGACTGATCAATGCAACTAATTAGTCACACAACATACATATACTGGTATCTACAAAATTAATACATGGTATTTGGTTGGGGAAGTAAAGCTCTATTGGCTTGGGGAATCAGGAAAGAGTTCATATACAAAGTGGCACTAAAAGTAACCTTCCAAGTGGAAGAGTTAAGGAGAGAATACAATCCAGGCCTAAACATCATGTGTCTCTTCATTCATCCTACTCTAAGATTGCATTAGCATTTTTGGCTGCCAATATCCCATAATTAACCCACACATATTGAGATTATTAACCATTATGCCCCAGATCCTTTATTTTTCAAATGATATCTATAAATTCTCCTATTTAGTATTATGAAGTTGATATTTTGAATCTAAATGTAAGAATTTAAAAATTTATTCTTCTTAAACATTATTAATTGTAGACTCAGATCAATGTTCTAAATTATCAGTATTTTTCTAGGACATAAATCTATCATTCAGTGTGTGAGTTGCCCTTTGTTACTTTGTGCCATCAACATGTTTGACAATCATATTGCTACCTTCATCTCTGTCATTGATAAAAATGCTAAATAGTACAGGACCAAGGACAAATACCTGGGGATACTGTTCTACCTCTTTCCTTCCTAGTTAACAGTAAGCTAGTAATGACTACTGTTTGGCTCTGGCCAGTCAGACTCTGTATTCACCTGGCTAGACTTGAACAGGGTCATAAAGTTCAGAAGTGTTAGAGCTTGAATTGGAGTCCTGATCTTTCTTGACTCCAAGTCCAGCTATTCTTTTCAACTTTTCTTTTCATCATTTTGTAATGAAGATAAACTACTACCATCTTCTGTCAACAAGGAGGGTATGAAGGGCTGTTGACACAATTCAGGCTATTAAATCGTACTTCAACTAAAATGACCTCCATGATCATAGTGGTGTTTTTTGGAAAAGTAACTTTTAACAAGAGCAACAAATGGTTGGCTCCTCTCTGCAGCAAAATATTAGAAAGAAAAGTTTAAAATTCAGTCAAATAATTGAATGTTAAGTATTATATATTCAAAACATCTGGATGATGACCTGAATTTTTCACTTTTTAAAAGATCTGGATTCTTTGGCATTCTGTAAGTGTGGTTAGACCCACACGCACTTGCCTTAAACCTTTTGGCTGTCTTTTCTATAATGAGCCATCTACAAGAGTGATGGGAAGAAAGGCTAGTATAAACTGAAGAATGCTGCCACTCACTATAGAAAAACTCATGGAAGCAATTAACATCAATATTTTAGACTCAGAGCTGTAAAAGTAAAGTACACTGTGTCCATATTTCAAACTTTGATTGACTTCCAGCTCAGAATGCAGGGTACTGAAACTCTGAAACCTATGAAAACATGATAACCTAGAGAAACAACATTACTCAGGATATTTTACTGTAGTAGAAAATGGTACTTAATAAAAGATTTTTGGCTGGGATGCCTAGCCGGTAAATGGATGCATTCTGAAATTCCACTATCCAACAAGTAGAGCTTAATATGATCCTAAGAGTTTATTTGGATCCAGGAGCCACAATTGAAGATCTGTCTTCTCCAGTATGACCACTGGCCATATTTACTTGAATAAAAACTTAATAAGTCAACAAAACCCCTAGCACTCACATAAAAGTATGGAAGAAAGAACGCAAGATTTATAGACAGAAAACATAGGTTCAAATCCTGTCTCTGATACTTGGTTGTTATGTGACCTTTGTCTAGTCACTTAATTTCTCTGAGCTTTAATTTTCTTATCAGCAAAATGGGAATAATAATGGTATTTTTATCATTGACTTTACAGAACTATTGTGAAAAAAGTGCTATGTAATACTTAACACATTATAAAAAATAGCTGAAAGAAGGGGTGAAATTGCAAATATACAGAGGTTGAGGAAATGTTAACCACGAGGCCAGAATCTAGGAAGGTAGAGAAGGAGGTCCAGAGGGGATCACAAGGAATAGGGATGAAGACTCAAGGGAGTTTATGAGATAAGAGGAAAAGAGGACTGAAAGTGAAGTGCCAAGGTTAAATAGGTGAGTTGGAGTAAAGGACAAGAATGGAGGAATTTGAGGAGGCTGGATCTGAACTCATGACAGGTTGGAGGGGGTGAAAGGGTAACCATAGGCAGGTGAATAGGGAATAACAAACATTGGGCAGTTTGGAAGATTGATATTACCCTTTATGACCTTTTATTTGTTTTGAATATATATCTGTACCTTTTCTCCAGAGGCAGAACATAACCTCCTTGAGGGCAAGAAGAATATCACTTTTGTCTTTGAATTGCTAGAATTTAGCCTAGTGTCTAGAGTATGATAGGTCCTTAATAATTGACCATTGACTGAGCTTCCATTAGATGATCTTCTCAGGAGTGTTAAGTGTGAGGATAGCTTTGCCCCAGTATGATTCAGAGCACATGGTAGAGGGAAATCTGAGGACTGGCATGGCAGGAATTGCTGCAGGACAAGGAGGAAATATATTTGAGGGTGGAAAACAGTGTGTAGCTGCACTGGATAGTCCTAAGTTCAGAACTATGAAAGGAAGAGAGTGAAGCTAAAGCAGAAGTGAGCTATAGAAAGAATAGAGAGGGGCGGCTAGGTGGTGCAGTGGATGAAGCACTGGCCCTGGATTCAGGAGGACCCGAGTTCAAATCTGACCTCAGACACTTGACACTTACTAGCTGTGTGACCCTGGGCAAGTCATTTAACCCTCATTGCCCCATGAGCAAGAGAGAGAGAGAGAGAGAGAGAGAGAGAGAGAGAGAGAGAGAGAGAGAGAGAGAGAGAGAGAGAGAGAGAGATAATAGGGAGGGGTGGAATGACTAGAGATTGTAATGACTGTAGACAACTACCCCATTAACACATGCCAGTCTTTAATGAGTCCTTTAATGAGGAAAAGTTCTAGCTCATGCAGTCAATTCTTTCATTTTATTCTGGTTCTTTGACTCAAATTCCCACTTCCCCTTGCACATCTCCAGATATCAGATCTATGAATTGACTATATCTGAGGAGGGGAGGTGGGGAATGAGGAAGACTCCGGTTTTCTAGTTTCCTTTCTTTCCTCACATGTTGTGTCAATTCCTAGAGTTGAAAACAGAAGCAAGGTCAAGTAAAAGAGAAAGAATATGAATGTAGCATAGTCCCGTAAAGCTAGTCTCAGGAATATTAAAGCTCAAAATGAGTTGAGGTTAGTGAGGGAAGCTGAGAAAAAAAAAAACAACAGAAAGGCCAGTTGTGTGTGCTTATTTATACATACACAGTATGTATGTGTATGTAAATATGGAGAGAGAGAGAGGGAGACAGAGACAGATAGAATAGAATATCAAAGAAAGGACAGGATCTTTTGAGGGGGTTGGATAGGATAAAGATAACTGACAAAATGAGAAGGAAAAATTGAACAATTCTTGGTTTAGGTTTTTTCTGCAAAAGAGAATGACTTTTACACTGGATATGATAGAGGGGGAAAAAACTATCAGAGAAGTGATACCTAAGACAAGCAGAGATTAAGAAAGTAACTGTCCTTAATGAATTCCAGGCACCTGACCAAGATGAGTTATATCCTCAAGTCTTACAACCATCAGGAGATGCGTTTGCCAAGCAACTGTCAGTGATGGTCCCACTGTACTTTACCCTCTTCGGACTTCATCTGTAAAACTGTGTTCAATTCAAGGCGCCACAGTTTAAGAAGGACGTTGATCATCTGGAGAACATATGGAGGACAGCAACTATGATGGTAAAGGCCCTTGTGTCCATGTCATATGAGAATTAATTGAAAGAACTGAACATGTTTAGTCTGGAGAAGAAAAGACTAGATGAGGAAAAATGGAATTTCAAGTATTCGAAAGTCTGTCATGTGGATAAGAGATTAGACTTGTTCTAGTTGGACCTCAGAAGACTGAACCAGGAGAAATGGGTAGATGTCGCCAAGCTGCCAATTTAGGCTTAATGTCAGAAAAACCTTCTTGTTTGACTTATCCCAAACTGGAATGGGCTTCCTAGAGAAGAGATGGATTCCTGTCCTTGGAGGTCTTCATAAAGATAGTATAACCATTTGTCAAGGCATATTATCCTAAGAAGTCCTTTCATATATGGATTGGACTACATAGATGGCCACTGGGGTCCCTTTTGACTCTCAGACCCTGTGATTTTGTTACTATTGTAAGTTAGTTTTATTCTAGCTATAATTCAATTAATTTCAAACTAATTGGGGTTACTTCATCTCTCAGATCCTCAGTTTCCTTATCTATAAATGAGCAATTTAGACAGGATGGCCTCCAAAATCTCTTCTGGCTCAAAATCTAAGATTTTCTGCTCAATTCAAAATGAGCTAAAGTGAACCCAGAAAATTATTTAACTAGTAATCTATGTGACAGCCATATGCTCAAAACGGTTTAACTATTAAAATGGCTCATCTTTTCTAATACCTACTGTATCCACAAACCAAAGAATAATCTTCATATATGAGCAATGGAGAAAGGATATTTGGCTATATGCTGATTTTTAAAAATATCTATACACATATTGAAAGCTTGGACTCATAAATCTTAATGTTGGGAGGAACCTTGAAATCATAGCTATCTAACAAGGGTGGAACAACTGGAGCTTTTCCTGAACACTGAAATTTAGAGGCAGCCTTCAGCATATTCCTGGAATGTGCTCACTCCCCTGCACAGAAACCAGACCCCAGGGGAACTCCTTCCAACCTGACTGCTATACATTTTCCCACCCCCTGCTTTGTCCTAGATGTGGAAAAACTCCTGGTTATGGTTCTGTTCAGAGGTCATTTAGTTCAGCCTTCTACTTAATTCTAATTCTCCTCTAATACTCAGTCTCTATGTCAATACCTTCAGACATGGGGCATTTGCTACTCTACAACACAGCTCATTCCATTTCCAGATAGCATTAATCATGAAAAATAGTGATATCCCACGTTTGGATTGCACTTTTTAAAGTACAAAGTGCTTTTATATCATTCTCAATTGTTCTTGACATGTAATTTTGTCAAGAAAGCAGGGTAGTTGCTATTTCCCTCATTTTAGAGATTAGAAGACTATGTTTCAGGGACATTAGTCAGTTTATTCAAGGTTACACTGCTAGTAAGTGATGGTTCTGAAACTTAAACCCATATAGTCTGAGTAAAATTTCAATTCTTTGTTCAGTATACAATGCTGCCTTCCTTCATAGAATCATAACATTAGAGCTGAAGGGGTCCTTATAGGTCATCCAGTCCAGGGCTTCTTTAACTTTTTATTGTGTGTGTGAGGCAATTGGGGTTAAGTGACTTGCCTAGGGTCACACAGCTAGTAAGTCTTAAGTGTCTGAGGTCAGATTAGAACTCAGGTCCTCCTGACTCCAGGGCCAGTGCTCTATCCACTGTACCACCTAGCTGCCCCTCTTTAACTTTTTAAACCCCTTTTTGCCCAAGAAAAACTTAGGTGACCCTGGGTATATAGGTATATAAAAAGTATACATAACCCTTATAGGGTCAAGACCCATAGTTTAAGAAGCTCTGATCTAGTTCAAGGCCCACTCACTCCCATTTTAACCAGAAGGAGCCCAAAGAGGTTAAATAACTTGTAAAGTCTTTCAGGTAGCAAGTGTCAGAGATGGGATTTGAACTCTGCTACTCGGACATGAAAGCCAGCACCCTATTCACTGTACCATGCTGCCTCTTCATTAGGAAGGTTTTGTTTATATTGGCTCCAAATCTGCCACTCTTATTCTTCCACCCACCTAGTTCTCTGACCTTTGGCACCACACAAAATAAATCCAGTCATTTTCAGGCAAGTGATAGTAGTGTCATCTACATAAATAAATGATGGTAGCATATGTTTGGTGGAATAGTGGGTAGAGGGTCAACTTCAGAATCAGAAAGACCTGGGTTCAATGTTACCGATGATATATACTACCTATAACTTTGTATATATTCTGCATTTATGTATCTATATTCATGTTATTTCTCCCAACAAAGTTTAGTGCCAGGACTGTTTTGTTTTTGTGATTTACACCTTGTATCATGCTTAGCACATAGTAGCTTCTTAATAAATGCCAATCAAATGAATAAAAGAATCAAACAAGACCTTAGGCAAATCATTTAACCTCTGACAACCCCAAGCACGTATTTAAAATTATAAGTTCCAGACAAAGTTGATTTGCAGCCACAGAAGGAAATATATCTATATGCATATGTGCATATGTGTGTATGTATATGTATATACACATATAAGATATCATGTATTATATATCGTATATACAAATGTACAATGTGTAGTATAGATATATGTGTATGTATATAAAAATATTATAAACACATATATACATACATATATGTATATATTATTTTTAGGGTAAACTTTTTAATATGTGGATTTAATAAACATAAGTAAAAATGAACATTTTAATATACAAAAAGAAAAAAGATTATATATGAAATCATAAATCTTTATATACTGTTTGGCTATTTAAAATTACAAATTAAATTTATATATTTATTAAAAACATTTAATTTATGATAACGTTTAATATAATTATAACATTATTATTTAATACATAATTAATATACAATGTATTTGATGGCCTTAAGGAAGACCCATTATCTCCATGTGCTCAGTGCTTGACATATAGTAAGAATATAATGAATGCTTCCTGACTATTTAAAAAATTTGATTTTTTTTTCTTGTTACATGTAAAAATAATTTTTAATTTTTTTTGAGTTGCAAATTCTCTCCCTCTCTCTGTCCCCTCAACCCATATTGAGAAGGCAAGCAATTCGATATGATATACATATGTAGTCATGCAAAATATATAACTGTTTTGGTCATGTTGTAAAAGAAAATACAAACAAGACAAGTTTTTAAAAGTAAAGAAAAAAGTATGCTTTGATCTGCATTCAGACTCCATCAGTTCTTTCTCTGGAGGTGGATAGCATTTTTCATCCTAAGGTCTTCAGAATTGTCTTGGATCACTATATTGTGGAGAATGGTGGAGTTATTCACAGTTGATCATCATCTAATATTATTGTTACTGTATAAAATGTTCTCCTGGTTCTGCTCATTTCACTTTGCATCAGTTCACGTAAGTCTTTTCCAGGGTTTTTCTCAGAGCATCCTGCTGGTCATTTCTTATAGAACAATGGCATTCCATTACAATCATTCACAACAACTTTGTTCAGTCCATCCCCAATTGATGGACATCCCCTCAATTTTCAGTTCATCGCCACCACAAAAAGAGATTCTATAAATATTTTTTGTACATGTGGGTCCTTTCCCCGTTGTGTTTTTTATCTTCTTGGGACACTGAGACCCAGAACTGTGACTCAGATCTAAATATGGACAGTGCAATAGAGTCCTGCCCCCAGTGCCAGCAAAGGGAGCCTGTAATCTCCTTCTGACCAATTGTCTGACCCCCTTATTGTCTGCAGGCTGAGAGGTCTGGCAACAGCCATGGCCACCACTGATTCAGTCATCCCCACAGCCTACTGCTGTTTTGCTGGAGGCAGACTGCTCCATTCTCAACCCTCTCAAACAGACCTTTCCTGCCAACTTTTTAAATTGTCTTGGGCTGTAAAATTGTGTTACCTTGTGCTTTTGTGGGTTTGGCTACTCCAGAATTCATTTTGAGGCATTATTTGAAGTTGTTCTGAGGGGTTTGGGGGATAGTTCAGGTGGGTTCCTACCATTTCTCTACCATAAACATGTCCCCCTCCCCTCCCACTGACTACTGAGCATGTCCTCTCTCTTTCTTCAGATTTATTTATCATGTTGAACCTTTAGTTTATTTGGTTCTGGCTTTGGAGTCAAGAAAGTTTGTGTTTGGTACCTGTCTCAGAGCCTTAATAGTTGTAGGGCAATTGGTACATCATTTGATATCTTTGAGCCTCAATTTCCTTATAAGTCAAAGGAAAGTAACAATAGCAACTACCTTGAAGGGTCATTGTGAAGATCCAATGGGATAATGTAGCTAAAGTGCTTTGTAAACCCTGAAGCACACACACACACACACACACACACACACACACACACACAGATTAACTAATATTGTTTTCATTACAAACGGGTTCAGTTAAAGGAACTTACATGAAGATATTGGACTTTACAGTAACTTTTCTGTGTGCCAAAATCAATATAGTCATACAGTAAAATGACATATTATTCTTCATATATTCTGCATCTTACTTATTTTGTCAGGCATAAGAAAAAAGCTTTCTGGCCAAAAGAAAAGTATTCAAAAAGAAAACATGGAAGAAAAAAGACCTAGTTACCAGAACATTTTATTCAGACCTTTTCCTGAAACTTTATCTGGCACAATCACTTTAGAAAACATAACACACAATCTGCTAAAAATTAAAAAAGAAAGTGACTGAGAATTCATATCCTCACAATCACAAAATTCAGACCAAACCTTTCTGTTCCAGCTGTCAACTAAAAGCCAAATTTTGCTTTGATATGTGCCTTTGTAATCCCCAGTGAGTGGCATATTCAGAACTTTGAGAGAGTTGCAGACTTCTTGGTTGTTTAGGATCTTGTAAGGAGGGATCTCATATTATTCAATTTAATGAACACTGGAATGGGAATCGAGGGGCCTATCTGTCTTTTGGAGTTCATCACTGATCTCTTGTTTGACCCTGAAATCACTCACCTTCTCTCTGATTCATTTCCAGTCCAAACATGGAATTAGTTACTGAGTCTACTGAAAGTATGAGGCCTGTGATTGAGTAGTCTCCAATTGATGTATGAACAGGGTTTCTCAGTTCTGTTACCCCACCTTTCCTCACCTCTATCCCTTGATTTCCTGAAACTCCTTTCTTTCCTCCCTGCCCATTAAGGGAGCTTTTGGGTCTCTCCAATTATGGACAATTGAAAGGTCCCAAGTCTGATGGCTGGCCCTCACTCACCCACTATAGAGCATTTGGGAATGTTCCAAAAACTCCTCCATCGTAAAGAAAAGCTCTATATGGGTATATCAGTTTGCAGACCTTAGTTCCTTGAGCTCATCAGCAAATACCAAAGGTCTCAGACAAACTTGGAAAGGATGTGGAAGTGGGGAGAAGGTTAGATATTTTCTGTAATTATTAAATTAAATCATTACTTTTTGCTTGATTTTCTTTAAATAAATTCTATTTTTCCATCACATTCAACAGAAGACCTGTGGCCACATAATTCACTTCAATCCAACAATTATTTATTAAGTGCTTTTTAGATGTCAAGTACTGTGTTGGGGGATGAAGGTAGTGGTATAAAGACGAAAAATAAAAAAGAGTTTCTGCCTTCAAAGAGCTTATATTCATGAATGAATGAAAATGTATGCAGCAATTGCTATGTTCCAAGAACTGTGCAAAGCAAAGTTATGAAACACAAACACAAAAAGGCAGAGGTCCTTGCCATCAAGGAACTTATATTCTTTTTTTTTTTTTGGTGTGGCAATTGGGGTTAAGTGACTTGCTCAGGGTCACACAGCTAGTAAGTGTTAAGTGTCTGAGTCCGGATTTGAACTCAGGTCCTCCTGAATCCAGGGCCAGTGCTCTATCCACTGTGCCACATAGCTGCCCCAAGGAACTTATATTCTAATGGGAAAAGACAGTAAATATAGGGGAGAGGTAACATGAAAGAGGTGCTTTGGTTAGGGAAATCATAAGGATGTTGAATAGGTCACGGGTCAATGTATTGCCTGATCCTTTCCAGGAATGATCATGTTGATTTGATTATTACATACAAAGAAAATACAAAGTCATCTGGGTTAAGGAATTGTAGTAGATAGTAGAGGATGAGACAGTTGCCTGTCCATTAAATATCTGCATTGCTTCTTATGGGAGTTAAGTAGGGGTACCCTATCTCTCTTAGCCTTCTTTCCTACTACACTGTCAGGGTTCTCCTATTATATGAAAAGCAATCACTATTAACTCAGATCTAATAACTTTCAGCTTCAGGTCCCAATCTCACTGAATTGTTGATGCCTTCTACACAATTATACCTCAATATTGAGTACTTTCACTTTTTTATTTGTAAGGCATCACAGTCAATCATTTATTAAGTTTCTCTTGTTTATGCATGTTAGGCTGTCAGATGAAGGCAACCGATGTCTCTCTGTGTCAATCCATGCTTTTGAAAGAAAGTAGATTTCAAAGTGGGTCAGCTCATTTTAGAATGACACATCTGCTGGAATTAATTGGCTATGACTGGTTTATAGAGGGCTGACTTAAAAAGTCATTGATTGGCTTACTTCTCAAAAACTTTAGTGGATTCAGTCATAGGCACAAGTAGAAGAGTCTGTTCCCCCTCAGGGCTGCTAAAACTGATGAGAATGAATTATCAAAGCTTTTCTGAAATGTCATTCATTTGTTCTCTTTTGAATGTCTGTGAAAATTTTTGGTTCAGATTGACAAAAATATTAATTTGGCACTTGCAAAAGGTGTTTTGAGGATAGGCTTTTAGTTTAGTTCAGCTTTTGCATTCACTTGGATAGACCTCATTGTCATGGGCACCAGGAGAAAAGTTGCCTGATGTTTGTTTTACTTGATGTCTTAGGGAGCTGCCTTTGAGATCAAAGGGATTCCTGTGTGAGAAGGAGGTCTAGGAGGGTACCAAGTAAAGACAGAGCCAATGCCAACCAAAGGATAGATAAACCTATTTATGCAGGCTGACCTCAAAGTCATGAAAAACTGTATTGTTGATTGGGATCTTGGAATACAGAAAACAAAGAATCACCCAATATTAGAGCTAGAGGAGAGCTTAAAAGTCATGTGTTCTATGGCAGAAAGGTTGGTGGATCTTGAGTCAGACAACCTAGTTTCAACTACTGGCTCTCTCCACTCTCTGCTTGTGTGATCTTAGGCAAATCTCTTAAGATCCTAGACCTTAATTTCCTCATCAGTAAAAATAGCATTTATATAGTAGTTTAAGGTTTATAAATTTCTGTATGAATGTTATCTTATTTGAGCCTTACAACAACTATGTGAGGTAGGTGCTATCATTATCCTCATTTTACAGATGAGTTAGTAAATGTCTGAGACAAGATTTGAACTCGGGTCTTCCTGGGTCTAAATCAATAACTTTATCCACTATACCAACTAGTTCAGGTGTTTGTATTATATTAACTATGTTTTTTCTAGCACAAAATTCATGATCCTATGAGAAAATCGACAGCAAATTCTTTATTTTATAGGTAAGCAAAATGCCTTAGAGAGGTAAAATGGCATACCCAAGGAGACACTTTTTTTTCTTTTCTTTTTTTTTTGAGACAGTTTTTCAAAGTAGGTTTTTGTTTTGTTTTTTGACATTGTATTGAGTGGTTAAAAAAAAGAATGCAATGCTTACTAAAAGCACTGGTTCAGTTCTCTATCATTTCATCCCAAGGGAAAAAATATCATGTGACAAACTGGCTACCACAGATGGCAAAATGGGTTGTCAACAGAAGCTATGTCAGGTGTCTGTATCAAAAAAAAATCAAGATACCACCACACTTACATAATTACCTTTGCTCAGGAAAGCAGCTATTGGATGAATTGTTAGACTTGCAGTGACAAGATCTAGATTTGAATCTGGGCTCTCCATCATACGGCCATTAAGAACTTGAACAAATGGAATAGAAAGATAACCAATGCCAAAATATAGGAAAGCTATACACATGGAAACCATCCACAAAGCTAGCAAGAATTTTTTGTTAACAAATAATCTCAAACTATCTATCTTTAGTTTATCTATAAAATTAAAGTAATTACATTTGAATGACAGCTCTCGCAGAATTATTGGGAGGAAGTGATTTATTAACTATATGTAGCATAATTATTTTATGGCTCAGATCCTCTATAAAACCTTATCCTGGAATCTGAACATGTCCCACGATTCTGTGTGCTAGTCCACCTAATATATAGATGGAAACTTAATGAATAGCAATAGTAATTCTACCTTATCTAGAAGAAAGTAACCAAGTAAAAAGGCCCACAGTGAAATGATGTTGAATGAAGTGAGCAGAACTAAGGGAACATTGTACACAGTAACAGCAACATTGTGTGATGATCAACTGTAATAGACTTAGTTCTCAGCAATACACTGATCCAATATGATTCCAAAGGACTTGTGATGAAAAATGTTCTCCACATATAGAATCCGAATATAGAATCCACATATGGAACCCAAATACAGATTGAACCATACCATTTCTACTTTTTTTTGAGATTTTTTTCTTTTGTTCTTATTTCTCTTTTACAACATGACTAATGCAGAAATATGTTTAATGTGATTGTACATGTATAACCTATATCAGATTGTTTTCTGTCTTGGGGAGGAGAGAGGGGAGGGAAGGAGAAACTCAAAATCTTATAAAAACAAATGTTGAAAATTAGCTTTATATGTAACTGGAAAAATAATAAAATACTATTAAGGTTGAAAAAAAGAGGTCCATAATGAGTGGGCCCAGTTAATTCTTGTGGTTCACTGCATTTCTTCAAAATGCATTAGAGGAGTATTGTGAATTTCTTCTCCTTCTCTGCCTCTCACTAGGACTGTTTTTTTTTTTTTATCTTATTGTCTCTATTGCTGTGGACATAGATGACATGCTGAAGGCAGCATGATACTGTAAATGAAGGGTAGTCTTTGGAATCAGGAAGACCTGCACAGATCCTTTAACTTCTCAGTGACCTAGGAAACTCTCTAAGGCTACATATGATGGGCAAGTTGGTCAATTTCATGAATAAAGAACTTCCCCCGAAGAGAGCTCCTCAAATAGAAAGAATCATAGTTGGGAGGAGAGAGAGGAGAGGCAGAAATACTAACCTAGCTCCTCCCTTTCCCTACTAGAGTAGGTAAGATAAATGGAAACTGTTATATGGCATAATGTGAGGGGTTTCATGAACCCTCCCTTCCCTGCCTCCAAATATTCTACTCAGTGCCTTTAAAGTTTTTACCATTAGATTCAATCCCCAAGTCCTAAATTAAAGAATCTTTAGATTAAATTAAATATTTAGCCAAGGAGCACTCTGGGAACTGAAATTTCAACCACATTAAGGCATTAGGAATACAGGCTAGGAATACTTGTTAATGAACTTATAAACTTGGGACTAGTTTATTTGGTTAATGTATCTGTCTTAACAGAGAAGAGCACTTAAAGAAATGGAAGCTAGGGGTAGTGTTTTGTTAAGGAAAAAAGTCTCTGGATGAAGCAATTCCCAATGCCATCATCATAAGAGACTCTGGGCAAATAGGAGTCCCTAAGCCCTAGGAAAGAGGAATTATCTTTCCAATTTATTAGTTACCATTCTCCTTCAGTGAACAGAACACTGGGCCTGGAATTCAAATCCAGTCTCAGACACTTAGTAGTTGTATGACCCAAGGCAAGCAACTTAACCTCTGCCTGCCTCATTTTCCTCATATGTAGAATTGAGATAATAATACTATCTCCCAAGGTTGTTTCCAAGATCGGATGAGATACTATTTGTAGAATGCTTAGCACAGTGCCCGGAACATAGTAGGCACTTAATAAATGCTTGTTCCTTTTCCTTTCATTTATCTCCCCTTCTTCACACACTCCTTATTTCAGGTATACTGACCTGCTTGTTGTTTCTCATACACAATATTCCATTTCCTGTCTCCTTTCCTTTGCCCAGTACCTAAAATATGTTGCTTTCTTCCCTCTATCTCTTTGAATCCATCTTTTCCTCCAAAGTTCAGATGTCATCTCTACATAAGGTCTTTCCTAATATCTTCCCAGCTCCTTGCCCCCTCTCTGAAATGACCTTGTACATGTTTTTTAAATTTTCTTACATATATATCTATATATTTATCTATATCTATCTATCATCTATCTATCTATCTATCTATCTATCTATCTATCTATCTATCTATCTATCTATCTATCTATCTAATATTGTTTCCTCAATAGAAAGTAAGGTCCTTAAGAACAAGTACATTTTTATTTTTGAGTTTGTGTTTCCAAAGCTTGGAACATAGTAAGCACTTACTAAATGATTATTTGAATGAATGAATGATCAAATAAATGTAGGGGGTATTGAATCAAGATAGAAAGTCATTTGTAACCTCTTTCATAATTTTTTCCAGATTGCACATTTGCCTTGTCTACAGATAGGTGAAGATGAGATTATTATTCTACCCTGTGCTCTTTCAAGAAGGGGGAACAATATCCCCCTTACAAACAATAAGGTACAATATCTGTTCTTAGAAATTAAGAGATGGTAGCAAGTCATACTCCAGAGGCCAGGAAATGTTCTCAGAAGCAAACTAAAATTAAAACAATTAAAATGAAAACATCTGTGTGCCTAAATATTTACCATCCTTGTCAAGTATTATGATGCAGGGAGCTATAGGTGCCTCTTTACTTATGAGGCTTGATTAGATTGTCCCTGGTGCTCTCAGAGATAGTGAATGCTAATTTCATGTTACAGTATAACAAGGGCACTCTTGAGCATGAAACCAGGCTAAGAAGTAGATTGGTGGCATTAGTAGAAGTCGGGGTTTAATATACATGGCAAGACCCATTCAGTGTACTTTATATAAGTCATGTATGTTTATAGCTACTTGTTCCTATTGGAAATGAGTTATTGTTTCCTTGATATATATAAAACATATTTATGTTGGCATGCAGATGATGTCTAGGGAAATAGTCTGGCTTTTTAAAAAAACAGGTGACAGAATTAGATAAGTTCTAATTGACTGTTTCTATTTTTAATAATAGCCTATTTAGGGTAAGGGGGCAGCTAGGTGGTACAGTGAATAGAGTACTGGGCCTAAAGTGAAGAAGGCTCCTCTTCCTGAATTCAAATCTGACCTCAGGCACTCACTAGCTGTGTGATCTTGGCCAAGTCACTTAATCCTGTCTGCCTTAGTTCCTCATATTTAAAATGGGCTAGAGAAGGAAATAGCAAACCACTCCTGTATCTTTGCCAAGAAAATCCCAAATGGGGTTATGAAAAGTTACGTACAATTGAAAAATTACTAACCAACAATAATTTAGGGGGAGACATATTAAATAGTGTGTAAAGTGCTTTGGCATGGTCCAAATATTTGAGGTACCATGACACCACAGAGACTTAATAAACATTTTGTTGGGACTATTGTATGAAAGATTCCTATTCTGTTATAATGGGATTCATTAGCTTTGGAGGTAATTTCAAAACCTGATATTCTGAGTTTCTGTGATATTATAAATGTGTTTCCACAGGATCAGACATTATTGCCTTCATTACCTTGGGTGCCTAAAGCCTATGCCAATGGAAAGTTTACAAAGTTGGACAGGTTTCAGGACAAGACCATATCTGCTGCCAGAGAAGCAGCCAGGTTATGTATGAAGAGGCTCATCACCACAAGTTTGAACACTAAGTAATAGATTTTTTTTTTTATCATGAGGATATATAAAGCAGATAAAAATATGAAACCTCCTTTGTCCTGGGCAGATCCACTCTGATTCTGTTGTGACCAGGGGAAAAAAAGATGCTTAAAAAGGTAAGGAACTGGGAAAGAGATTGCTAAGAGGTATATAATTTATAGATTATACAAGTATTGATTTATCTGTTTATATGCAGTCTTTGTTCAATCACCAAGCTAATAGAGGAAAAAGAACTGTAACTGGCAAGTTTATTGCCCAAGGCAAGTGGTACAAAATAAACTCTTAAATCAGTTATATAATTCCTGATATAAAAATAATACAAGATAAAAGCCAAATTCAGTTGAAGAAGAAATTATATGAATTACTTTAGGGGCTCACAAAAGGGTATTATTAACCTTGTACATTATCTGGCAGCTTCTGTTTTTACCTACTTATTGTCACTAACTTGGTGCTAAATTAATTACTAAATAGCTTTGGTTTAAACTGTTGAGGAAGTACATGTGTTAAATTGTTGTACACACCATTTAACTGTGACCTGGCCCAAAGCCTGGTTATATCATTCTAGTTATGGAATGAATAAACCAAATTAATATTGATATTCTTGCCATAAATGAAACCGGAGGATATAAAGAAGTTGCAGTTAAATGAATGACATCTCATGGGCTCTCCTGGGAGAGGCAAATAAAGGAGCTGGTAAAGCTAGTTTCATTATGCAGCTTGTGGCCAAAAGCAACATGAAATATCATTTTACAGGACATTTGGCCATCTCATTTTGTGGGGCTCATGATGAGCATAAACAAACAGACCACCATGGAGATAATTCTTTCTTGTGCACTAATATCAGTCACACTGCCTGGAGAAGTTGGCAAATACTATAAGGAATTTGACCAAATTATCTAAACTAAGTTAAGATAAATCTTAATACTCGGTGATTTTAATCAAAAGGTAGGAACAAAGAAGAACAGGAAAAAATAATGGAAATAAAATTCCATATCAAGAAATGAAAGAGGCCACTGAAGACATTGAATAATTAACTGTTGCTATAAACAAAACCAAAGGACCAAAGGAAACTGCATCAGACAAATGGAAGGAAAGCTCACAAATTCTCCTTGGAGAAGCAATTAAATGAGTTTACAGAGTGGGTTTTATCACTAGTCCAAAGGCAATGAGACGTCACGTTATTTCACAGGACATTTCATTGTCTTATGTTTCTGTGCTCATGAAAACTATTTTCAAAAAGAGCACAAGGAAATTAACTCCAGTTTAAATGTCAACTTTTTTTTTTTTTGGCAAAAAATGAAGAAGCAGAGAAATTCCATGAAGAACACAATAAGACCCTTCAAATTAAACCAATCTGTGATTTCAGTGTAAAATAGGCATAGGTAAGGGTAGCAAAAAAATATGTTGGGAAAATGTGGCTCAGGAGTATAGAATGAAAAAGGCTGAAGACTTGTGGACTACACAGAAACTTTTATAAAATGAATATCTTATTCCAGAAATAATTTGGAAGTTACTGTACATGGTAAGCATCAAGTCAGATTATTCCCATTCTCCTCACCTCCTATGCCAATGAAATTGAATATATTTTAATAGGTAAGAAAAGACTCTTTAGTGATGTAGGAGTCATTCTGGAATCTGCTTTTTGCATATAGTCAGAGCACCTCCTTGTTGGAACAAAGATGAAAACAAATGAAAAACTAGAAAGAATAAAAATGCAAAAAAGATAAAAATTGCAGCTAAGGTACTAAAAATTATCTATTTAAGCAATTTATGATCAGAAATGGGAAATATATGGAGAAAAAGACATTGATATTTACTTAATTTTTTTAAATAGATGTTTAACTGATGTCAACGATTGCAATAAAAAGAAGATACTTTTCCAAATCCCCAAAACTGTCTTGATGAGCAAATATTTAACTTATTTGCCAAATATGTACTGATAGCAGCCAAAGGCAACACTGGTTTAAACTACAAATCTGTTTTTAACATCTTATGGAGAATTATGAGAAATGATGAGCTGTATAATGTCAAAGTATTGAAAAATTCTATATATAAAAAACAGTTAAACAAAGCTTGAAGACCAGTAAGCAGTTATCCTAAGTGTATTTAAGTATAAAACTAGAAGAGAACAAAAACAAGTGAAAGATGAAAAATGTCTGCAGGGATTTTTATAACTTTTCACCATCAAGGACACTGGAAGTCCCATATTCTGAACTCTTAAATTCATGGTTCCAATTATGGTTATAGAGGAAACAGGATTAGTGCTGAAAAATATAAAGATGGGAATATCAGCTATATAAAACAAAAATATTCACAGAAGAATTCTGTGCTAGAGGGGTCAAAAGGGAATTGAGAGATTTTTCTCAAGTTCATTGAATGATGGGGAAGATACCAAAGGCAAAAACAAAACAAAACAAAACAATGCAAAACTCAGACCTTCTACTTACTACTTATAAAAAAGCCCATTCCCCAATAGATAAGTGATCAAAGAATATAAACCAATAGTTCACCAAAAAAAATGGCAAATATTAAAAAAATCACATGAAAGAATGCTACAAATCATTATTAATAAGAGAAATGTAGATTAAAAACAACCTTCAGGTTTGACCTTAAACCCAGTAGATTAATTAAAATGACAAAATGTTGGAGGGGTTGTAGGAAGATAGACACGCAAGTCTTGATGGAGCTGTGAATCAGTTGTTGTCTTTGTTGCTCACCCTTTGTTTTTGGAGAAGACCAAGGACATCATGAGGTATTGTCTCTACTTGCTCATGAACAGGATTTAAGTGAGGCAGGGTTACACAAAGTCATCATCCTCATTCTCTTTTCCTGAGTCACTGAAATTCAGAGGCAAAACAAAAATCAAGACAAGTGACAATGACCCAGTGTACAGTGGATGACCTTGGCATCTTCGATGCCTGTTGACCCACCTTTAAGCATTTCACAGTGCCTGCTTCAGCCACCTACGTGGTTATTGGAACAAATTGTTCTTATCTGTCCACTCCAGTAAGCAGATCTTCATATGCTTGGAGTAGACATCCCACTAACTTACTGACAGATTATTAGTTACCCTTAACCTGGTTTAGCCCATGAACCAAGAAGGTTTACCCAGATGTGTCTGCTGCATATGCTACAGATTCTTGTAGCCACAGGAGAGAATTGGGTGAAGATGGATACCAAAGGTGGATGAGCAGCCTCGAAAAGCACTTGGAAAGCCCTCATACCAGAGGTGTTAATCCTCCCTAAATACAGTATAACCATTTCATAAAGCAATGTGGAATTATACAAAGAAACAAAAATAGTCATACTCTTTGATCCAGAAATTCCATTAATAGGGTCATACCCCAAGGATACAATTGATAAGAATAAAGTCACATCACCAAAATATCTATAACAATATTTTTGTGACAGCAAAGAATTGGAAACAAAGTAGATGCTCATCAGTGGGAAAATAGCTAAATGAATTGTGGTACATATACGTAATGGAATAAGACTATGCTCAAAGAAATACAAATGTGGTGAATACAGAGAAGTCTAGAAAAATCTATATGAACCAATGTAGAGTGAAGTAAATAGAGCCAAGAAAAAAATACAATGATTACAACAATGTTAATATTAAGAACAGCTACAAAAAAATAAATCAAGAGTGAAAGTTACAAAATTATTTTAAAAAGCATGACTCAAAAGAGGAGAAAATACTTCCAAACTACTTCTTTGCATAGATTGGAAGTCCAAAAGCATTGAACATCAAACTGTTTCAGATTTTTCAATATATTGATCAATTACCATGATTTTTCCTCTTTTTTTAATCTTAAAAGTACTTTATTATAAGGGATGACTTTCTGAGATAGGGATTGGAAGAAATCATGGAGAAACTATGGTGATATAAAAAAGACATTGATAAGACTTATTTTTATAAAAAGCAAAAATAACTGCAAGAATATCAACAACAATTGACCTGTGTACTTAATTTCCCATCTATATAACACTTTTATGAGAATAATCCATATGTGCATCAGTGGCTTTAGAAGGATGCAGATGGGATTGTTATGAGCAGTAATCCACAAGAAAATCATACTTTGAGTTAAAAAGACCTCAGAAGTAATCTAGTTTAACTTCTTCACTTTACAGATGGGTTTTTTTGTTGTTGTTGTTGTTGGGTTTTGTTTTTTGTTTTTTTATGTAGCCAATATCCCTTGAGGTTGGAAGAAAAGTGGAAGGGAATGAGGATGGAAAAACAAAAAGTCCTCTGAGGTTACAAAATGCAGTTACAATAAGACATCTGAGGTTTGGATGTCTAATCGCCACCAATAATTAACCTGGAAATTGATGAGTCACATTGCTTGTCAACCCTATTTACAAATTATTGGAATGTTTTGTTCTTTTTTACTAATTAACCATCTGCCCTTTCTGAAAGTTCAATATTAAATAAAATCTGTGCCCCTTTAAATGCTTTACCAGAACCTCTTTATTACTTTTTTTGACTATGACTTTCCTAAATTCTTCCTCAAGCTGCTCTTTTTTTTAATCATTTTTTTCAATCATTCTCTTGTGATTTATGTCCTGGATTCTTGAAGTTGATCTCAGTAGAACAAAAGCCCTATCAGGTGCAACTTACTTAGAAAGCAAATTGGAACATCTTTGAATGGGGGACTAGGGATGGACAATGTCTTTTGTCCAAGGACCAGCCTGGTTAAGTCAGTTCATTACCAGAATTTTTCCCCCAACACATTACTTCATTAAATGAAGGTTTATCATATATTTTATGTTAAGGGCTCACTAGATGGTTATAGGAAAAGAAGAGTTTTATACCCTTAAAATCATTGTGGGTCCCTCTCCCACCCAATTATATTGGTTTTTCCCTAAAGAAATAAGTAGAGCTTTGGTAGAAAAATACATAGCAAGGAAAACAACAGAGAGGATTAAGTTCCTTTGAAACTTGGGAATTTCATGGGCTTCACGGAACTGTCTAGCCACAGTTTGTTTACATGTGGTCTAAGCACTTTCTTAATGTGATCCTGTATTTAAGTGTATATAGGTTCAGCAAGAAAAGAGGAAGAGGAAAATCAAAGTTGTCATGTTGCCAGGAGAAAATTGTAGGGTGTTTCCTGCTTTTGAGAGATCACTAGCTTGCTTTCACTATTGGTTTGAGGCAATGAATTGTCTATAAATAAGTATTGTAGAGCCTTCAGATGAGCAATATACCTTCTGTTTACCAAAAGCGTAAAGGTCAAGGATTAGCCTCTCCATGGTGCCCAAGAGCAAATGTCCTAATTAGAAACTCCCCTGCCATTTATTTGAAAAGTGTTGCTTAAGCACCTGTTGTATACCTGGCATGATGCTAGGCAGTGAGGAAAAAAATACAAAAATGAGATGGGGATTGGAAGCTTACTTTTTTCTTGAGGGTAGGGAGGGAAAAGGTGACATGATATATGGAGATAAATATATAGCCTATACAAAATATTTATTTTGGTTGAAACCTCTAATTTCATAAGTATGGGGAGCTCCAGATTAAAAACTAAACTCCTACTAATGAAAAATAACTGCATTTTGCAACTTCAAAGTTTTAGAGAGTCAATATCATTTCTATAGTTAATTATCATCTCCCTGCCAATGACTCTCAGATCCACTTATCCAGCCCTAATTTCTTTCCTGACCTCCAGCCTTACATCTCCAATTGTCTATTGGATGTTTCCAACTGACTGTCCCATAGACCACTTAAGCTCATCATGTACATAACTGAACTTCCCCTGAAACCCTCTCTTCTTCTTAACTTTCTTATTATTGTCAAGGACACCACCATCCTCCCAATCATTCAGGCTCAGAACCTTACTGTCGTATCCTCAATTTCTCACTCTTTCTCTTCCTCATACCTAATCAGTTGCCAAGTCCGTTTTCAAACTTTGTAACATCTCTTGTAGACACTCCATTTTCTCCTCTCATACTGCAATCATGCTGGTGCAGGTTTTCACTATTCCATACCTGAACTATTTCAATAACATTCTGGTTGGTCTCCCTGCTTCAATTCCCTCCCTACTCCAATCCATCCTCCACTCAATTGTCAAAGTAAACTTCTAAAGTACAGACCTGTCTATGCCACTCACATAAAAACACACATTCTCTCTCTCTCTCTCTCTCTCTCTCTCTCTCTCTCTCTCTCTCTCTCTCTCTCTCTCACACACACACACACACACACACACACACACACACACACACGCACACACACACACACAACGTTCTGTACCCTCCAGTGGCTCCCTATCCAGGGTCAGATATAAAACCCACTGTTTGGTTTCTAAAACCCTTAATAACCTGGCCCCATTCTAGCTTCCTGGCCTTCTTACACCTTACTCTCCTTCACTTACTCTGCAGTCCAGGGTCTCTGGTCTCCTTGCTGTTACTCCACAAGACACTCTATCTTCCAAACACCATGCATTTTCCATTTGTTTCCTACCCTTCTTACATGTCTGGAATTTTCCCTGTCTTTATCTCCATCTCCAGACTTCCCTGGCTTCCTTAAAATCGCAGCTAAAATTCTACCTTCTACAAGCCTTTTCTATTCCTCTTTAATTCCCTCAGAGATTATCTCCAATTTGTCCTGTATATATCTTGTTTGTACATAATTGTTTACCTCATTAGACTGTGAGCTGGCTTTCTGTTTTGTTTTTGTTTATTTTTTGTTTTTTGTTTTTGCAGAGGGAGGTGGGGGGAGGGCGTGGCTTTCTTTCTATCCCTAGCATCAGTTGCTTTGTTTAGTTACAAGTCCATCATCATCTTCATCATGTTCCATCCAGGGTAAACTTATCATTAGGAAAATCATTATCTTGGAGCTTGAGTCAGAATTTTTATTCATACTTCCTCAATACCCTCAGTTGCTCCTGCCTCTCTTATTGGGAGTCTATAGCCTATGTGTATAGAGGGCTCAAAATACCAGCCATCTCTTCATTTGCCTCCAGTTGCTCTGCTTGGTTTTAACTCTACCCCAATCTTCATCATGCCCCCAGGTGATTTCTCATTGTGCCCTATTCTCGTTTCAAGCTAACTTATGTATATTCTTTGTATCATATACTCCGTTAGATTATAAATTCTTTAAGGGCAAAGACTGTCTTTTTCTCTTTCCTATCCCCAGTATTAAGCACAATCCCTGGCACATTTAATAAATGATTGTTGACTTGAAGAGATGCTTGGGGGCACTGAGAGATTAAGTGATTTACCCAGGGTTACTCAGAAGTTATATGTCAGAATCAAACCTTGAACCTATGTCTTTCTGATGCTGAAGACTGCTGTATTTTCACTGACACCATGCTGCCTTATACACAGTAAATACAAGGTAATTTTGGAGAGTTGAATAAGCATGCAGGTATCTTAAGGGATCCTTAGGGATATTTTTGTGAACTAATCCTTTATCTTTTCCAAACAGAATTTCATCTATTTTTGAAGCTTAACAAAATGAAACTCTCCTTTTCTATTTATTTTGCTTTAGTAAGGAAACCAAAATGTCCTGCTTGGGCCCAACCCGGAGAAAACCAGTTTCCCAGAGACTGGAAGAGGTACCAAAAGAGAGGCAGCTTGGTGGCACAGTAGATAGAGCCCCCGTCCTTGGAGTCAAAAGGGGCCAAAAGAGTTCATGTTGCCCAGGTGGGTGTATTGCTTACTCTATCCTCTACCAGATGTTTTTTTTTTTTTCCCTCCTTCCTCTGCTTTTAAAAAAGCATATACATTGGACAATCTCAGATTTTTTTTGGCTTGACTGTGTAATTACTAGGGTTTTGCTTTTCTTTCTCCTGTGGGGAGAAGATGATAGAAGGGAAAATAAAAGCTCACTAATTGAAAAATTAATTTTAAAACAAGAACCAGTGTATGTGCGCATGGGAACATATTCAATCTCTTGGGACACATACTAATCACCTGTTTTGGTGGAAAACAGGATGTGCCAGAGAAATCCTGACGATGAGAGTCAAAATAAGGACCTCTTAGTAGATTGTATAAAGATAATGAATTATGGGAATGGGGGTGGGGAGGAGGCCTAGGGGATGGAGATAAAATATGAATCCTTGAGATAATTATGAACCACATTAAACCCCATCCTATAGACCTTGTAGTATGTGAGTAAAATACTATGGGACCCTGAGTGCTTGGCAAAGGCTTCTGTTTTCAGATGCCATTTTGTTCATTAGGAATGGAATGCATATAAAGAAGGACTTTTCCCCAACTGCCCACAAACACTTTGCATTTTTGTTAGCTATTTGCTACTTTGCCTCTCAGTAGCAAGAAAGAGAACAGAGGGAGGGAAAAGAGATTTGAAAACAGAAACAAAAGCATCCCTTAG